>NC_080479.1:17842500-18207500 GCF_030265055.1 Doryrhamphus excisus | reverse complement strand
CACGCTGCTGCCATTACAACATAAACGGGACAACAGAAAAAAAAAAATGGCTCCAGATTTCATCTCCTCGTCACAGCGGCGCCGTATCCTTCAGGCCGCTGAGAGCATTAAGAGGGGGGGGGGGGGGGGGATTTGAGTGAGACGGGTTGACTGGGGTGACCTTGTGCAGTACCTGGTTAAATGCCGCACAGCAATGCAGCAATGATCCGCATGCTGCTTATTCACAGACTGGATTAGTCAGAGCTGCGCCCGCCACCGCCGCCACAACGCCGCCGCCACCATTTCTAGCACCGACAAGCAAACACTTGTCATTTCTCCCCCCCGGTTAGCATTCATGCTAATCCATACTTTATTCCCTTACAGCCGTTCATTAACATCATAGACAACAATTAGCACTGACTTGCTGTTATTGTTCTCTTCCTATTAGAAATTATTTCTCTAATCAAGAGCTGATTATGCGGCTTTTTCATCTCAAACTGAAATCCTGTGGGGTGGGGGGGTGGGGGGGGCAAGTGGGGAGGGGTGGTATCATGCATCATGGGTGGCTGACACACACACACACACACACTGCGGTGTTTTCCCTCACAACTTACAAATATCGACACAAAACACCCCGGTTACATTTCACAAAAAAACATCATAACAGAAATCATAAATTAATTGCACAACTGTCTTCGGGCGAGAGGGGGGGGTACACCCCCCCCCGGACTGGTGGCCAGCCAATCACAGGGCACATATAGACAAACAACCATTCACACTCACATTCATACCTATGGACAATTTTGGAGTCAGTCTCCAATTAGCATTAGCAATTTTTTTTAACAGTGAGTGTAACGTGACTAGTTACTAGTAACAGTAGCCTAGCATAAATGTCATGGGAACTGGGAACTCAAAGCGCTAAAGTCATCTTCTTCAGGGTTTAAAATTGAACAGCCTCATAATTCTTTCATCACACACGTTGTCAGTCTCCAGTCATTCACACTCACATTCATACCTATGGACAAGTTGGAGTCGCCAATTAACCTAGCATTAGTATTAGTATTGTTTATACACCTTTTGAGTATTAAGTTGCAGTGTGATGAATCAAGTGCTGTTAGCATAGTGTTTGTTCTCAGTAAGACATTCACACTCACATTCATACCTATGGACAATTTGGAGTGGCTAATTAACCTAGCATGTTTTTGGAATGTGGGAGGAAACCGGAGTACCCGGAGAAAACCCACGCATGCACGGGGAGAACATGTAAACAAACTCCACACAGAGATGGCCGAGGGTGGAATTGAACCCTGGTCTCCCAGATGTGCCGCCCCCCCCCCTTGCGAAATTAGTATTTTAGTATCAGTATAAATTAGTATTAGTTTTTTTTATACACCTTTTGAGTATTAAGTTGCAGTGTGATGAATCGAGTGCTGTTAGCATAGTGTTTGTTCTCAGTAAGACATTCACACTCACATTCATACCTATGGACAATTTGGAGTCACTAAGTAACCTAGCATGTTTTTGGGGAGAACATGCAAACTCCACAATGAGAATCGAACCCACGTCTTCCCGATCTTTTAACTGTGTAGCTTACATGCTAACCATTTGGCATTTGTTTATACACCTTTTGAGTTTTAAGTCGCAGTGTGATGAATCGAGTGCTGTTAGCAAAGTTAGCAAAGACATTCCCACTCACATTCATACCTATGGACAATTTGGAGTGGCTAATTAACCTAGCATGTTTTTGGAATGTGGGAGGAAACCGGAGTACCCGGAGAAAACCCACGCATGCACGGGGAGAACATGTAAACAAACTCCACACAGAGATGGCCGAGGGTGGAATTGAACCCTGGTCTCCTAGCTGTGCCGCCCCCCCCTTGCAAAATTAGTATTTTAGTATCAGTATAAATTAGTATTTAGTATTGTTTATACATGTTTTGAGTATTAAGTTGCAGTGTGATGAATCGAGGGCTGTTAGCATAGTGAAAACCCACGCATGCACGGGGAGAACATGTAAACAAACTCCACACAGAGATGGCTGAGAGTGGAATTGAACTCGGGTCTTCTAGCTGTGAGGTCTGCGCGCTAACCACTCGACCACCGCGCAGCCCCAAAAATATTCAGTTTATAAATATTGAATCCTACTTCGTGGAAACTGAGGTATGGCGGTCGGGTCTAGAAACGAGAGATTACTGTATATATTAGTACAGTATGTAGTAATACACAGTACATAGCGTTTATGAAGGCCTGTTTTGGTGTACAAAAAGTGTATCATATCTGTCATATCTGTGTACTATGAAAGATGATCAGCCTATAGAGTCTTTGGCAATGCTAGCGAGCTTTTTAAAGCTGACCGGAGAATGCTGTTCTGCAAGAACAGCCCACACATTGTGCTCTCATCAACACTTACTCAGCGCCCCAATGCACACACACACACATGCAACACACACACATGCAACACACACACACACACGTAACACACAAGACCCTTCTTTTGCGTCGGGATGGTGCAACTTTGTCGCTACACTCAATCCGGCATCAGGCCACCGTGTCTGTTTACACTACGGTTGCTGCCCCGGCGTACCGACGTGAATTGTGATGAGGCGTTGGATTCCAGAGGTGAGACATCACATGACGGACTCCGCCCGTTCGTAGACGCTCGGGACCGTTCGGGTCATTTGACTGCGGCCATTTCTGATATTAGAAATGCTCGATAACGACTTTCTTAACGCTTGTTGTTATGTTATTCATACCTATGGACAATTTGGAGTCGCAATATCAGTATAAATTAGTATTAGTATCGTTTATACACCTTTTGAGTATTAAGTCGCAGTGTGATGAATCGAGTGCTGTTAGCATAGTGTTTGTTCTCTGTAAGACATTCACACTCACATTCATACCTATGGACAATTTGGAGTCGCTAATTAACCTAGCATGTTTTTGGAATGTGGGAGGCGTACCGACGTGAATTGTGATGAGGCGTTGGATTCCAGAGGTGAGACATCACATGACGGACTCCGCCCGTTCGTAGACGCTCGGGACCGTTCGGGTCATTTGACTGCGGCCATTTCTGATATTAGAAATGCCCGATAACGACTTTCTTAACGTTGTTACTATGTTGTTCACTTGACGAAATAAACCTAATGTGATGTAATGAATACAAGATGCTGCTTTTACCGTGATGCCATTGAATGCATTTCAGGAAAAAACTAACGCTGTCAAACAAAATCTGTAATATGCAATACAAGTTACAGAAAAGGCGCCAAATTTATACTATTTATACACTTTTAGTCTGAACAAAGTAGTCATAAAAAACCTTAGCAATAGTCAACCACAATAACATTGTCTCCGACAGTCAATAGCAAAAACACAATTTTTAACATTGCACTTTTCTAAGTGGCACAAACATCCATATAAGAACAAAGGAAAATGCAAAAAGTATGAAACTCAGGAATAAACTGGTTATATACATTATATTGTGTCTTATTATTTTGTTGCACAGGCGGCCAAACATGGAAATAATACCAAACCGTGAACATACTAAGCTAACAAGCTAGCTGATGTTAGCACGGCAACCAGACAACTGATACCGATACCAAACACATAAGTTGCTTTGTTTGAGCGCTTGATTGTGTGGAATAACTTAGCTAGCTTACGCCCAGGTTAGCGTGTTTTGCGGTTAATGTCCAAAAAAATAATAATTAGCCCCCAATTTTTTTTTACTTTGTTCACGTACATTTACAGTTACACAGTGTCTTGTATTGTTAATTGTTTCCAACCGTGTTCTTGATTAATTTTTCATCACAAAATGCCCTAGTTAGCATCCCATTAGCTTGCCAATACATGGTAATGGATGACTGTAATGGATGACATATTATTTTGTTGCACAGGCGGTCAAACATGGAAATAATACCAAACCGTGGACATACTAAGCTAACAAGCTAGCTGCTGTTAGCACGGCAACCAGACAACTGATACCGATACCAAACACATAAATTGCTTTGTTTGAGCGCTTGATTGAGTGAAATACCTTAGTTAGCTTACGCCCTGGTTAGCGTGTTTTGCGGTTTAAAAAAAAAAATTAGCTCCAAATTTTTTTTTACTTTGTTCACGTACATTTACGGCACGTGTCGTACAAGTTTTGCGAGCCCCTCTACCTGCCCACACGCACACGCAAAACTTTAAATTGTTATTATTTATTCTAATTTATTTAAATTATTTGTACAAATGACTGTTTACGCTGTACAATGTTCATATTTGATGTCATCTGTTTATTCTCCATAATATTATTTATTATTATACGAGTGCTAACAGCACTCGATTCATCACACTGCAACTTAATTATACAACGACATTTCGTTGCCTGGTAGACGGTACGCTATGCGTGTCTGCATGAGAAGACAAAGTCTTCCTACAGTCTGTTATTTGCTTCTAAAAATAATTCCATTATTTGTAATAATTTCCTTCCCATGTTTTGTTATTAATCCAAAACATGCATCAAACTAAATCCAGGTTAGCGTCCAATAGCATGCAAAACAGCTTTTAAGGGTCAGTTAAGTCCTCGAGATGTAGCGACCACAGCTGTGCAGGGGGACCTAATGTGATTCCCCCAACCAACCCCCCCACGGGGCCTAAATTCCTGGCGGCGCCCTCCTGCATAACACGGACAAGATGGTTATTTTTTGGTAGGCCAGGTGCGTTACGATACGAGGTGACCGTGCCCACCGCCGCCTACTAGTGTGCGGGCTAAACTCACAGATGTTCTCATGCTGCCAACTATGACTGGATGACGCGGGACAGGATAGCCATTTCGGGGAGAAGCGCTGCGAAACAAAAGTGCCTTTGTATTTCCTCAACTGATCCCATGTGCACAATTCAACCAATGATCGTCCGTGCCGCCATTTTCCTTACAAAAACATGCAGATTTGCACATTTTGCTTCAGCATTCACTCCTAAAAATAGTCATTTATATGCGATATTTCCTCATGAGGGTTGCATTTATTAAGAAAATGACTTATATGACAATGTGTTATCGATGAGCATGCCAACTGCGTCGTTATGATGATTTCTTTACGCCAACAGCAAGAGATGCAAAGGTCTGATACACCAAAGACATGCGACTGGTTTGGATATTTGATACTCTTGAATTGTTTGATCCCTCAATGACAATGACAATGACACACACACATATAGAAAGGAAAAAGCACGTGAGCAAGTACGAGGTCTTTCCATTGGATTTGTTGACAATAAAGCAAAGAACAATAGAACATCCCCAGCCTACACACACACACACACACACACACACACACACACACAGCTAATAGCTACCAGTGTCATTCAATAATACAGAAGTGGCAGTTTTTTTTATTAGAAATTATAATTATATGTATGCATGTATGTATATATATATTTTTAATATATATTCATATATATATTTAACCCTATAACCCTATTTAAATTATTTATTATAAATTACGTGACTTATAATTAATTACCAGGCATTTTGATGCTGCACCAATAAATCCAATAACATAAAAAAAATATATATATATATATATAATTTATTTATTTGTTTGTTTGTTTATAATTTAAATTATTTATTATACATTCCGTGACTTATAATTAATTACTAGGCATTTTTATGCTGCACCGATAAATCCAATAACATAAAAAAAATTAAAAAAATTAAAATAAATATTTATTTATTTATTTATTTATAATTTAAATTATTTATTATAAATTACGTGACTTATAGTTAAATACCAGGCATTTTAATGCTGCACCGATAAATCCAATAACATTAAAAAAAATTAAAAATTAAAATAAATAAATATATTTATTTATAATTTAAATTATTTATTATAAATTCCGTGACTTATAATTAATTACTAGGCATTTTTATGCTGCACCGATAAATCCAATAACATAAAAAAAATTAAAAAAATAAAAATAAATATTTATTTATTTATTTATTTATTTATAATTTAAATTATTTATTATAAATTCCGTGACTTATAGTTAAATACCAGGCATTTTAATGCTGCACCGATAAATCCAATAACATTAAAAAAAATTAAAAATTAAAATAAATAAATATATTTATTTATAATTTAAATTATTTATTATAAATTACGTGACTTATAATTAATTACCAGGCATTTTAATGCTGCACCAATAAAATCATTAAAAAAATCATAAAAATCATTAAAAAAATAACATTCTGATGAGCACATCAAGCGCTACTTTTCCCCTGCCCCGGTGACGTGTGCCAACTCCTTCGTAAACAAACATGGCGTCGATCCAGTGGGATTCCTTCACTGTATCAGAGGAAGACATTTTGCGGGATGGTTGCACCAAATATGTATCACCAAATCTGCAAGACGACGACAACGAGGCAGAAAGGCGTAGCAGACATTATGTTGCTAACTTGCTAGCAATGCTGAGCCTTTTCATATACACGATTCATACTTCCTGTCAGCGGAAGCATAAATCAATATTCATTGCAATCTGCACCATCCATTTTACCGCCTTAAGATCTACGACCATTTCCAGGAAAAACCCTCATAGGACATTAACTGGTTAAATGGGTGTAAATGGTAATAGTACTCAAAGCGCTTTGACACCGTTACCACATTGATGACGCAACATCAACATGGATCCAACCAGCGACCTCTCTACCGCCTCCTCGTGGACGCACGTCTTTCCCTTTTTCTGTGTTCTAAAGATATACAAACAGATAAAAACACGCTAAAAATACACGTAATAGCATGCAACTATTCTGAAATAACCTCCAAAAACCTGCGACCTGCATAAAAACACATTGTTATGTCGAAGAACTACTTTAATTGGCGTAGTGACACCTTACCGCAGCACACCGGCTAGTAATAAGCTTCACCACCAACACTACCGAAAGGTAACGCTACATACTGGAGCTGCCGCCATTGCTGCTTGTTTTTGTTTCCGAGTTTGAATTGAAAACGTCAACGCTAAGTGTAGCATTAGCTTCTATGTTGCTATGTGAAATCATTCATTCATTCATTTTCTGCCGCTTATCCTCACGAGCGTCGCGGGGGTTGCTGGAGCCTATCCCAGCTGTCTTTTCCGGCGAGAGGCGGGGTACAATCCCAGGGCACATATAGACAAACAACCATTCACACTCACATTCATACCTATGGACAATTTGGAGTCGCTAATTAAGCTAATTAACCTAGCATGTTTTTGGAATGTGGGAATGAGGAAACCGGAGTACCCGGAGAAAACCCACGCATGCACGGGGAGAACATGTAAACAAACTCCACACAGAGATGGCTGAGGGTGGAATTGAACCCTGGTCTCCTAGCTGTGAGGTCTGCGCGCTAACCACTCGACCGCCGTGCAGCCTATAAAAGGAAGTTCCGGTAATGCTTACATAAATATAAAAACATAAAAACTAACTCATGTTAATAGCGCTAATAACTTTTTTTTAGCTGTTTGTATATCTTTACAATACACGTGTGTTTATGGCTCACATAATGATTGTGGATGACCACAGTAATTATGATTAATTAATTATTAACAAATAAACATAATGAGACATTATCATTCAAATCACAGCACACTTACATGGAGCTCAGGACATATCCCTGTGGTATCCCACAAACCAAAAATCTCACTTTGACCCGTCCACACGCAAACACGGCCAATTATGCAAATTGAACAATGACATCAACTTGGGACTTCACCAAAAAGCAGGACCGGGACCCATCTGCCTGGTCCTGAATGAGGCAAGTGTGAAGACCAATAACTCCGGATATGATGTCATCACATGCAAGCCAAGTTCAGGTCTGGTTCTGGTTCAGGTTCTGTGCAAGTCATTAAAAAGTTAGCGTAGAGGTACAGTACAGTCTTCAACAAAATGGGTCCTGTTGATCATTAAAGTTGGATGAAGTTGCCGGAAAGACCGTCTTCCTTGCAAACCACGTCTCTGGGAACCATTTTTTATACTAATTACAGTAATCGCTCCTTTATGAAAGCTCATTGGTTCATGACCAGACTCTGATAAAGTCAATTCATTATGTATAAACAGAATATTTTGGTAGTTAGTGCACAGATAATAGGGTTTTTAGCATTGTTAGAGCCCTCCAGGCATGAAATAATACCCCTACAGTAATCACTCCTTTATGGAAGTTCATTGGTTCCTGACCCGACTCTGATAAAGTGAATTCATTATCTATAAACGCAATATTTTGGTAGTTAGTGCACAGATAATCTGCGTATGACCTTCTAAATAGGGTTTTTTAGCATTGTTAGAGCCCTCCAAGCATGAAATAACACCCCTATAGGCACCATTCCATTCCTATTATCCAATACAAGTGCAATGGAAACATTTGATCGGGCAAACAAATTTTTTTTTTTCATTTAACCAAATCACAGAAATCATGAAACTGGAATATATCATATTTTTCCCTCATAATTTCTAGCTAGGCTGCACGGTGGACGAGTGGTTAGCGCGCAGACCTCACAGCTAGGAGACCAGGGTTCAATTCCCTGTGCATGACCGTGCATGCGTGGGTTTTCTCCGGGTAGTACTCCGGTTTCCTCCCACATTCCAAAAACATGCTAGGTTAATTAGCCACTCCAAATTGTCCATAGGTATGAATGTGAGTGTGAATGTCTTACTGAGAACAAACACTTGATTCATCACACTGCGACTTAATACTCAAAAGGTGTATAAACAAATACACAAACATGCCCCAAAACATGCCGAATGGTTAGCATGTAGGCCACACAGTTAGGAGATTGGGAAGACGTGGGTTTGATTCTCACTGTGGAGTTAGCATGTTCTCCCCAAAAACATGCTAGGTTAATTAGCCACTCCAACTTGTCCATAGGTATGAAAGTGAGTGTGAATGGTTGTTTGTCTATATGTGCCCTGTGATTGGCTGGCGACCAATCCAGGGTGTACCCCACCTCTCGCCCGAAGACAGCTGGGATAGGCTCCAGCACCCCCCGCGACCCTCGTGAGGATAAGCGGTAGAAAATGAATGAATGAATTTCTAGCAAGGCTGCACGGTGGTCGAGTGGTTAGCGCGCAGACCTCACAGCTAAGAGACCGGGGTTCAGCAACAGACAACATGTGTGACGAAGGAATCATGATGTTGTTCAATAAATATGCTAGCATTTATTGCAGTTAATTGGTTTCAGACCGAGGCTAACCGAGTGGTTAGCGCACAGGCCACACAGATAGGTGAGCCGAGTTCAATTCCACACTCGGGCATCTCTGTGTGGAGTTTGCGTGGGTTTTCTCCGGGTACTCCGGTTCCTCCCACATTCCAAAAAACATGCTAGGTTAATTAGCCACAGGTATGAATGTGAGTGTGAATGGTTGTTTGTCTATATGTGCCCTGTGATTGGGTGGCGACCAATCCAGGGTGTACCCTGCCTCTCGCCTGAAGACAGCTGGGATAGGCTCCAGCACCCCCTGATGCTTAGCTGCTGTGTGATATGTCTAATATATAGGGTTATAGGAGTGTAAAGTTGATTATAGGGGTGTTACTTTATGTCTAGAGGGCTCTAATAATGTTAAAAGTATATTGAGAATGTGTTAAAGGAATCCTACTTCACTTATTACTACTATATCGTTCGAAAAAACGAGTGAAACTGTGAAATTCGAAGCGCAAAGACATCATGTAAACGCACCATTAAAGTGTTGCGGAGCGGTTCGGGAACTCAACACAATGTTCGAGCTCCTTGACTACAACTACACACAACGGTGTAAAAACCTGCCCTAACACAACGGCAGTCTTCATGTGGAAGCTACTGGTGGGAGTGGGGGGGGGGGGGGTCCGCCAGGGGACTCTAGGCTGGAAATAGGAAGAGGAAAGACTCCCATCAATTGAGAATACTACACTTCATTCACTCTTTACAGCGGGAACCTTTCATTCATGCAGACCCACTATCAACGCCGGGAGTTGATCCGAGTTCTGGGTGCGTCTATTATTTTTTTTTTTTTCAGGAACCAAGGTTTTTTTGGACGATTTATCAGGGCATCAAACCATCTTGAAAAAACCACCTTGAATACTCAGTTTTCATTCAAGATTGCAACATCAACATACCAGAATTACAGTATATTTATCCTTAAAAGTTCTATATCCGGTACAAGTGAGTGGTTAAGCAAGGATAAAAGTACACAATAATTGTAATACTGCTTCCTATTTAGTGTACCTGAGGTTATATCTACCACTTGGCAAACAAACCAGCAACCCAGGATGAAGCCTTGCTTTGCAGCATGATGTCGGTAAGGCAGGCAAAGGCAAGGCAGCCATTTAGGTGCATATGAACCCAGTTGAGTCTTTACGTAAATGGCTGATGCATTTCCAATTTTTTTTCCCTCCTTCCTAATTGCTGAGAGCCATCAGCTACCCGCCGGCCTCCTCCCAGTGCCTTTAATCCCCCCCCCCCACTTGAAGCTGCTTTGCCTGAATAAAAGCATCCTGACATCTCCAAAAAAAAAAAAAACAGCATTAATAATAAGCATTTGTAGTATTTGCAGGATTCGGTCTTAAACCCCCAAGAGACTGGCATCAAACAATGAAGCGGACTGGAGGCATTCCGCTTCCATCACAATGCAATCACCATCTGCCAAAACACAAGCAAAACACCCGCGAATCGTAGAAGCGGAAACGTTTTTAAGACGCCATTTGAATGTGCATTAGCCGTGGAAAAAAAAAACGACGACCGCCGAGCGTCAGTGTCAAGCCGCATCAATTAAAAAGCAAAAAGCGGGGTCCATTGTCTGTCAGCATAAGCGCCGGTACAACATAACGTGACATGACGTAACAACAAGCCGTCTTTCAAAGCCAACAACCGACGCGCCGTTGCCGTTTTTTCAAAACACATCCGCCGCCCCAAAAAGGCCGCGCTCGCATCCTCGGACTCACCTGTGTCTTTGCTTTCGCCTCAGTGTGTACCGTCTCCGGGTTCACGGTCCGGTCCTCGCGCGCTGCTGCGAATCCTTTACCACCAGTCCCCGGCACCGGCAGGCGGCACTGAGGCGATGATTGGGCCTAGCAGACGATCGCTCCCTGGGTGCATCCCGACAGACAGCTCATTGGCCGGCAGCTCACGCCGTGGGGTCCAGACAGGCGTCTGATTGGTCGCTTTTCCGTAAAGAGGACTCTGACAAAGAGCTGATTGGATGCGCTGTGAACGTCGGCGGCAGCTTTGTGGCTTTACTATTGGTTGTTAATTTCCGCCGCGGAGTCCAGGAGGACGCTGATTGGCTGATAGTAATGTTGTTGTCTGAGTCTGAACGGAGAGCCATGTTAATTTAAGCAATGACAAAATTGACTGTCGAAACCGGATTTATATTTTGGGCATTTTTTACCAATTGTTTACGTTTTTATTTTAAACCCACTTCGAGGATTCTATTACTACATTGTTCACTGTCAAAGTGTGGTACTGTTTGCTAAAATTAGTTCATTTAAATGCTAAACGGATGTAGTAGCTAAACAAAGCATTGTGTTAACGACATAACCTTGACTGTTCAGCATCTTCTTTTCTTTTTTTGGTGCTTATTTCCACATCTGAACATGCGAATTGAATGATCTTTATCTAATGTAGCCAACTAAATGCGTAACCAACAAGATGCCAGTGGACTTTCTGACCTACTTTGCGCATTGAAAAAATGTAAATTATTTATAATGAACTCCATATTGGGGTGCGTTCTAATTTGTATTCCACATCCTCTCCGTATACATAATCAGCATTTATCTAGTAATTACATTTATATTTTTATTTCAATACACCTCCTGTCTATTGAGGCTCTATGGGGGTCACACGGTTTCAAATGCGTATCGATATAAAACATTATAGTGACAAATATACATAATTAAATCATTATAAGTAAAAAAAATAATAAAGTGCATCTTATATATCCTCGTTTAGATGCCAAACAATGAATGAGTTAAATGTTGCTAAAATGCACTCACACGTGAAGGTGGAGCCATCTAGTGGCCGTTTACATATTTACAACCTTTTTACACCGATTACTGCATCCTGAAAAATCAAAGGGGGCCATTTTGATAGTTTTTTGCCACCTAAGTTGGACTAGCTTTATAGTTTTCTTTCTTTTATAAAGACAAAAAAGACGTTATTATGCATAGGTAAAAGTCTGTTCCACTATGTAAACGTTCTTTTTAAAGTTAGACATTAGTTATGTCTCCTCCGTTTAATATTATGTATGCCATTGTAGCGTGTAAAGACTGGCAGAGCAATGTAATATTCGTCCGTGTGGCAACACCGTAGCTGAGTTTCGTTCCTCCAATAGACTTAGTGATGCACGTGAGAGCTCGTGGAGTGATGCACGTGAGAGCTCGTGGTAGCATTTTGTAACATCTTTGGTGAGTGGTTTACCGTAATTAAACCTTTTTCCAATGTAAAAAAAACGTCTCGTGGCTCAAAAAAAGTTCAAAATCACTGCATTACGGTATGAAGGATCTGTAATACATGTACTCAGCACTAGAGGTCAGCATTTCGTTTTTTTGCTGCGCTTAAAACCTGGTCAGTTGGCCTTATCCATCCTTCTTTTTTCTATGCCGGTTATCCTTACTAGGGTCGTGGGGGTATGCTGGAGCCTATCCCAGCTGACTTCGGGCGAGAGGCGGGGTACACCCTGGACTGGTCGGTTGTCTAACTGTTCCCTAATTATGGTCGGATAATGAATAGGTTTACATTATGCTTAATGAATGTCTTTTTGTCCAATTATTAATTATTAATTATTAATGAATGAATGAAAGAAACATATTGTAAAATGAAAAAAATGCCAATGTCCAAAAGGATCAGTCAATCCAAATAAATAAATAATAAAACAATATTAACAACATAAAAATAAAGAACAACAAAAATAAATAAATAGATAATATTTTAATAAAACAAATAATAAATAAATAATAAATAAATATTTAAAAATGACGTACAAATAATCAAATATACAAACAAAAAATACGATTTAAAAAATAAAATAAAATAATATATATATTAAGTACACAAATAAATAAATAATTAAAAAAATAATACAAACAAACAACAAATCAAATGCCAATACTAATGGTAATGATAATAGTTCATTTGGAACATCCAGTTAATTTACATCTCAGTTCATTACAGAATGTAAAAAGATAAAAATAACACAAAATGCTTTTTATGTATTCATTTTTTTGTAACCATAATCCATAAGAATAAGAAAGAAATAATAATAATAACACATAAAAAACGAAAGAATGGCGACGTACTGTGCAGTCAGCAGGACTATTCCTGGAAATCCTCTCGAATGTCTTGTGTGTGGCTCATGCGGCAGGAGCCGTGACGTCACCCCGCCCAACTCGACCAATCAGCGGCGACCCTGCTTCCTCGTTCAACACTGCATGTATTATAGCAGGAGCAGACTGTGCGCGTGCCTGCAGACGAGGCTAAGCTATGGAGGCTGCCTCCGCCGTAAAAAAAAAAAAAAACAACACATAAAACTCATCGTCGCCAGGAAGGAGCGTCTGTGAAGAGTATCGCGAGACTGCCAGAAGCTAAGACAAAGTGATGCTTGAGATACTTGAGCAACTGTGAAACCTCCCAAGATGACTTCAGGTAAGATGATAGAAGCTTGTCGTGGCGATCCGTTTTTATAATAAAGATGGCGTCTCTTTAAAGAAACACAATGTTTGGATGTTTCCTGTTTTTTTTTTTTTTTTTTGGATTGTAAGGAAACATTGGCGTCTTCTTTGGTGCAGTACCACCAGCTTACAATCACCGACAGAGGGCGCTATTACGTCTTGCTGCCCAAAAAGCTAATAGGGCGATTTTTATTCCATATACTTGTGTGTGCAAAATGACGTCCATAATGTGAATTAAGTCAACAGAAGCAAGTTTGTTAACAATATAGTATATAAATGTAGCAGTATCAAATACTTAGTGATGACAAATATACTGTAGTTGGCATAATAATATAAACATGAGTTATTATTAAACCTAAATCTGCTAAAACATTTCAACAATGTATTTCTAGATGACTTTTCAAACGGAATGTTGTGTTGCCCCCCCACTGTGGAAGGATTAATTTGCAAGTAATTCCACTTTAATTCAACTTGCAGGCTGGAAAATCCTCAGTGACACACTGGCGTGCAATACAGCGGGTGTCCAAAATGTGGCACAGGGACCATATTCAGCACATAGTTCCCTCCGTGAACTAAAAATGGATTATTGATAGGATATGGGGCGGCACGGCGTTCGAGTGGTTAGCGCACGGACCTCACAGCTAGGAGACCAGGAGGTTCGATTCCACCCTCGGCCATCTCTGTGTGGAGTTTGCATGTTCTCCCCGTTCTCCCCATCCCCGTGGGTTTTCTCCGGGTACTCCGGTTTTCTCCCACATTCCAAAAACATGCTAGGTTAATTATTGTTAATTAATTAATTGGCAAATCCAAATTGTCCATAGGTATGAATGTGAGTGTGAATGGTTGTTTGTCTATGTTGTTTGTCTATATGTGCCATGTGAGTGAATGAATGAATATTTTTCCACCATCGGAGTTTGCATGTTCTCCTCGTGTATGCGTGGGTTTTCTCCGGGTACTCCGGTTTCCTCCCACATTCCAAAAACATGCTAGGTTAAGTGGTGACTCCAAATTGTCCATAGGTATGAATGTAAAGTGGGAATGTCTTACTGAGAACAAACACTTTGCTAACGGCACTCGATTCATCACACTGCGACTTAAAACTCAAAAGGTGTATAAACAAATACACAAACATGCCGAATGGTTAGCATGTAGGCCACACAGTTATGAGATCGGGAAGACGTGGGTTCGATTCTCATTGTGGAGTTAGCATGTTCTCCCCAAAAACATGCTAGGTTAATTGGCCACTCCAAATTGTCCATAGGTATGAATGTGAGTGTGAATGGTTGTTTGTCTATATGTGCCCTGTGATTGGCTGGCCACCAGTCCAGGGTGTACCCCGCCTCTCGCCCTGAAGACAGCTGGGATAGGCTCCAACACCCCTCACAACCCTTGTGAGGATAAGCGGTAGAAAAATGAATGAATGAATGAATATTTTTGCTGTCAGCGCACATGGCACACAGCTAGGAGACCCGAGTTCGATTCCACCCTCTGTTTGTATTTTATATGTTTTCCCCCGTGCGTGCGTGGGTTTTCTCCGGGTACTCCGGTTTCCTACCACATTCCAAAAACATGCTAGGTTAATTGACGAATCCAAATTGTCCATAGGTATGAATGTGAGTGTGAATGGTTGTTTGTCTATATGTGCCCTGTGATTGGCTGGCCACCAGTCCAGGGTGTACCCCGCCTCTCGCCAGTTCGAAGACAGCTGGGATAGGCTCCAGCACCCCCCCTGTGACCCTTGTGAGGAAAAAGCAGTAGAAAATGAATGAATGAATTATAGAGTATGTTATTAGATATGATACCGGGAATGTTATGTTATTGTATTTGAGACCCGGGTCGTCGTGTCGAGTTCACTTTAAGGATGTCTTGTTAGTCACGATGACATCACAAATGCAACATCTTGCAAGGACAACTGAGAAGATCAATTTTCACCCTCAACCGAGAGGTTGGTGACTAAAATAGCATTAGCATCAAAGCCGTAGAGAAGCGACCGATTAAATTTTTGTTCAGAGCGGCACCATGACGCTCCTGAAAAAAAAAAAAAAAAAAAAAAAAATCTTGCCCTGCAGATAGCGCCATCATAAATCCTGCTAACGAGAGAAAAGTCATAATTGACTTACCAGTGTCAATAAAGCGAGTGACGTTTGACTTTGAGTGTAATCAACGCCTTTGTTGTTTTCAGAGTCCGCTCTCATGGCGGGAAACCTTTCGTTGTGGTTTTCCACACCTGCGTACCCGCCACCGCACAACGCGTCCGTCCCGTCCACGTCGCCGCCGTGGGAAGCCCCCGCCTTCACTGTCGCCGCCCGTTGCCGCGTCGCGGCCACGCTGGCGCTCTTCGTCTTCGCCGCCGTCAGCAACCTGTCCGTCCTGATCAGCGTCTGCTGGGGGCGGGGCTACCGCCTGGCGGCGCACCTGCGCCCCCTCATCGCCAGCTTGGCGTCGGCGGATCTGGTGATGACTTTCGTGGTGATGCCGCTGGACGCCATTTGGAACATGACGGTGCAGTGGTACGCCGGGGACGTCATGTGTAAACTCTTGTGCTTCCTCAAGCTGTTCGCCATGCATTCGGCTGCTTTCATACTCGTGGTGGTGAGCCTCGATCGATATCGCGCCATTCTGCATCCTCTGGATTCCCTGGACGCGGGGCTCAGGAACAAACGCATGCTGCTCGTGGCCTGGACGCTCAGTCTGCTGCTGGCATCTCCGCAGGTACGCTCTTATGTGCTCCCAGGCAACCTAAAACCAGAGGAGGAAATAAACAAAAGGCACCGTGAAAAACAACAAACTCACTTTGATACATTTTGTACATTCATTCATTCATTTTCTACCGCTTTTTCCTCACGAGGGGGGTGCGGGGGGTGCTGGAGCCTATCCCAGCTGTCTTCAGGCGTAAGGCGGGGTACACCCTGGACTGGTCGCCAGCCAATCACAGGGCACACATAGACAAACAACCATTCACACTCACATTCATACCTATGGACAATTTGGAGTAGCCAATCAACCTAGCATGTTTTTGGAATGTGGGAGGAAACCGGAGTACCCGGAAAAAAAACCCACGCATGCACGGGGAGAACATGCAAACTCCACACAGAGATGCCCGAGGGTGGAATTGAACCCTGGTCTCCCAGATGTGCCGCCCCCCCCCCCCCCCTTGCGAAATTAGTATTTTAGTATCAGTATAAATTAGTATTAGTTTTTTTTTTATACACCTTTTGAGTATTAAGTTGCAGTGTGATGAATCGAGTGCTGTTAGCATAGTGTTTGTTCTCAGTAAGACATTCACACTCACATTCATACCTATGGACAATTTGGGGTCACTAATTAACCTAGCATGTTTTTGGGGAGAACATGCAAACTCCACAATGAGAATCGAACCCACGTCTTCCCAATCTTCTGTGTGGCTTACATGCTAACCATTTGGCATTTGTTTATACACCTTTTGAGTTTTAAGTTGCAGCGTGATGAATCGAGTGCTGTTAGCAAAGACATTCACACTCACATTCATAGCTGTGGACAATTTGGAGTGGCTAATTAACCTAGCATGTTTTTGGAATGTGGGAGGAAACCGGAGTACCCGGAGAAAACCCACGCATGCACGGGGAGAACATGCAAACTCCGATGGTGGAAAAATATTCATTCAAATATCCACAAACTCCACACAGAGATGCCCGAGGGTGGAATTGAACCCTGGTCTCCTAGCTGAGAGGTCTGTGCGCTAACCCCTAGACCCCCGTGCCGCCCTATTTTGTACATAAACTTTAATAGCTTTAATAGCCCCCATAAGGAAAAAATATATTGACATTAGCCACGTTTACACGAGTTTGTCCTCTTTCCAAATGGAATCTTTCTGTAATACTTTTCCGAAAACAATAGCCATGTATACATGGACCCAAATATTCCAATTGGATTCGGTTTATTTGCTCAAACTGAAAGAATGTAACCTTTGTTATACACCTCGTTCCGAAAAAAAGTGCCAATCCGAATGAACATATAATGGTATTCCCAGGGGTGGAATATTCCTTTCCCTAATCCGATTGAGGTATCTTGTACCCGCTCAAACGGAAAGTTCTTCTTCGTGGTGTTTTTCTTCTTCTGTTGTTTATTGGCGGTTGGCAAGCAGCTTACGGTGTGCATTAGCGCCATCTGTGGAACAGAATCTAAACACTTCTACTACAGTAAACCTCGGATATATCGGAATTCAATTGTTCCCACTGGTTTTGTCCGATATAAGCGAAATCCGTTATATGCGTATACCGGAAAATGTCAGTTTTACGCATATGTCGGATTTATATCCGATATATATGCGTAAATTGGATTTTATCCGTTATAAAAAGGCACTTCCTTGACTATGTTTCCAATGTACCTGGACGCGCAGGCAACGCTGCAAACGCTGCAAATGACGTCGTATAGCGGCCTGTCACGATTCGGCGAATCGGAGCGCCACGATGCGGCCATCCGATATATGCCAGGGAAATTTAATGGAAATGCATTGGAACGGGACTGGAGATTTTGTCCGAAATAGGCGAAATCCGTTATAAAAAATCCGATATATGCAATGAATTTTTATTGGAAATGCATTACAGAAAAATCGGTTCTTTTTTATCTTTTTTATCTCCAATATATCTGAGTCCGATATATCCGAGGTTTACTGTATTAGCATGATTGAATTTGACCTTTTCCTGTTTAAATTTATCCCGGGTGCGTTCTTTCAGCCCGTGCTCAGATATGACGTAACATGTAGCTCCAGACATTCTTCACTTTTAAAAATGGAGGCCAGCAATCGGCACTGGACTGCTAAGCAAAGTTTGTTTTTGATCCAAACTAAATTTCAAGACTGGATGAAAAAAAAAAAACTAGCAATACAGAGTTATTCCAACAAGTGAAAAAAAGCCGGTATTACGGGATGTTGATGTTTACGTTTTACTGCGCATGCCGTATTGACTATTCTGTTTTGATTATAGTGCCGCATGTAGACAGGAGATTGGAATATTCCTTTCCATGTATACCATTGTTTTCAGAAAAGTCATTCGGAAAGAGGAAAAACTTCTCATGTAGACGTGGCTAATGGTAATAAATAATAATATAATAATCTGAAAAATATACAATTTTATAGTTTTTTTTTAACTCACATTGGTACATGTTTGTATATTTATCAATTAATGCCATTTCCAGTGGGTAGACAAGCTTATCATGATTGGCTGCTGTTAGTGAAATGTGGGAACATGACATTTGATTTTGGAATAATGTGGAATCGCTTGTAGAATGTGGTAGAGCTACTAAAATGTAACTGAAATGCCGTATGGAAATTGTGGAATCATGATCTTAGATGTGGTAAAAACCGGTAAATGTGGAAGTAGAGCGTCAATGAAGTGGGGTGTGATAATGCCAAAGTGGTATAAATCGGAATTCTGTGTGTATGCCGTACCGCCATAAGGAATACTTGGCTTTAAGAAGCAAAGTGGGTGGTGGCCCAAAGATGTACCGTATGACTGCGGAGGTTAAACCTGAGACATTTGTCTCTGCAGCTTTTGTTTGCAGTCGCCTCTGTGAGGTAGAGGAGCTAAAAATAGCGCCAGCATCAGCATCATCAGCAGCAGCGTGTTGAAGCTGGGAGCAGATTCAGTCACCGATAGATGTGTGGACGATGGGCTCGCATTCAGCTTTCCCCCCCGAGTTCATCAGCTAGTCTGCGGGCGGGCTTTTGTGTGCTTGCCAGTCAGTCGCTTGTTTGGGATGGAATGGGAGTCTCCTTCTAGCTGAAAAAGGGAATCACATAGAAAGAAAAGGTGAAAAAAACACACACACACGTTGTTCCCACTGGAATGTGATATCTAGTCTACGCTTACATTCCGGGTGACGTGTGTGTGTGTGTGTGGGTTGGAGGTGGGGCGGATTGGGCTGATAAAGGTTCCGCCAATACAAACACGTGCACACATGTCATCTCTCGCAATATGGCAGTCCCATTATCGATCACTCATTATCACGGTTTATTATCCGATATTTGTTAACTGATGTCCGCAGCAGTAATCTACTACTATGGACGAGACATTATCCTACCTTGTACTCCATGTAGCCAGCCATGGATGCAGAGTGTAAAAAAAAAAAAAAAAAAAAAAAACGGTTCTCCTCCCATTCCGTGTGGAAGTGGTAAGTTTGTGGATTCTTACTTTGTCTTTCTTCCCCACTCTGTTTGAAAGTCCTTCTTAAGTTCAAAAGAAATACTAAATATGAGGCTAACTTAATTAGCCTGCTGGCTTGTTGGCTCGCTAGCTCGCAAACTCGTGGCTGTCTGGCGTCCCTGTAGCATTTTTAATAATAGTATACCCAGATAGTAATGTCAATGGTACACCAAAATAATTGTATACATGATACTATTACCAAATATAGTAGTATTCCTAAGTGGTAGTACTTCAAAATGCCATTCCAAGATACTATTACTCCAAATATAGTAGTATTCCTAGGTGGAAGCACTTCAAAATGGCATTTCAAGATACTATTACTCCAAAATAGGAGTATTCAAATATAATAGTAATACAAATATAATAATATTCCGAGATAATAGTAGTTCAAAACTGCATTCCAAGATAATATTACTCAAACATAGTAGTATTCCTATGTGATAGTGCTTGAAAATGGCATTTCAAGATACTGTTACTCCAAAATGGTAGTAATCCAAGATAATAGTACTCCAAATACAATAGTATTCCAAGATAAAAGTAGTTCAAAACTGTATTCCAAGATAATATTACTCAAACATAGTAGTATTCCTATGTGATAGTGCTTGAAAATGGCATTTCAAGATACTATTACTCCAAAACAGTAGTATTTGAAGATAATAGTACTACAAATATAATATTTGGGCTGGACGGGACAAAAAAACTGTATTCCAAGATAATATTACTCAAACATTGTAGTATTCCCAGGTGGTACTACTTCAAAATGGCATTTCAAGATACTATTACTCCAAAATAGTAGTATTCCAAGAAAGAAAGTGATCAAAATAATAGTATTCCAAGATAATAGTAGTTCAAAACTGTATTCCAAGATAATATTACTTAAACATAGTAGTATTCCCATGTGATAGTGCTTCAAAATGGCATTTCAAAATACTATTACTCCAAAATAGTAGTATTCCAAGAAAAAATTGTTAAAAAAAGAATAGTATTCCAAGATACTAGTAGTTCAAAACTGTATTCCAAGATAATATTACTCAAACATTGTAGTATTCCCACGTGATAGTGCTTGAAAATGGTATTTCAAGATACTACTACTCCAAAATAGTAGTGTTACAAGAAAAAAGTGATCAAAATAATAGTATTCCAAGATAATATTACTCAAACATAGTAGTATTCCTATGTGATAGTGCTTGAAAATGGAATTTCAAGATGCTATTACTCCAAAATAGTAGTATTCCAAGAAAAAAGTGTTCAAAATAATAGTATCCCAAGATAATAGTAGTTCAAAACTGTATTCCAAGATAATATTACTTAAACATAGTAGTATTCCTATGTGATAGTGCTTGAAAATGGCATTTCAAGAAACTATTACTCCAAAATAGTAGTATTCGAATATAATAGTACTACAAATAAAATAATATTCCAAGATAATAGTAGTTCAAAACTGTATTCCAAGATAATATTACTCAAACATATTAGTATTCCTATGTGATAGTGCTTGAAAATGGAATTTCAAGATGCTATTACTCCAAAATAGTAGTCATCGAAGATAAAAGTACTCCAAATATAATATTTGGGCTGGACGGGACAAAAAAACTGTATTCCAAGATAATATTACTCAAACATTGTAGTATTCCCAGGTGGTACTACTTCAAAATGGCATTTCAAGATACTATTACTCCAAAATAGTAGTATTCCAAGAAAAAAAGTGATCAAAATAATAGTATTCCAAGATAATAGTAGTTCAAAACTGTATTCCAAGATAATATTACTTAAACATAGTAGTATTCCCATGTGATAGTGCTTCAAAATGGCATTTCAAAATACTATTACTCCAAAATAGTAGTATTCCAAGAAAAAATTGTTAAAAAAAGAATAGTATTCCAAGATACTAGTAGTTCAAAACTGTATTCCAAGATAATATTACTCAAACATAGTAGTATTCCCATGTGATGGTGCTTGAAAATGGCATTTCAAGATACTATTACTCCAAAATAGTAGTATTCCAAGAAAAAAGTGATCAAAATAATAGTATTCCAAGATAATATTACTCAAACATAGTAGTATTCCTATGTGATAGTTCTTGAAAATGGCATTTCAAGATGCTATTACTCCAAAATAGTAGTATTCCAAGAAAAAAGTGTTCAAAATAATAGTATCCCAAGATAATAGTAGTTCAAAACTGTATTCCAAGATAATATTACTCAAACATAGTAGTATTCCTATGTGATAGTGCTTGAAAATGGCATTTCAAGATACTATTACTCCAAAATAGGAGTATTCAAATATAATAGTAATACAAATATAATAATATTCCCAGATAATAATAGTTCAAAACTGTATTCCAAGATAATATTACTCAAACATTGTAGTATTTCCAGGTGGTACTACTTCAAAATGGCATTTCAAGATACTATTACTCCAAAATAGTACTATTACAAGAAAAAAGTGATAACAAATAATATTATCTAAAACAAACAGATATGATAATAATCCAAGATAATATTTCTCAAACATAGTAGTATTCCCATGTGATGGTGCTTGAAAGTGACATTTCAAGATACTATTACTCCAAAATGGTAGTGTTCCAAGATAATAGTACTCCAAATATCATTTCACCAGCAGCGATGTTGTGATGAGGCGATGGGCGGAGCAGGGCATGAAAGCGGAGTCAAGTGGAGGGATTTTCCACACGGAAGGACTAAAGAACTGCCGGCAGTGATCAGTTCTTTACGTAGTTTGTATGCATGAAACAAAAGGCCGCCTTTGTTTATCATACAAACTTTTGTGGTGTTTTTTCTGTACCTGCACGCACCCCCTTCATCTTGTCGCTCTCCTCATCCTCAGCTGTTTATCTTTCGGGCCGTTAAGGCAGACGGAGCCGACTTCACTCAGTGCGCCACCCACGGAAGTTTCCATCAGCGCTGGCAGGAGACGGCATACAACATGTTTCATTTTGTGACTCTGTACGTGTTCCCTCTGCTTGTCATGACCTTCTGCTACACCCGCATCCTCACCAAGATCACTGGCCAGATGCACAAAAGCAAAGGTTGGCGCCACTCAGCATCGTACACTCTTTTGCTACCTTTTCTTTTCTTGTCCAGATGTGCGTTGATGTTGAGATGAAGTCACTTCCACTGTACACAGAACGCATAAAGTACATATAAAACACGGTATTAAAGCACTACATATAAAAAGCTACCATCCATCTTGGTTCCTACCTCCATCTTTGGTCATGAGCTTTTGGTAGCGACCGAAAGATTGCAGGTAAATTGTCCGAAATGAGTTTTCTCGATAGCGTGGCTGGGTCTCCCCGGAAGTCATGTCCACACGCCGTTCTTGCAATTTTTTTGTTTTGGTAGCTTGAAAAAAAAAAACAACGTTGCATTCTGACGTTAACGGATACTTCAATGAAAACATTTGGTGGACACTTGGCGCCGTTTGCTTGATGCGCGATGAAGATTTTAAACATTTTGAAATTTTCTTGCATGGGGGGGGGGGGGGGGGGGTGCTGGAGCCTATCCCAGCTGTCTTCGGGCGAGAGGCGGGATACACCCTGGACTGGTGGCCAGCCAATCACAGGGCACATACGTATAGACAAACAACCATTCACACTCACATTCATACCTATTGACAATTTGGAGTGGCTAATTAACCTAGCATGTTCTTGGAATGTGGGAGGAAACCGGAGTACTACCCGGAGAAAACCCACGCATGCACGGTCATGCACAGGGAATTGAACCCTGGTCTCCTAGCTGTGAGGTCTGCGCGCTAACCACTTGACCGACCGTGCCGCCCAAATTTTCTTGCCGCCAAAGTAAATTTTTGTCGCCGTTACGAGCCACTATGAGCCAGTTTGAGCCACTGCACGCCACTAGGCACTGGCGCCGGCCCGGTGGACTCTTAGCATAAATAAATAAATTATATACATAAACCAATTCCAAATATGTATAAATGATGAATATAAATGACTTAGTTACTTTTACCTTCATTGAAGAAGTGAACATGGACGCCACCTGAATGTTTTGCTATGAGTTATTTCTGGAATTTGATCGTGTTGCTCATCGTTTTTTATTAAAATGTTTCCACTTGGAACTTTCTTTGGCTCCATTTTGTTTTATTTGACAGATGTGATCAAAAGAAAAGCAGAGCCCTGAGGTTTAAAGCACGATTGAATTCAAGAAATAACTCATGGCAAAACAAGAAGGTGGCATTAATGTTGATGTCGCCGCCTCATGGTGTCTTTGTCGACAATCACGTCTTCAATGATGGTAAAAGTAACCTTCTGGAACCCATTCCGGACCCTAAAAGACTGTGGTTGTGATTGAAGATTCACTTACTTTGTCTTTAAGGAGTCACGTTCAGGGACTTTATGAACATGTTCGATTTCCTCCCCAATATCAATATTCTCAGATGGCGAGCGATGCCTGCGACGAAGCGGGAAAGACAAGATTCCCAAAGCCCGCATGAAGACCCTCAAGATGACCGTTGTGATTGTCAGCTCCTTTGTGGTCTGTTGGACCCCCTACTACATCCTGGGGATCTGGTACTGGTTCCAACCGAGCATGATCAAGCACACCCCCGAGTACGTGCACCACGTGCTGTTTGTCTTCGGCAACCTGAACACCTGCTGCGACCCCATCATCTACGGCTTCTACACGACCTCCTTCCGAGCGGACCTGGCCGACGTGGTGGCGTACTGCTGCCACGCCCGCGCCAGCAACGGCTCGCCGCGCTCCGTGGATCGGCTGTCCACTCGAAGCGGAGGAGCTGCCGGCGAGATGGAGTCCGATTTGAGCTCCAACCCGCACAGTGGGAACCCGGCGTGAACTACCTGGTCTTGTCAGACTGATGGAAATACTGTGAGTATACAAGAAAATCGGGGGGTGATGTTTCAGGGTAGTCCTTTATCGATATTATCATAATAATAACACCTTTAATAACAAGTCGATATGCTGCAACATTTACACTCTTTCAAATGAATGTACTGTACGTGATGTCAAAGGGATGGACACTTTGGAATGTACTATGGCCCGATCTTCAGTCCCATCATAGTGGGGCTTTGAGGGCCTGACTCCATTGCTCTCATCCCGAAGGTCATTTCCAGGATAGGGATGGAGAGCAGGCTTCCGTGGAAGTATGGATGTAAAACCACTAGTAATAATAATAATGTCCACTTCTAACCATGGTGCATTCAAGGACCACCGTGATGAAAAAGAGTGATGAGTGAAGCATAAAGCCGGGGAGAGCCCCCCAAATCCTGAAATTGCGGGGATACACTCTACTTCCACACTAGTCAAACCCTCCAATGCTAACCTTAAAGGGACTGTATGCAAATTGGGGGGCGCCGGTTGGGGTGGAGGGGGGTCGGCGCCAACATTGCAACGCACTGCCGACATTACATCCTGCACTCTTCTTACTGTCAGTAAATAAGCTACTTACTACATGTAGACTACATGTATACTACATGTATGTTAATAATAACAATGTGGTGAGGTTTAGCTGCTAAATGTAACAACTGCATGATGGGAAATTGTTGTTTGCGTTAATGGAACTGCTTTTTGTACGCCATCACTCGTACATACGACGACGACTGTGAGTGATGTGTGGTGTGTTTATATTTTTTTGGGTTGGAAAAAAAAAATGGAATCATCCAGTTGCAATCAGTCCCTTTAATGCTAATCCTGCTAAGCTAAACCTTAACCTCCCAAGTTTCATAATGTTTCTTTCTAAATGACTTAAATATATCATATAGCAGACCAAAACTGGGATAGACGGATTTACAGAATGTGGGTAATAATTATTTAAACAAAAGTAGGCAGGTGCCTAAATTTGGGCACCCTTGTTTTTTTTTATCTATTTGAATACCTTTAGAACTAATTATTCATTCATTTTTTTACCGCTTATCCTCACGAGGGTCGCGGCCGTAGACCAACTTTTTTCCAAGGAAAACTGAAGAGTCCTCAAAGATACGATGAAGCTAGCATGAAGCTAGCATTGCTGTAAAAAAACACAGAACAATACAAGACATATATACAATTAAAATGAGAATAATTCTATATTCTTAGCAAATATCAAAGTGGCAAAGTTGCATCCTTCCCCCCCAACAGACTTTTACATTAAATGTAGTGAAAATCTTCTGGATTAGCATTTTTATGGCTAAATATTGTAATAGTGTTGCCCAATGAAAGACATTTTTCTATGCATATTACCAAAAAAGTACTGCATTGTTTAGTCGCCCTGATCCAATGAAGCACAATGATGTAAAAGACCTTTTGAAATACATTTCTTGTGTACTTGGAATTGGGAGTACTGCATAGTCTTGTGTTTTCCAGTTTTTCCAGCACAGGTTCATGACACATATGTCATATTCCGTATGATTATTTTGGACTAAAATGCAGATTCTATAGCCTTGCATGATTGTGAAAGCTGAATAGTGGCACGTGACATGTATAGTGTGAAATATTCTATAATGGGTGTGCATATACTGAATATGTATTTCTATACTGTATATGTATGCTAAACGTAGCCTTTGCTGAATGAGACTGTAGCACATGCAATTTCATATTCTCTGCAAAACAGAACCAAACAATAAAAGTGGTATTTACAGCCCCCCCTGCTGGTGGAAAATCGTGTTACATTTTTAATTACCGTAATGCTTCATATACACGCGTACATGGCTCGTGCTTCGTTCCACCATTCGGCAGCTAGCTAACATTTGAATGTGCTCCAATAAACAAACAAAATTTTGTATTTTCTCGTCCTTTACTGGACTAATTATTTTTCTAAACACTGTAAAACTGTACAGAAACATAAACACGGAACATATATATGATATACAGCGATATGTATACAAAAGATAAACATCAATATGAGTACAGCTAGCATAAAAGCTACAATCCTCAAGTTAGCCACAACTAGCATGACACATAGCAAACCTATACAAACTATACAACAGTGCTAAAAAAAATCATTTCTCATGCCTTAAAATTATTTAAATGACATTAGATGTTACTTACGTGCGTAGTCTCCAAGGCAGAAGCGTAATAGATGATATTCCGTGACGACAAGTAAGACAGCGTTTTTTGGCGACGGTTCGAGTTGAACAGCAGTCAACGAATATACAGTGGCGTATTGTGTCCACTAGGTGTCGCTAAATCAACAGCCCACAATACAACACGTTAAGGGCAGCACATATTCATTCACTTCAATGGGGACATTTTCCCTATTGAAAATGAATGGGTCATTTATTTGTGGTTGTTACCCACCTGTATACATTTACTTTCCGACATTTCAAAATTCAGCATTTTTTAATCGAATGGGGTGCCCCCTACTGGTGGAAAATAATTTTACATTTTCCATGATTAACAGTTTGTATAGCGCTTTTCAATGAAGTGAAGCCATTATTCATTCACTCCATACTGTTGGTGGTAATCTATATCTGTAGACACAGCTGTAGTGTGTCGGATTCGTGCCTACGGCTTCTTATACTATACTGTGACATGGCTCAGGTTGTAGAGTCGTTGTCTCTTAAGCTAATGGTTGCTGGTTCGATCCTAATAGTTCAACACAATTATTATTATTATTTTTGATTATAGTTATTATTTCAACAATCATTCTTCATTTTTACATTTCATTTTTTGTCTCCTAACATTTCTCAGACACTTCAAACCATTCCGATGTCAACTTTTTTTTCCATAATTCTATATTTTCTGACATTTTTTTCCCATTGAAAATGAATATCAATGTCACCCTCTATTGGTGGAAATTGGTTTTACATTAATATTCTGCTTATTCTGTGCAGGCATAACTTATGAGTGGTTCCAACCCTGATGGTTCGCTCCTCGGTGTGTGAATCCATTTCAGCACATTCCTAGGATATTTCAATCAATATTCATATTCCAAATGGCTTCTTCTGGAATGTTGTGTCTTCTCGTTCGGCAAATGAGCAAAGGCGGATGTTCATGAAAAATGTTTTTATTTGGTTTCAGGCATGTTGGTGTGTGTGAGAAATGGAAAATACAGTCCAAGTATTTCTATCAGGTTGCAAGCAAAGCAGAGACCAAGCCGTGCGGATGATTATTTCCTTCGTGCTACGTCGGACTTTTGAAGATAAGGTCCAATATGTCCACTTATTTCATCCACAAATACCAAATATCATAGTGCAGTTTAAGATATGAAAGCTTTGCATAAATAAATAAATTAAAAAATGAAGATAATTAACCGTGTCAACCAAAATTGCTGCAGCCTTGTAACCTTGCGTTTCGGTAGTACATTGAATTCCGTGTCATCAATTATGTCTACATAGTAACGTCAAGTGTTACCATATATGTACAAATAGGACTCCCCTCCTACTCAATCATCAGAAATAACGAGTATAAGTAATCATAAGTTGTGCTGCAGCGCTTGGCTTGCAGGCCCATAAAAAAATTTTTTTTTACAGCTTAGTCTCTGCTCTGCTGCTGCTGCTTTCACCTGCAGACCCTTTTCATGGCGTGGCGACACAAGTTAAAGCTTATCGAGTACAAAGAATCGCTCGTAGAAAAGGATTACCCGCTACTTCCTAACAATTCTACATAAAAATATCCCAGCCTTACATTTACAATCTCTGCATTTGAAAACAAAAATACAAAATCCATCAATCATCAATCAAAGCTAAGCTAATAAAGAGAAACATTCCAAAATATGTCAACATTTCTTTTGGCAACTTTTCTGTCCAAACAGAAGCAGCGAAAGCGTTCTATTTTTTTGAAATTCAAATTTAAAAAAAAAAAGACACACTTCACACTAGAAAAAGACATTTTTTTTTTTTGGTATGGCGTTTGAAATGGTTAAAAAAAAATCAAAGTACGGGTGAACAAGGCAATAAAGGTTAGAATATAAACTGCTCTGCTCATAAAGGATGGACTTGGAGGGCAAAAACGGCAGCTTGAAGAGGTAGGTGTCAATCATATTATTCTTCTTTTGTTTCACATGAAAATAGAATTATTCTTTATAAAATGGCTTTTTTTGAAATGCAACGCTGTTTAAAAATGAAAAGAAATACCGTATTTTCCGGACTATAAGTCATACTTTTTTATAGTTTGGCTGATCCTATGTCTTAAATATGAAAAATATATCTAATTAGACATGTTTTTAAATGCTAAGTCTGTTAATATTGGCTGTTATGATTCAATGAGATCGGGAGCTTGGTGAATTTGCTGGTTTATAGAAGCTGGGAGCAAATAAATGGTTCATGCTTTACATTAAATTGGACCTATTATGCTCATTTTTTATTTGTATTGAGTTGTGGTCTCCTATAGAGCAGCTACACACAATAACCCGCACAGAATTTTATTTTATTTTTTTTAGATTTTCCAGAATCTGCACCTATTCCGGCTGTATTTGTGCTTCCTGCTAAAACGCCTCCAGGCATGCCCACTCCGCTGTGATTGGTCACAAGCATTGGAGTGATTTGGTTCTAGACCTGATCGTGAAAAGTGAATTTGTTTATTTTTTTAATGAATAATAAAAAATACTTTTTTCACATAATACTTTTTATTTTTTTTTGTCACATGATTTTCCCCCAAAAAATGTAAACTTTATTTTGACTAGCTGGTACTACCTTTATTAGTTTTCGTACGGCCAAATAGTGTGCCTTAGACTTAGTCTCTGTAAAGAATGCACAGCGCGGTTTTTTTTTTAGAGCTGAGACACTATAGACAGATTCTGACCAGGGAACCCATTCAGGTATACGGAGTAAAAAAAAAAAAAGTAATTTTATTTTAATTTTTGACTAGCTGGGACTAGCTTTATTTTTTTATTCTCATAATAATGTCACTTAAAAAAAAAAATCTTTATTATTTCAACTTTATGCTACCAAAATAATGTTTTTTTTTCCATCACATTTTGTGTTATTCTCATAAAATTTTTAAATGTCACAGAAACATTGCCTTGGTTTCCTTATATTTTGGGTTTTTTTGGCCCTTTTGGAACTAATCAATAACTGTATGAATGATAATACATATCATAATACATAAGTGAATTTCTGCAATGAATGGAATATGTCAGTAATTAGAGCACAGAAAACCTGTTTAAGATCTTCTAAATACAGGTTTATAACATTATCAGAGCCCTCCAGACATGAAATAACACCCCTATAGTCACCAGTCCCATCTGAGAAAATCAAAGATAATACTATAATATTATGTGACTATACTCTGGAGCAACTTATAGTCCGGAAAATACGGTTCTGGATGAAGAATAAACAAAATCAAATATACAATAAACTACAAAGCTGCCTCAAATATGCTAATATGCTTTATCCTCAGTAAAGTTTGACAACATACCGGATGACACGGTTCCTCTCTTTGCCGCCCTCAAGTTTCTCCTGCTGTAAATAGCGCACGGACTCGTGCACGGTTCTGTGCTTTGGTCAGCGAGGACGTGTTAAACATGGACGACTATTTGGTTACATATTTCATGTCTAAATATTTGGCAAGAAATGTCCACTACTTTGAAAAGGAGGAAGTATTTCTTAAAGCGGGGGTGTCCAAACTCTTTTATATATTTCTTGTATTAAAGATGCTGAAATAAATCCAAGGTAGGTCAACATACGCTAAAGCAGGGGTGTCCAAAACGGGGGCTACCAGGGCTACGTGGGGGAACATGAAAGGATGACATTTTCATATTAAAATCAACAAATTTTGTCTTTAAAATTTCAACTCTCATACAAAAATGTGTAATATTTTTCGTTGTAATATTTATTATTTTGTGACTTTTTCTGTTAAATTTTTGTATTTTCCAAATACTTCCAACTTTCTTTTAAATTCTTGTAAATTTTCTGTTTGCATTTTTATTCCTATTATATTTAGACTTTATTCTTGTAACATTATAAGTTTTTGCACAACCTACTCTTCCAAAAATTACAACTTAATTCATTGTTTTATTTGTTTTTCATAATATTATAACAAAATTGTGTTTTTCTTTCATATTTCAACTTGATGCTACTAAAAATAATTTTTTCCCCTCCTGATATTACAGTTTTATTTCTGTAAAATTACTTTTTTTTCTCTTATTGGCTGAAATGTTTTTTCAAATACCTGATTTTTTTTCAAATTTTTTTCTCATAACTCTAATTTTATTTCCATATTTTGGCTTTATTCTCGTAATATTACAACTTTTTCTGCAACCCAAGTTTCCAAAAATTACAACGATTACAACGATGTTTTGTCATATTATGACTTCAAAAAATATCTTATTTCTTGAATATTTCAATTCTGTGATACTCTAATTCCATTATTTTTATTCTTGTAAAATTGTGACTTTTCTCTTAATATTTTATAGAATATTTTAACTTTGTCCTTGTAAAATTACTGCCTATTTTTTCCATTTTTGCTGCTTTTTAAAATTTTTGTTGTAGCATGGGCCAATAAAAAAGCAGCAATGGGCTGTAAATGGCCCCCATGTACCACTTTGGCCGTATTAAATTATCCGACCAAAACATCTTAGCTTTGTGTTAAAGGTGACAAAGAAAATTGTTTTCATTAATAATTATTTCATTAAAAAAAACAAACAAAAAAAACATATACAATAAAAAAAACAAGCTGTGGACTGAAAATGGCCCCCTGGGCCACACTTTGGACAACCCCGTGTTAAATTTTCAAAGCTTTGTGTTAAAGGTGACAAAGAAAATTGGCGTCATTAATAATTACTTCATTAAAAAACATATAAAAAATTTTTAAAAACGAGCTGTGGACTGAAAATGGCCGCAGTTTGGACACCCCTGCCTGACATTTATTTGGTCCCTTTTTTAAATTTTGTATCCAAAGTCTCAGGGGTGCACCGCTAAGGAAATCCAAATGGATATGAAAGAAATGCCGAGGTCATCTTTTGGTGTTTTTGGTTTGACTTGACTTAAAGCAATTTATGTGACCCCCTTTTTAGGCCAAAAAAAGCAAGACGAAAAGAAAGAAAACCATAAACATGTAACATCTTTGGGTGTCATTTAGCTTGGTTTTCTTGTTTTTTTTTGGGGGGGGGGGGGTGGCTGACACGGCCAGGTATTAAAAGTCTCATCCATACCTTCAAAGCTTCTCACCTTTGAAAACTTGATGAGATGCCAGGCTGCCGCCATGGGGGCGTCTGGAGTGTGGACGGTGTGATGCTTAGGAGTCATCTGGCAACCCAAGTTTGGGGGTAAAAGGGGTGTAGAAGGCATCATGTGGATGAATTCTGGATGGGTAAGGTGAGGCGTTTTCTGACCCCCCCCGAGTGGGCGGACACGGCACGGGCACGGCAGCAGTGGTCAAAGAAGGCTTGAAGTGAAAGTGAAAGGGTTGGGTCTGACTCAGACCGCGAGGTAGGTTTCTTTGGGGGTGTGCAGCTCGGAGACGACGGCGGCGCGTACGGCTGGTCCACCAGGACGCTTTCACGAAGGCCACTGTGTTCATTCCCTTATGGTTGCGCAGGAAGCGAAGGCAAGGTGAGGCGCGGCGTCACCGCAGGCGACTTGGTCAGGCGTGAAATATTTGGCTTCAAAGGGGCGTGTCGAGCACGGCGGGGGCGGGATCCCGAGAATATGGAACATTTTGGTTATAGGACAGACCCCCCGCCAGAGTGCTGACACGCCCGTATTTGTGGCGTACACACACGCGTGGAGAGCCTGACGGGCCTGCGGTGACGACGCTTTTTTAAAGGCTTTTTCATAATAAAGGCAAATATGCTTTGGTTTTAGGGAGCGGGGATGGTACACGGGTCCTGGTCCAGGTCCCGTAAAGAACCAAAGTAAAGCTGAAGGGTGTTGGGAGGGAGGGGTGGGGGATAAGCGGGAGTTTATTGACCAGTGCTAGCCGGTGCCCGTGCCAGGAAGACTTGACGCGTGTTCCTCAATGACAATCTGGCACTGGGCCGCACAGACCGCCGCCTGCTGACAGGAAGAAGAAAAAAAAAGAAAAAGACATTAAAATGCTTTGCACTTCCTACTTTGTAAAGGATGGTAGTATCTACTTGGATAACATTGGTCTAAAAGGAAAATGCTTCCGGAACAAAAAAACATTTTTCTTGGTTTAGGTCACATTCTTGGTTTATGTCACTTTTCTTGGTTTAGGTCACTTTTATTGGTTTAGGTCACCTTCTTGATTTAGGTCACTTTTATTGGTTTAGGTCACCTTTCTTGGTTTAGGTCACTTTTCGTGGTTTAGGTCACCTTTACTGGTTTAGTTCACCTTTCTTGGTTTAGGTCACCTTTCTTGGTTTAGGTCACCTTTCTTGGTTTAGGTTACTTTTCTTGGTTTTGGTCACTTTTCTTGGTTTTGGTCACCTTTCTTGGTTTTGGTCACCTTTCTTGGTTTAGGTCACTTTTCTTGGTTTAGGTCACTTTTCTTGGTTTTGGTCACTTTTCTTGGTTTTGGTCACTTTTCTAGGTTTTGTCACCTTTCTTGGTTTATGTCACCTTTCTTGGTTTAGGTCACCTTTCTTGGCTTAGGTCACCTTTCTTGGTTTACGTCACTTTTCTTGGTTTTGATCACCTTTCTTGGTTTTGATCACATTTCTCGGTTTAGGTCACTTTTCTCGGTTTAGGTCGCTTTTCTCGGCTTAGGTCACCTTTCTTGGCTTAGGTCACCTTTCTTGGTTTAGGTCACCTTTCTTGGTTTAGGTCACCTTTCTTGGTTTATGTCACCTTTCTTGGTTTACGTCACTTTTCTTGGTTTTGGTCACTTTTCTTGGTTTTGATCACCTTTCTTGGTTTTGATCACATTTCTTGGTTTAGGTCACTTTTCTCGGTTTAGGTCACTTTTATAGGTTTATGTCACTTTTATTGGTTTAGGTCACCTTTCTTGGTTTAGGTCACTCAAAGAAAAGTATGTTTTTTTTATTTGCATAAATCTCTCTCATGCATGTAGAGAAATGCCACGAACGGTAGCAGAAATTGACTTTTGGAAACGACAACTAAGGCAGATCATTATAAGCAGTTGGTGGCAAACCTGCTGAAATCCTACAAAGCCCTCGACTGCAATACTGGTAGGGGTGCTCTGATCAACCGGCCGGCCACCGATCGAGATCGGGCCGATATCAGTGAAAAAAAAAAGCACGGTATCGACGGTATCAACCTGCTGGCTTTGTTGACCTACCGAAGGCGCTGCTGCCTCCTTGTGGACGCCTCCATGTCCTGCGTTGTCCCTGGGTACAGACCAGCTGTCCTGAGTCCCTTTACTGCAAAACAAACTGCAAAAAAGGAAGACCGATACTTGAAGGATCACACCACGACACAGAATCAGAGCGGAGTGATTGACACTTACCTGCGGCGATATCCGAACATGAGGAAGATGACGCAGAAGATGATGCAGGCGGTACCAATATGGATGCCGATGACGATGCTGCCCAGAGAGGCTTCTCCTTCCCTGCACTGACACGGCGTCTTCTCGCCTGAACACACCCGGAAAGAAAGCTGGTCAGCAATCAAGCAAAGCATGAAGAGCATGAAGAAGCATGAAGAGCTGCTTGGTTGCAGAGGGAGAAGGGGGGAAGGTGAGCCAACAGTGCCATCAAGTGGTCAAATGACGGCACAGGTCTGATGTTTTATTCTGCTTACTTCAGGCAAACAAACAACATTATTTTATCTCATATTACCAGTTTAATGGCAGAAAATTGTGACATTTTTTTCCTCATTAGTGAGGAGTTAATTGTGGGTTAATCATGATTAATCGCTACTTGCAACGATGTGCGAAATATGCCCATTTTGACTGTATTTTAGGAAGAGAAAGATAAATGACATGTATATATTCATGAGTTAATCATGATTAATCACCATTTGCAACAATGTGCAAATATGCCCATTTTGACTGTATTTAGAAGAGAAAGATCAATTACATGTATGTATATATATGTTCATGAGTTAATCATGATTAATCACCACTTGCAACAATGTGCGAAATATGCCCATTTGACTGTATTTTAGGAAGAGAAAGATAAATGACATGTATATATTCATGAGTTAATCATGATTAATCACCATTTGCAACAATGTGCAAAATATGCCCATTTTGACTGTATTTTAGGAAGAGAAAGATTAATGACATGTATATATTCATGAGTTAATCATGATTAATCACCATTTGCAACAATGTGCAAAATATGCCCATTTTGACTGTATTTTAGGAAAAGAAAGATAAATGGAAGATAAAACATAAATTGCAATGCCATTGCAGGAAGTACTGTATAGAACAGGAAGTAAAAAAAACAAGGCCCTCTGCTAATGTTAACATGTGAGAGTCTATATTATGTCTTATTTTCTCTTATTATGTCTACTACATTGGCCAATATGAGTGTAAAAGTGACTATAGGGTTGTTATTTCATGTCTGGAGGTCTCTAACAATGTTAAAAACTATATTTAAAGGGTTGTAAACAATATTTCTATGCTCTATCTACAAAAATATTGCATTTATAGACCTGGCACAGTGTCATGGGAAGCACTTCCGCCTTCCCAGCATGCTTTGCGGCACTTGTTTTTGCAAAAAGAAGCCGTTTATTACTCCTCCTAGTATTAGAAGTTGCCCCATGTGTGTTTACTTGCCTGTTATATGTTGTGTCATTTTTGCGTTGGCACCGTGATCTTTTGTGGGACTCCAGGCATAAATGTACTCCTATTGTCTACCCATAGTACCTCATAGAGTACTCTCCCAGAGAAGCTTCAGGAAGATGGTGGTCCGACTCACCGGTATTTTGGGCCCTGGTGCCTTCATCTGCCAGGGACACCAGCCTCTTGGAGCAGTCGCTCTCTCCGTTGCCGTTGTAGGCCACCAGCTTGACTTCATACACCGCGCCCTCTTCTAAAAAGACACGCATTCACACCAAACAATGTTAATTTTAAAGCGTTGCGGTGTTCAATCAAATAAAAAAAATAGAAAATATAAATATAAATAGAAGTGTATAATGTTACGTTTTTAGATATCAATACATAATTCATGTAAGCTACTGTATAACCTAGCTTCCTACTTTGCAAGTACGGCTAGATGCCTCTTCAAGCTAAGGTGGCATCGCCCGCACACTCACCCAGGTTAGCGATGGTGTGGGCATTGACGTGACAGGGCAGCTGGATGGGCCCCAGGAAGTCAGCATTGGGGACCCTGCGGTAGGACAGCCTGAAGCCTTCTGCCTTTCCCGGCTTGCTGGGGAGCTCCCAAAGCACCTGGACGGCGCTGGAGTTCACCACCTTGGTGAAAAAGGTGGGAGGGGTGGGAACTGGGTGGGGAGATAAGACGCGCCAGGTGAGATCATACAAGTGTGAAAACACATGGGGAAAACACTCGATATTAGAGACCTCTAGACATGAAATAACACCCCTATAGTCACATGTATGCTCCTATGACCCAATGTAGTACACATAATACAGCAGGGGTGTCCACACTTTGTCCAGGGGGGAGAGCCACATATTTAACTTTAATATTTTCTAACTTATTATTACTTTTTCCCCAACATAATTACAACTTTATTTTGATTTGTTGGTTTCTCATAACAAACAGTACAACTTGTATCTTTAATATTTCAAATCTATGCAACTGAAATTACATTATTTTTGCTCAAAATATGACTACTTTATTCTTGTTTTTACAACCTTTTTCTCTTAATATTTGGATTTTATTAACAGCTGTTTTTTTTTGCTATTTATGCTACATTTCTGCAACTATTTCATGTTTTTCTAGTTTATTTTCTTCTTGGAATTATGAATATTTTGACTTTATTCCCTTAATAATATTTTCCAAAATGTTCTAATTAAATTAATTTTGTTTTTTTAAATGTTTTTTGTTTTTCTTTAATGATGAAATATATATATTTATGTAATATTTTATTCAGGATTAATAAAATTAATATTATTTTATAATTCATTTTATAATTTGATAATTAATAATATTAATAAAATTAATAAAATTTCATTTTTCCTCATAATATTACAACTTTTTCCTTGGAATATTTTGGCTATATATATAAAAAAATATATATGTAATATTTTAATCAGGATTAATAAAATTGATAGTATTTTTATAATTAATTTTATAATCAATATTATTAATAAAATTAATGAAATTTCATTTTTCCTCATAATATTACAACTTTTTTCCTTGGAATATTTTGGCTTTATTCTTGTTCTTTTGTTGTTGTTGTTAATTGTTCTCATTAAATTATATTTAAAAAAAATAGTTGCGGCCACAAATAGCCGTATTTAAGCACTAAAAAAAGCAATAATTCATTGTGAAGCCGTGAAGGATGTTCCTTACCGCCCCCTAGTGTTGTGGCCACCAAAGTGTGGGACTGCTGACTGGCTCCCAGGGGTGAATAGGCCTTCAGGTAAAGGGAGTAGGTGGTGGCTGGCTCCAGGTTGTTGACATCATGCTGGAAGGCCCCTTTGCTGATGGCTTCCTGCAGCTCCAAAGTGTCTGGCTCTACAAAAACAAACACGGATGTATCAGGTGACCTGATGATTCAAGTATGACGTCCTCTCGTGTTGTCGCTCACCTCCTATCTTGCGGATGTGCAGCACGTAGCCGATAATACCGTCTGTGACTTCTGCAGGGGGTTGGCTCCACGAGATCTGGAGAGCACTGGTGGACAGGACGCTGGCCGTGAGTCCCTGGGGAGCAGCGGGCAGGTCCTTGGCCTGCGCCACAGCCAGACGGGCGCTGGCTTGGTTGGTACCCGCGCTGTTCTCGGCGATGCACTGGTAGATGGCCTCGTCTTCGGTGCTGATACGAGTCAGAGCCAAAGTACTGTGCGGATAAAACACAAAGCGGATCACAACATGCACATTTTCTAACTCAGTGATGATGTCCAAAGTGTGGCCCGGGGGCCTTTAGCGAGCTAGGATGCATTTTTATGAGCCTGTAGCACATTCTAAAAAATATTATTTAACAAGAAAAAAACAAAATAAAACAAAAATGAAAACAATCATCAGGATTTTTACAAGAATAAAGTCCAAATATTAAGAGAAAAAAAGTGGAATTTAACAAGAACAAGAATGTTGCAATTTTATGAGAAAAAATTACATCATTTTACTAGCATTTAGCTGAAATATTAAAGAAAAAGGATAAAGCCAAAACATGGACATAAAGAATTTTACATAAAGAATTTAAGTATCAATATGACAAACAAACAAAAAAAAGTTTAAATTTTTTGAAGAAAAAGAATGTAATTTTAGTAGCATAGAGCTAAAATATCAAAGTTAAAAAATCATAATATTATGAGGAAAATTTTTTAGGGCCATTATGTTTAAACATTAAGAAAATAAAGTTGTAATATTATGAGAAACAAACAAAGATTAGAGTAATATATATTTTTAATTAGGTTGGGGAAAAAGTTCTAACATGATGAAAACAAAGTCAAAGTATAATGGCAATAAAGTCATAATTATGAGAACAAAATTTACAAACAGTTGTACATTTTTTTAAAATAAAAACATCCAGAAATTGGAGGGAAAGAGCTGTCATTTGATGAGAATAAAACCTAAAATAATGTCATTTTAGTGGCATATGTATGTACTATGGTATTTTCCTATGTCATAATATTATGAGAAGCAAAATGTACACCGAATATGTAAGTAGAAATTTGTCATATTTGGCAAGTGCAAAAAAAACAACAACAACAAGCTAATATTGCTAATAGTCTGTTTCACATGCTACACATGACAAAGCTGACCTGCTGTTTTTTTTTTTAATATGTATACTGTAAGTCCTTAGCATATCTACATATGTTACTTTACTAAATATCGAAATGGTAAAGTTACATCCTATAATTTTTCACTGTGTGGCCCTCCCTGGTGTAGCTAATGATACCATGTATGTCAATGACTGATACTACCATAGATGCTAACATGCTAACTGCCGTCATGAGTCTACATTAATGTAGTCAATGCTGAGAAGCAGCATAATAATAATAATAATAAAGTAGTAAATTATAGAAAAAACATCCAATTGTGTCATCTACCTGTTGTTGTTGGTCAATTTGATGTTATGTCCGGGCATTAAAACCTTGCCGTTCTTCAGCCATATAAGATGAGGCTCGGGGACACCCTGGGCCACGCAAGTGAACACGGCGCTGCCCCCTGCTGGTTTGGAGACAGACTGCGGCCACTGCAGGAACTCCGGAGGGGCTGAGGAGGAAGCAACACGGTTGAGTTGAACGCTTTTCATTTCTCTTTACATGTATGAAATTAAATAACTTTTTTCCCTTTATTAATTCAAAAACATATCTTCTTCTACTTTTATTTGTAACTAAGTGCAGTGTAAGTATCCTAAATAAGGCGCTTTAGCCCGCCCCTTGCACGTGCCTGCTGTATATACTGTAAACAATCAATTCCGGGTTCGATGTTCGGTGATTGGCCAGCCCGCATCGCCCGCCAAAAATGGCACCAACGAAGAAGAAGCGTCAGGAAGCGTTCGCGTTCAACAATGGATAGTTTTCGACAGCTAGCTTGGCTAAAACCATGCAAAAAAGGACTAAACACTTCCGGATTCACCAGGTACTGATGATTTTCCCAACCAATCAGATGAGCAGAACAAATAAATGACGTTGATGTTAAACCTTCCGCCATTTAATTTCACGTTGCTAGTTGCTAGTTCCCGCTCACATACTAGGGACCGTCAATAAATTACTATTACGTTGAAGAGAGTTTGTTTTAACTACTAAAATGTTACACTTATTTTTATTCTCTATTCTGAATCATAAGACACCCCCCAACACATAAACAATTAATTCATTTTTCATAAGCTTTTTCAATATAATACAATATAGAGACTGGTGTGATACTCATATACTGGTTATTAATAGCTCTGGGAGAAATCCATGGTAATCAAAACATAAACATGGAAAAATTTCATCCAAGAAATTCCCTCATTGCAACCATGCAAACTTTTTATGATGGTAATTGTTAGGAACCGGAATTGAAACAAAACAAGGAATCACGTCAATTGAAAAATGCCTAACTTTGATTATGAGTATTATTTATGTTTTATTATATCTACTATATTGGATAATAGGAGTATAGAGATGGACATAGTGGTGTTATTTAATGTGTAGAGGGCTCTAATAAGTTTATTTAGAAAGTCGTAAACAGGTTATTCCATTTTTTAATAAGGGCTTTGTGGAAATTCACTTATCACTTCACTCTATTCACTTATTAACAGTGATAAAGGAGGGAGGGAGTATATACTTGGTGTATTTATGGTGCAGATGATGCGTATGAGTGCAAAGATGGTGTTGGTATCGTTTAGGGGAAGTGAAGTGTTAGCATCATAAAAGATCTGCATATCTTTTATGAAGGGGACAAAACCAAAAAAGGGGGGGTGTAAAGGGGGAGGGAAGGGCTTTCTTTTTTCTTTTTTTTTCTAAACACGGTTTTATAAATTGGCCATCTTTTGTGCTTCCTTCTAATGTGGTGACCCCCGGGTCACACTTCCACCCCCCCTTTGTGGGATCCTATCCATCTTCTAGCCCTCCATAATAATTAACAATGACATCACACCTCCTTTGCTCAGCTCCATACTTTTCACACTCATACCCCCCCTCTTCACGTCCTCCTGTCGGGGTTAGGATGACAGGTCACAGGTCATCGGTCACGCCCCTTCCCTTTCTCGCCCTGTATTGACCATCTCGCTATCCTTGCTTTTGTCTCCGTCCTTTGTCTTCCTGACCGTGGCCGTGGTGGACACGCTAGCACGCAGATGGGCCGAGTGAGTGGAAGTTTAGGTAAGAACATCCCTGAACTTGACTCCAGCTGCTGGAAAAAAATTGTGTCTCCACTCACGGAGCATCTGCTGTGTCTTTCCAGCCTTTCCCACACCAGCAAAACCAACCCAACTACACCTGGATTAGCAGTCATAGCAAATACTAACAGCCAAAACAAAGTCCATAGAATTTACATGATGCACCAAATATGAAAATGGAAAGAAAAAAATATTTCAATTTCCTCCTAATTTTCCATAAGACTTAAGACATAAAAATCTGCTACTAATATCAACCAATGTCACATTTTTATACTGATATCGAGCCGATAATTCTTGATACCGATAATTATGTAGGGACATCCCTACATATTTTTGATATCATCTTCACTCTGTGCTCTTTTTTCCTGCAGTTTTATAGTTTTTATTTTATTTTACATGCATGTATATTCAACTTTCTTCTTTATTTCTTTCAGAATAATATTTTGATTTTATTTCTATTATATTATAATTATTTTCCTCAATCCAATTTGCCCAAAAATGACAATTTAATTTTGTTCCATTTGTTTCTCATAATATTATGACTTTTTAATTTAATATTTCACCTCTATACTAATAAAAATGTCATTATTTTTTTCTCATAATATTACAAGCTTACTGTTGTAAAAATGACTTCTTTCACTTAACATTTTTATTTGATTGTTTTTTCCATTTTGCTCTTGTTCTTTATCGTTCATAATATATTTAGAATGTGTCGCCTGCCAATAAAAAAAAAAACAGCTGGGGCCCTCAAATGGCCCCCGGTCCACAGTTTGGACACCCCTACCGTACATGGGCCGTATTTCAGCTGAAACACAACTATGAATCAACAACATCATCTTCCATTTCTCTGCATGCACTCAATATATATATAAAGGTGACTATAGGGGTGTTATTTCATGTCTAGAGGGCTCTAATAATGTTAAAAAGTGTATTGAGAAGGTCGTTCATTATATATTTAGAATGTGTCGCAGGCTAATAAAAAAACAACTGGGGTCCTCAAATGGCCCCCGGTCCACAGTTTGGACACTGCTACCGTACATGGACCGTATTTCAGCTGAAACACAACTCTGAATTGACAACATCACTTCCATTTCTCAAAATGCATTCTATATATATATATATATATACATGTATAAAGGTGACTATAGGGGTGTTATTTCATGTCTAGAGGGCTCTAATAATGTTAAAAAATGTATTGAGAAGGTCGTTCATTATATATTTAGAATGTGTCGCAGGCTAATCCATTTCTCAAAATGCATAAAAAATATATATATATAAAGGTGACTATAGGGGTGTTATTTAATGTCTAGAGGGCTCTAACAAGCAGTTCACAGTAGTAAACGAGGGATGACTGTACTTAACTGAATATATTTTTATGATTTTTACCACCATTTTGGTGTTCCCTTCACTCATTTCCTCCTCACCACCGATGGGTCGCCTTTCAGCCCGACAAGTGAAACCACTTTGACATCTGCGTGTGCATTTTCCCGACCACTCAACCAGCTTTAATGCGGTTCAAAACATCTGAACTTCCTAACTCAATTTCCACAGTCAGGAAGCAGCATTGTGGCGGACATGTTAAGCGACGTCCAAAGCTCTTTGTTCCCCATAAACCAATAAGGGACAACGCGGATCAATACATTCATGAATATATTAGAGATGAACTCTCTTTTCTACACCAGAGGTCCTGCCAATCACATTGGCGGGGGTGGGGGGTATTGATCGATCCCGTCAGGGAGGTATGATCCCAAAATGGATTCATGCCATAAAAATAACAAAGGATGTAAAAATGACAACAATAAATGCTTATTTTATACATGATATATATATTAATTGGTTCAATACCCAAACCCCCATAGTGACTTTCCTCAAAGTAGGCTTTCTTATTTAGAAATCCAAATATTCTTTTAGTTAGAGCATTAAAAAAACAGTTTATGACCTTCTAAATATATTTTTTAACATTATTAGAGCCCCTAGACATTAAGTAACACCCCTATAGTCACCTTTACACTCATATTAACTTGTATAGTAGACAAAATAAGATATATAATACAAAAATAAAACAAATTTTCATGTGTGTTGCTGTAAATGTGTTCCGGTGATCGTGACAGCAGAACAGGAAGTGACGTCATGGATTCGGGGGTGCATTTTATCAACCGTAGCACGTGTTTTTATTACGGATTATTAGAATGAAATGGCCTTTATTGTCATTATACAAGATGTACAATGAGATTATTGTGCCTGTTGTGATATTATTCAATGCTATTGTGCTGCAGATCAAGTCTGGTGCTTGTGTGTCTCACCCAACATTACAGTAACTTTATACATTATATGGTAACATAGATACTGTATCCCCCCCATATCTTTGAATGCGTCTTCCAAAGGCTTTATATTTGTATTTAACTTCATTTAGCTATTGTTATACTTGAATATGTTTCATTGATGGTAATGGTAATGGTTTAATTTCATTTGAACATGCGTCAGATCAAAATTGAATGCATCCCATAATCAGTTCCCAGTTCCACATGTCCAAAAGGAGTAGGAAGAAGCAAAGCTTATTAAATCCTACCCCTCCATCTGGTACTTTTATAATCAGTAACTGTTACATTTGTTCACTTCCTGCTTTCCTAATACAATTTAAGTTTTTTTTAATTTTAATTTTTATTTTTATTTTTATTTTTATTTTTATTTTTATTTTTATTTTTATTTTTATTTTTATTTTTATTTTTATTTTTATTTTTATTTTTATTTTTATTTTTATTTTTATCACAAATTTTTGTCACTGAAGTACGAGGTGATATGAGCATCCAATGACATAAAGGGTACCATAGTAAATGTCAATATAGTGATATATATATATAGTGATATATTTTAATTTTAAATTTAATTTTTAGCTAATTGGTTGTTTTTAGCCTTATGTATTATTTTAGCTCTTTGAATATGAACTATATCAACACATTGATGCAGAAGAAATACACAAAATGTGCTTAAATATGCAGATTTTGAGTAATAACAGGCCACATTCAACCATGATTTAAAAATATCTTTATGGTATTCTAATACAGGCATCATCATCATGAAGTTTATGATTTCCGTTTAAGAGAGGCACTGATATGAATGAATATGAATATGTGGTGTGGAGTCCCCTTGTCCTGCCCTCTAACAGCCACCGGCCGCTAATGAGCTGGCCTCAGGACAGCCAATTACAACGCAGCTAATGAGAAATATGAGCGGGCTGAGGCGATGGACATGTGCGGGGTGATGGATGAGGACACGTCAGGATGGTCCACCCCCATTGGGCGGACACGGGCACCCCATCAGAGGAGCGTATTGTGAGAATTGTGCACATTTATTTAGTTTTTTGTTGTTGTTGTTGTTGTATTAAAATGTTTGTAATTATGTGAAGTTGGGACAAGAAATATGTAATTGTGTGTTTGTGTGTGTGTTTGTGTGTGTGTGTGTGTGTGTGTGTCATGGGTCTCCACTACTAGCAACCGCCCCCACTAAGTCAGGGGCAAAGGTGAGAAGAAAGGGTGACGCTTTACTATTGATCTCTCTTCTTCCCTTCCCTCACTGCTACTGCAAGTGCGCTTGGTCAGGTACACACACACACACACACACACACACACACATACACAACATACACATGTACATTGTGTTGTTCTGCATGACAGTTGTGTCTTTATTGTTGTATTTTCTAGTTTATGTTTTGTTTTCTAAGCAGCTTTGTTTTCAGCATTGCAGTTTTTCATTCAGGCTGCACGGTGGTCGAGCACTCGATTCATCACACTGCAACTTAACACTCAAAAGGTGTATAAACAATACTAATACTTTATACTGACACTAAAATACTAATACTAAAATACAAATTTTCCAAGTGGGCAGCACAGCTAGCTAGGAGACCAGGGTTCAATTCCACCCTCGGGGCATCTCTGTGTGGAGTTTGCATGTTCTCCCCGTGCATGTGAGGGTTTTCTCCGGGTATTCCGGTTTCCTCCCACCTTCCAAAAACATGCTAGGTTAATTAGCCACTCCAAATTGTCCATAGGTATGAATGTGAGTGTGAATGGTTGTTTGTCTATATGTGCCCTGTGATTGGCTGACCACCAAGTCCAGGGTGTACCCCGCCTCTCGCCCGAAGACAGCTGGGATAGGATAGCAAAAGCACTTGTCTGTGTAGCATTATAGCATTATATGAGTATTATGAGCATTATGTAGCATTATATATTATATATGTAGGATATGTAGCATTATAGAGTGTGCATACCGAAAGCGGGGTTGCTAATATCCTTTTCCCAACTAATTTTCAAAATGGATGACTGTATTTGCTGTTTTTTTTCCTCATAATATTATAATTATATATAATAAAATAATAATATATTATATATTAAAATAATAATATGTATTAAATATAATAAAATATAATAATTCTCATAATATTAATTATATATATACTAAATATATACTAAAATTATGTATTTTTTTCTTATACTATATCATATCACCTCGTACTTCGGTACGTGACAAAAATTAAAATTAAAATTAAAATTAAAATTAAAATTAAAATTAAAATTAAAATTAAAATTAAAATTAAAATTAAAATTTTAAAAAAACTTAAATTATATTCTCATAAAAATGTGACTTTTTTTGTCAAGCACAATTTTTTTCTGTTAATATTCTAACTTTATTCTTGTAAAATGTATGTTTTTTTCCCAGCTAATTCAACTTCTTTCGAGTAGGTTTTCCTTTCGTAAAATATGACTTTATTATGGCACATTTCCCGACCTCATAACGCTAAAATGCTAAAATGCTAAAATGCTAAAATGCTAAAATGCTAAAATGCTAAAATGCTAAAATGCTAAAGCTACTGTACAGTCTCTACTTCAGGATCAAATTCGGTTTCCAAAAAAATGCAGTTGTATGTCAAAAGCGGACATTTAAAAAAAACCTAAACCGACATTTTTTTATTAATTTATCACTTGGGTCTCCTAGCTGTGGGGCCTGTGTGCTATAATATAATATAATATTGCATAAGTGATTGTAATTAATTAATTAAAAAGGCCACCAAACGTAACATCATGTAGCAGTATAGCGTGACGTGCACTAACCTTGCACCACCAGCCTTCCGAGCGCCGTACGCCTCATCCTGGTTCCAGGTCGGTTGGCAGCGCACACGTACACACCAGAGTGCTGCAGAGAAACATCTGAGATCATCAGGTTCCCCGTTCCAAGAACCTGGATGCCTTCCACTCCGATGGAGCGGCCGTCTTAATGAGAAGAAAAACAAACGGAGGTTTAGTAAAAGATGAGTGTACCATGACTTCCTGTTATGCGTTCACTTCCTGGTGGTACCTAGTCTGCTCCAGGAAACAATCGGCCTTGGGTTTCCTGTGGCGATGCACTCCAAGATGGCCGTCTGATGCACGGTTAATGTTAGATTCTGGGGTCCGGACAGGATGACAGGTTCCTTGTAAGTTCTGGGAGCTCCACCTGCGATGGCAGAAGTGTAGTATTATTAGTAGTACTATTGGATTTTTACTTGTAGTACTTAAAACTGCCTAAAACTGTCAGACTGATCTCTCTATTTTTCACTCTTCTATGTTTAAGTCCATGTTTACTTTCTCCAATGACATCATTGGTCAACAGGCTGTGTGGAAGAGAATCTGAATCACTGAATCGGGTACTTGATCGGGTACTCAAGATACCCGTCACACATTGTGGGCCCATAAACTTGTTGCACCAGTGAGTCAGTGATAGCTGAGTCTACATCAGGCTGTCAATCAGTGAAACTCGAGTCTTGATCATCAGAGTCATGCACGCTAACCACTCCACCACAGTGCAGCTTAGTTGTATTCATTTATTTTTCATTTATCATTCATTTTCTACCACTTTTTCCTCACAAGGGTCGCGGGGGGGGGTGCTGGAGCCTATCCCAGCTGTCTTGGGGCGAGAGGCGGGGTCATCAGCCAATCACAGGGCACATATAGACAAACAACCATTCACACTCACATTCATACCTATGGACAATTTGGAGTCGCTAATTAACCTAGCATGTTTTTTGGAATGTGGGAGGAAACCGGAGTACCCGGAGAAAACCCACGCATGCACGGGGAAAACATGTAAAATACACACAGAGGGTGGAATCGAACTCGGGTCTCCTAGCTGTGTGCCCTGTGCGCTGGCAGCAAAAATATTCATTCATTCATTCATTTTCTACCGCTTATCCTCACAAGGGTCACGGGGGTGCTGGAGCCTATCCCAGCTGTCTTTGGGCGAGAGGCGTGGTACACCCCGGACTGGTCATCAGCCAATCACAGGGCACATATAGACAAACAACCATTCACACTCACATTCATACCTATGGACAATTTGGAGTGGCTAATTAACCTAGCATGTTTTTGGAATGCGGGAGGAAACCGGAGTACCCGGAGAAAACCCATGCATGCACAGGGAGAACATGCAAACTCCACACAGAGATGGCTGAGGGTGGAATTGAACTTGGGTCTCCTAGCTGCGAGGCCTGCACGCTAACCACTCCATCACAGTGCAGCTTGGTTGTATTCAATGTAAACAAATATTATACGAAAATATAATATTTTGTTCCACGTACCGCTGATGTTTAGCAAGGCCTCGTGACTGTAACGTGTGTTTGCAATGTTGCTGGCGACACAGCGAAAGACGCCAGCATCCTCCTGCCTCGCACCCGTCACCTGAAGGATGCCCATGGGCAGGAGCGTGTACCTGGATGTGGAGAGGCGGGAAAATGTATTACAGTATTTGTACGTATATGAGAATGCCTGTTAAGAGAGTTACATACTTATTGTGTGGAAATATGGGCTAATAACGATAAAAGCAATCTTCACTCGCTAAATGTACTGCAAAAAAAGGTCAGCAAGGATAATTCAGAGAACATACTAACTCCTTATTTCTAAAATCACAAATACTTCAACTTGCTGATATAGTAGCTAAAATAATGCATAAGGCTAAAAATAACCAATTAGCTAAAAATGTCTTCCAATACTTCTCTACAAGAGAGGAGAAATATGATCCCAGGGAAGAACTACGTTTATGCTAGGACAATGTTAAAAATAATAAATAAAGTATGTGACAAAAGAAAAAATAAATAAATAAAATTAAAAATATATTTTTTTTTAATATTTAATTTAATATAATATATTTACTATAGTATATTTAACATAATTTAATATAATAATATAATTTAATATAATAAAATTATAATAAAATAAAGTAAAAAAATAAATAAAAAATAACTTCAATTATATTAGGAAAGCAGGAAGTGAACAAATGTAACAGTTACTGATTGTAAAAGTACCAGATGGAGGGGTAGGATTTAATAAGCTTTGCTTCTTCCTACTCCTTTCGGACATGTGGAAATTCAATTGTAATTTGATGCATGTTCAAATGAAATTTAACCATTACCATTACCAATTAACATAGCATGTTTTTAGAATGTGGGAGGAAACTGGGGTACAAATAAAAATAAATAAAAATAGTAAAAATAAAATGTAAAAAAAAAAAAAAAAAAACTTCAACTATATTATGAAAGCAGGAAGTGAACAAATGTAACAGTTACTGATTGTAAAAGTACCAGATGGAGGGGTAGGATTTAATAAGCTTTGCTTCTTCCTACTCCTTTTGGACATGTGGAACTGTGAACTGATTATGGGATGCATTCAATTGTAATCTGATGCATGTTCAAATGAAATAAAACCATTACCATTACCATTACCATTACCATTACTTCCTTAATAATCTGAATGAATTCTGATGCACTGTGTGGTTGTCCTGAGTGTAATTACCTGTTATCATTGGTGCTCAGTGGAACTCTGTCTCTCTCCCAGGTGATGTTAGCTTCAGGTATCCCATTGATCTGACACTGGAATCGTGCGACCCCTCCCTCATCCACCGTCATGGACATTGGGTGGGTGTGAAACTTGGGAAGAGCTAGAGAAGCAAACATAGAAACAATCAAACCTCTGCTTTTATGTAAGTTGAAAGATGAAAAATGTTAACGTTTTTTGTTCAAATATAAATATTGTAGCAAAAATTCATTAGTCACAGTCGGGTGTGGAAGCAATTAACCATAAACGAGGGATGACTGTATAATGTTTCCACTTTGCTGACACCCACTCCCATACGGGGCTTCCTTCCCAGTAACGTGATGGCTGTAATGGATACGAGAGGCAGCCAATTAGAAAGCATCACCATGGAGACTCCCTTAATTGAGTTAAAACAAGACTGTTAGATTTCATGTAAACTCTTGCGTTTATTGCTAGGACCCAAAGTGGTGTAGTTAAATAAAATAAAAGCTCATTTGGGAACGCTGTTGCCGTACAGCAGGGGTCTCAAACTCAATTTACTTGGGGGCCACTGGAGCGAGGGTCTGGGTAAGACTGGGTCACATCAGGTTTTCCAAAAAAAAAAAAACCCAAAAAAACGCATTTATTAAAAACAAAAAAATTAAAAAACTTTGCTTTGGTTCCAATTTTCTACAATAAAAGTTCTGATAAAACATTCCACTGTTCTCAAATATCTTACTTTTTATTTTTCTGCACAAAATAAGATGAAAAATAAATAAACAAATCAAGAATTAAGAAAATAAATCAATCAGTAATAAATAAAAAAAAATATTATAATAATAATAAAACTGCAAATAATAAAAACTTAAGAAACCACATATAGTTGGCGGGTAGACAAATTATTTTTTTTCAGATTAAAATGAACAAAGCATTATTAGAGCCCTGTAAACATGACAAAACACGACTATAGTCACATTTATACTTTTTTTTTTATTGCGCAACTGCAGGGTCTTGAGACACATGCTAACTCGCAAACTAGAGATCTAGCGACCTAAACGGTAGCCTCCAAGTTATTTCCTTTAAACTTAAAAAAAAGCCAAAAACTTACCACTTCCACATGGATAGGGAGGATAACTATTAACAGTTATTTAACCTTTAACATGAACATTAATCAAACGTAATCATTTTTTCTGGGTACATGATACCATACAGCATCCATATCAAACATTAAACTTTCATATCAAGGCGGGGAGCCTCAAACTAGTGTCCTGCGGGCCACATTTGGCCCGCGGGCCGCGTGTTTGAGACGTTTGAGGCGCTTTAAACATAGCAATTCTATATACCGAGCTAACGAGTTAGTTTCCAATTTATTTATCCTAAACGTACAAATGGGTAGGGAACCGAGGGACAAAAATAAGCAGGCAATAATGTACCACTTCCACACTGAATTATTGCCCGTAGTTAACCACGAAACAGTGATCACTTATGAATTGTTGTTAACCGTAATATAGTCAGGGAGCAATATTAGAACCACTATAGTTTTACTTTATTATTGTAAAAAAATTTTTTTCCAGATTTTCCAACTATTTTAACTTTCTTCTCCTAAATGTAACTTTTTCTCCATAATTGTAATAACATAATATTTTCTGCAAACCAAATTTTTTCGTTTGCTTCTCATAATTTTCACAATACTCACAAAAATCACATCTTGGTTCATTAAACTTTCATATCAAGGAGAGGGGCCTCAAACTAGTGTCCTGCGTGCCACATTTGGCCCACGGGCCGCGTGTTTGAGACCCCTGCCGTACAGCATATCGGCAGGTTCAAACCTCTATTAGAATAATGAGAAATACTATATAATCTGCCTTTGTGTGCTTAGAAAGTGGGAAGACTCACATGCCAGGACGACTTATTTTGGCGACAAGAGGCCTCTGCTAATGTAAGTTTGCTATTTATTGGATTTTGGCGTCTTAGTTAAAGGGTGGAATATGGGTCGGGGATTTCCAGTGACACTTACATGCTAGCAGGACTTTGGCCTTGCGGCTGACCAGCAAGCCGTAGCGATTTTGTGCGGCGCAGTCGTACTCTCCCATATCAGCGTCGCTGCCCTCTTTGCGTTTCTGGAAGCTTTGGATCAACAGGGTGCCGTTGGCCAGCACCTGAACCCGTGGACTGGGGGTTATAGGCACCCCGTTTTTACGCCACGTGATCTGGACGGGTTCCTCGCCCTGCACCGTGCAGTCCAGCATGAGCGGGCGGTCCCTCACTGCAATCACATCTCGAGGCTCCCGCAGGAAGGACAGCTCTGAGGCCAAACACACGCCTGGGAGGGAGAAAGACAGGAAGTTAAAACTCTTTTCTGCTCGGGTTATGACAGTTGTGACTTCTTTGGTGTCATTTGATTGACGGGCATACAATCCATACAATCAATTTATTATTTATTATTTATTATTTATTATTTATTATTTATTATTTATTATTTATTATTTATTATTTATTATTTATTATTTATTATTTATTATTTATTATTTATTATTTATTATTTATTATTTATTATTTATTATTTATTATTTATTATTTATTATTATGGACCCGTTATTATTATTAGTCATGAGAGAGGTTAGTTTTACCCTACTGATGATGTGTTGTTGCAACAGTAATTCTGCTTAGTAATTCTAATTTTGTAAATAATATTAATAACAACAATAATAATAATGATTATTATTATTATATAATAATAAGAAGAAGATAAATAATAAACAATAAATATTACAAGGAAAAAAAAATTGTGCTATAAAGATGAAATATTAAAGGACAAATATTAAGTCCTAATATTATGGAGTATTATTATATTAATAATTATTATTATAATTAATAATATATAATTATTATTATAATAATTATAATAACAATTATTGTTATTGTTGTTGTTGTTATTATTATTATAAAAATAATACTATTATATAATAATATATTAAATTAAATAAAATATTAAAACAAAATAATAAAATATATTATTATTATTATTGTTATTATTATTATTAAAATAATAATATTATATAATAATATATTAAATAAAATAATATATTAAAACAAAATAATAAAAATATTATTATTATTATTATTATTATTATTATTATTATTACATAATTTTTATTATTTTTTTTATCATTATTATCATTATTATTGGTGGTCTGAGAACGCAACATTTCATCTATGTACTGTTTATAGGACAAAGTTGGGCCGCAGATATTTTTTACATTTTCAAGTAGGCCCTGAGTTGATAAAGTTTAGGAACCCCTGTTCTAGCGTATATGCAAATTGACACCATAAAAAATGTGGTAAAAATTCATATTTATGACATTGTCAAAACATGCATTTTATGTACACTTTGCAAATAAATGAAATTTACAGTGATTGTGTGCACAATTGTTTTACATTCAAATCCATCATGCAACAGGAAAAAGTAAGGCAGATACTTTTATCCCCGTCTCCCAAAGAGACATTATGCAGCATTCCTGGGAATGATACCACGGTCAATAAAAAAAGCTGTCATCCAAACTTCTTAACATGGAAAAAGATTTATGCCGGGACACAACAACAAAAAGTGTTTTATGCTTCATAAAACAGTCGGACCTCCTTCAGAACGGACCCCAAAAACTTCACTGGCCACTTTTCCTTTTTGACTGATGAGTTGGTTTTGCCGCATTTATCACTTTTAGGAAAACGAGCAACAATAGCGGCAGAATGCCAGTGAGCCGCCCATGCGGGGAGGGCAACAACAATACCGGAGGGCAAGCGGGAGAACACTAGCGGAGGGGGGCTGCCGGGGTCAAGTTTATGAGAGCCTGAATAGAAACTGCGACAATGATGTTGTGACTATGCTTATTTGCACCCAGCCCCCGGCCCCCGGTCACCTCTGTAAAACTCCGTCAGCCATCAAGCACCCAAGGGCACCATCTGCCCCTTCTTATGCATCCCCTCCACCCCTCCCCATCCTTTCAGATCCATCCCGGAGGTGACTTTCCCATGCCACCAGATCTCCTCCATCGCACCCTGGTCACCTCTTCGCTGTGACCTTGACAACGACCCCCCCCTCGTCTTCTCCATTTTTTGTATACGTCTTGCCGTGGTAATGACCTCATATGCAAAACGCCACGGCCCCGCCGTCGCCTTCACAGCTGCACTTGAACCCCAACAATGGCCGATCAATGTCACGATGGAGTCGTGCGTCTGTCCGGCCAAATGCGTCCATTGTCGTCGGCCATCGGTTCCCACATTCGAGACAAAGCGACCCACGGCTCGACTTGACTCTGGATTGGTTTCGGGGCGCCTGGTGTCGTTCCATCGAGCAGTAAAGAAACTCATTGGAGAGTAAATACGCAATCATTTGTGGCGACCCGGCTAGAGCTCAGACCTAAATCCACCTACATGGTCAGCAACCAACTTGCAACTTTGATATTTATATTTATTTATAACACGTGTAGCTATGCTAAAAAAGTTATATATATTTCAAGAAATATGAATTTTCTATGCCGCATTAGGGTCGCAGGTATGCTGGAGCCTATCCCAGCTGTCTTATTTCTGATTTATTATGGTATGATATGTACGTAAAGATTCAGAAAACCTGCTTATACAGTAATCTCTCGCCACTTCCTGTTTCAAATTTCCGGTCTTGACTCTAAGATGGTTTTTCACAAACATGCTGTTTGTGTTTGAATACGACCTATGATTAGTTTTTAAAAAATGAATCTTAAAGTTTTAAAAATCTCTAAATTAGCCATTTTCAAGGTAAAAATGGCATTCAGAAGATGCATTCAAAGACACAGGAATGTACAAAACAGGAAGTAAAAAGACAAACAATAACAATGTTTTATTATGTCTTATTTTTCCTCATTATGTCTACTATGTAGGGTAATAGGAGTGTAAATGTGACTATAGGGGTGTTATTTTGTGTCTAGAGGGCTCTAATAATCATAACAAGCATACTTAGAAGATCATACAGTCGGTTATATACTTTATGTATGATTTTATGTATGTATTAAATCTACAATATTCGGTAATAGGAGTGTGAATGTTACTATAGGGGTGTTACTTCATGTTACAGGGCTCTAATAATGTTAGAAAGTGTATTTAGAAGGCGGTAAACGGGTTTGTTATGCAATTCCATTTATAAATAAGGACAAATATTAGGCTTGCGGTACATTGTATACATAAAATTTAACATAAAAAGTGTACCAAAAATCCAGCAAAAATTAAAAATTTGGCAGTCAAAACAATCAATCAATTTTCTATGCCGCATTAGGGTCGCAGGTATGCTGGAGCCTATCCCAGCTGTCTTGTGGCGAGAGGCGGGGTACACCCTGGACTGGTGGCCAGCCAATCACAGGGCACATATAGACAAACAACCATTCACACTCATATTCATACCTATGGACATATGAACATGCATGTTTATGTTTAGCATTTTTATGTTTAGCATTTTTCCCAAAATTTTTCAAAATGGATGACTGTAGTTGCTGTTTTTTTCTCATAATATTACGACAATTTTTAACTTATTTAAACTTATTTAAACTTATTAAAATTATGTATTTTTTTCTCATAATATTATTGTCATAAAATTGCGACTTTTTTTCTTGTTAAACACAATTTTTTCTATTAATATTCTAACTTTATTCATGTAAAATGTAAGTTTTTTCAAAACTAATTAAACTTCTTTTTAGTAGGTTTTCCTCTCGTAAATATGACTTTATTCCCATAATATTTGGACTTTATTCTCATAACAGTATGGCATACTTCCCAAATTTTTTTGTGTTAATATTCTAACTTTATTCATGTAAAATGTATGTTTTTTCACAACTAATTCAACTTATTTCTAGTAGGTTTTCCTCTCGTAAAAATGACTTTATTCCCATAATATTTGGACTTTATTCTCATAATAGTATGGCATACTTCCCAACTTCATTTTACAAAATGTACAATTTTATTTGCTTTATTTGCAAATTTATTTTGTTTTTTTCTCATAATATTAGGACTTAATATTTGTCCTTTAATATTTCATCTTCATAGCACTACAAAATATAAATTTTTCCTTGTAATATTTATTGTTTATTTTTTTGTTTTGACTAGATTATTGGAAAATTACTGCTGAATTTTCCTTTTTTGCTGTTTTTTTTGGTACACTTTTTATGTTAAATTTTATGTATACAATGTACCGCAAGCCAAATATTCCACAATACTTCATGTTTCCCAACAACATTCCCACTGAAAAGGAATGGAAGTTCCACATTTCTCAACCAACATAAACTATTCCAACATTAAAGTCTACAGCTCATTCTGAACTTTTACACCACACTTTTTCCCAAAATTCCTAATTTTCCGCAACACAAATTCCCTTTGATCCCTTTGAGAATTCTTAGTCCAGGAATTGTTTCCAGACCCGACTATGATAAGTGAATTTCTGCAAAGTACGAATCCTTATTTATAAATGGAATATTTTTGTAGCATAGAAAACCTAAAAAATACACTTTTTAACATTATTAGAGCCCTGTAACATGAAATAACACCCCTATAGTAACATTCACACTCCTATTACCCAATATTGTAGACATAATAAGACATTTAAAACACAAATAAGTATGTTGCTGTAAATGTGGTTGTGGCAATCAAGTCTGGTGCTTGTGTGTCTCACCCAACAATACAGTAACGTTAGCGACACCTAGTGACCAGCATCGTGTGGATCTTTATATTTGTATTTAGACATTTTTATCCTTGAAAATGCTTAAGAATGGAACACATGGGAGAGTCACAAAATGCAACGTACGTCACCCCTTGGGAGCCCCCAATTTCATTACCAGGGTGGAGTGGGGGCGGGGGGTGTCCCGGGCCATATCGGCTCATTCAGGCACAGCTGACCGCTCGATTCCAACCACCCCCCCACCCCACCCCCCTCAAACAATCACCCCTGCCTGCTGCATCTGCTGGATGGGACATCTCTCATTAGAAGTGGGGGCAGATGCTCATTTCATGACACGTCAGCAAAAACTGGGAATTTTGGGAATACTATGGACAATAGACAGCCAGTCCTGATGAGCTGAAAAAGTACAGTCATCTCTCACCACTTTGTACTTTGCGGCCTGTATATCACGCCCTAATATTACCCAAAAAATTTAAGTATTTAAACAGATTTTACAGATTTTTTGGCATAAATCAGGGATGTATAAACTTTTTTTACACCAAGGGCCACATAACGTAGAATGAAAGGATGTGGGGGCCGCTACATTATTTAAACCAACCCATTTATATATATTAAAAAAAACAAAAACAAGAAGCTGCATCACAGTTTTGTTTTGTTTGTTTCTTATATTCCGATTTTCCCCATGAAGTAACAGAGTTACAATCTTTGGACTAAACAAGCCTGTCATGTCTTTAATAATTCATACGTTTCATAAGTTAGTTAAAATCAAAGTAATAAATAGCTAAAAGTTCTAATAAATATTGTTTAAAAAACGCTAAGGTTAAAAAAGTTTACAGAGTGAGACATCTTCTCAAGAAAGTATCGTTTTGGGTCACTAGAGAGTGAGTGCTCTCATATATAGACAAGCTTTGTCGTTTTCTCTCGGTGAAAAGCAGGCTAATCTCACGGCAGAAACGAAACGAAAAAACCTCATAAAGACGCCGAAAGTTACTCTAAACGCTTGTTTCTTGGGAAATTGTCGTCTTTGTAAGTATATTGTTGTGTAAAGCACTTACATAGATGCATTTTCCATTTCAAAAAGTTGTACTTGTTTATTCAAGTCCGCTAGCTTCATGCTAGTGCTAGCTTGCATTTGTAGTTGGTGTGTTAGCTAACTGTTAGCTGATGTGTGTTTAGCCTACAACATGAGCAGTATTGGAATTTTATTTCATTTTTTCTGTATGTTTCAGTTGCCACTTATTTATATTATTTAAGAAAGCTTCATATAGCAAGAAAAGCAAGCTTTGTGTGCAAAGTTTTCTTCATGGGTTCTAGCAGCATACAGACGCGTGTTGTGAGGACACAACACAATATATATTAGCTTATATTAGTGTATTTTGTCATTTAGTTGACATATTAGTCACTCCAACATATTAAACAACAATATTTCTGATTTATTATGGTATGATATGTACGTAAAGACGCAGAAAACCTGCTTATACAGTAACCTCTCGCCACTTCCTGTTTCAAATTTCCGGCCTTCACTCTAAAACGGTTTTTCACAAACGTGCTGTTTGTGTTTGAATACGACCTATGATTAGTTTTTAAAAAATAAATCTTAAAATTTTTAAAATCTCTAAATTAGCCATTTTCAAGGTAAAAATGGCATTCAGAAGATGCATTCAAAGACGCAGGAATGTACAAAACAGGAAGTAAAAAGACAAACAATAACAATGTTTTATTATGTCTTATTTTTCCTCATTATGTCTACTATGTAGGGTAATAGGAGTGTAAATGTGACTATAGGGGTGTTATTTTGTGTCTAGAGGGCTCTAATAATCATAACAAGCATACTTAGAAGATCATACAGTCGGTTATATACTTTATGTATGATTTTATGTATGTATTAAATCTACAATATTCGGTAATAGGAGTGTGAATGTTACTATAGGGGTGTTACTTCATGTTACAGGGCTCTAATAATGTTAGAAAGTGTATTTAGAAGGCGGTAAACGGGTTTGTTATGCAATTCCATTTATAAATAAGGACAAATATTAGGCTTGCGGTACATTGTATACATAAAATTTAACATAAAAAGTGTACCAAAAATCCAGCAAAAATTAAAAATTTGGCAGTCAAAACAAAAAAGAAACAAAAAAGAAACAATAAGTATTATGAGGAAAATCATACTGTATAGAGTTATACACTTAGACGCGTTAATTATATATCTGCAAAACTGGATCAAATACACACTATTGTGTATTTATCTCTCCCACAACTCACACTCTGTTGATACGCAACTCGGCAGCATAATTGACGAGTGAGCTGGAACCTACCCCAGCTGAATTTAGTTGACATGACACCTATTGATAATTTAGAAAATAAAATTAAATGGGAGGAAGCCTGAGTACCTGGAGAAAAAAATACCCTACGCATGATTTGAGAATCGAACCCTCAATCTTCCGACTGTGAGGCCAACATGTGAACCGCTTCAGCACCGTGCTGCCCATTACACATCATATGTTCTGTCGAAGATTGGAGCTTTTTCAATATTGGGGAAGGACTAATAATGAGATTTTTTTTTTTAAGGGAAGGGGGTGTCCAGCAACCCAGCAACCCCCTCACGAGGACCCCGTGTCTGTAACCCCGAGCCCCTCAGGGGTCATGAGAGAGTCAGGAGCAGGGAGGATGGATGTGCACAATGGGGGAGGGAGAATGTGTCCAGTCACAAGTACCCCCTCCCACCCGCCACCCCCTAGTCCTGCCCCTGAACTTCACACACAACACACAAGCACCAGACTTGATCACTGGAACACATTAACAGCAAGCAAAATAATCCCTAACAACCCAACGACTGTTGTGGCCTTACGCTACACCAAGCTAAAACTCAACCCTGAAACTATGATATCACTTCCTGTCCGCACCTCCAACTCAGCTCCACTCGCACCGGAACACAGTTATAACAACACACACTTGTCTTATTTTCCTTTATTATGTCTACTATATTGGGTAATATGAATGTAACTGTAACTATAGGGGTGTTATTTCATGTCTGGAGGGCTCTAATCATATTAAAAGCTGTATTTAGAATGTCGAAACTATGAAAATATTCACTCATTTTCTACCGCTTTTCCTCACTAGGGTCGCGGGGGTGCTGGAGCCTATCCCAGCTGTCTTCAGGCAAGAGGCGGGGTCCACCCCGGACTGGTAACTATGAAAATATTCCATTTATAAATAAGTAATAAACAATACATACAGCATATATCATTTTTGGGGCGAAATAATTATTAAAATGGACGTCTGCTTTGGTTGAAACCCTGGCTCTTTGCAGATACAGATGTCAGGATTTAGGGTTACATCGACACCGGCCACCCCAGCCGTGGATTAAACCAGGGGGTGTCCGCCGTGGACACTGATAGGAGGGTGCGTGGGAGGGGGTGGATTACCCCCGGACCCTCCTTAATAAAGTCTCAATCTGAGCACAGGCTGGAGGCAGTCTTATGGAGATGAGGGTGCGAAGGTCATGTCACTGAACGCTGAAGAAAAGGGGGCAGCCTATTGTGTCCGGGGGTGACACCCCCACCACCCCATCCCATCCCCACGCCCCCTCACAGGCTGCACCGCCAGCCCGGACAACGCACGACCCTACTACCCCCTATTGCACAGGTCATAGGTCACTGACTTGAACCCCTCACCGTCTGCACCCCCCCCTCCATTATTACATTTATATTTTTATCTGTATATATATTATGGTATTCATACAGTTCCTTTCATCAAAAAAATAATATAATAAAATTTAATACATATTTTAATCATGACCTATTTTAGTTATATAATATATATTACATTCATAATATAATTAATGTAAAATATAGTAATAGTATCAAATTTAATACATATTTTAATCATGACCTATTTTAGTTATCTAATATATATTACACTAGTAATATAATTAATGTTAAATATAATAATAATATCCAATTTAATACATATTTTAATCATCTATTTTAGTTATATAATATATATTACACTTCTAATATAATTAATGTTAAATATAATGATATACAATTTAATACATATTTTAATCATTATCTATTTTAGTTATATATATATTACACTTCTAATATAATTAATGTTAAATATAATAATAATATACAATTGAATACATATTTTAATCATTACCTATTTTAGTTATATAATATATATTACATTACTAATATAATTAATGTTAAATATAATAATAATATACAATTTAATACATATTTTAATCATTACCTATTTTAGTTATATAATATATATTACATTACTCATATAATTAATGTTAAATATAATGATATGCAATTTAAGACATATTTTAATCATTACCTATTTTTATTATATAATATATATTACACTAGTAATATATTAATTTTACATATAATAATATGCAATTTAATACATATTTTAATTATTATATTATTTATATATTAACAATTTATTTTATTTTATAAGAAATTGATAAGTTGGTCCTTGTCAAACACAGGAAGTGAACAACTATCAGTAATTTCTAACAAAAACATAAAGAGAGAGAGAAGTTTAAGGATGAAATGATCTCTGCTTCTTCCTTCTCCTTTTCAGGCATGTTAAATTATGCAAGTGTAAACATGGGATGTACAATAAATAGTCAAACTAACTTATGACCCTAATAGGGTGCAGGACACCCCAGGAAGAGGTGGCTCCGTACGTATTTAGTGATGATCATGTGTTTAATAAGCGTTTAATAATTGTAATACAGGTGAAGAACGGAAGAGGAACTTCAGTAAGAAACATGAATGTCCATCCAGGAGCTAAAATATTCCATATTTGAGTGAAAGTCACATTTCCCATCCGAAGCGCTTAAGTAAAGAAGTTGAAGAAAGTGGACTTACCCAAACAGAGCAAAGCAGGAAGGCTGCTGAGAAATATTCTGGCTTTCATTTTGGTTTTCTTCAAAGTTCTTTGCAAAAAAAAAAAGCAAAAAAATATAGAAATATAAAAAAAAAAGTAATCCAAATATGGTTTATGTATTCTTTGGTTGCTAAGCAAAATATCTTCTCTTGTTATAGCATTTCTATTCTTTTGGTTTCCTGCTCCAGTGACAGGCCCCGTCGAAGGCTGCTGGTCATGTCCAAAGCCACGCTGAGAATACCGAGAGGACGACACCTCAGCCCGGACTGGGGGGGGGGGGCTCATTAGTTATGCAGCCTCATTGTTGCCGGTGAAGGGACAATGATGCAGTGGCTTTCACCGGCCGACGGCAGCTTCCTGTCTTCTGGACCAATGGCGGCGCGGGAGGTGTGGTGGCTCACTTGATTCATATTCATTTAAAAGCCGTGCCTCCGAGACCAGCTGTGGCCTGAGCTGGACACGCTGGTTCCTGGTCAGCTGACTGAAAGACCTTTGACCCCACTCGGCTTTTATTAAGATGAGCACAAAAAAAAAGCAAACACGTCATCATTTAAGTCATTTCTACAGCTTCGAACTCAACACTTGCTTAAAATGGAGACGACCGTGTGTTTGCTGTTGCTATGTTTCGCCCTTTTTCATATTTTTAATACGCCAGTACACCCAGCCTAGGGGTGTTCAAAGTGCAGCCCGGGGACCATTTGCTGTCCGTAGCTGTTTTTTTATTGGCTCGCAGCACTGAAAAAACAGTATTTGGTGTGACCACCATTTGTCTCAAATATCGTTGATCGCATTTAGGTAATTGGTTCCAGAACTGTGATAAGTTCATTTCAGCAAAGTAGAAATATAATATTTTCGTAGTTTTTAAAGGGGACCTATTATGCTTTTACTGACTGATAAATGTAGTTGGAATGTTGTATTCTCGTGTTAAACGATGCCAAAGTTTCACATAATGAGTTTTGTGCAGCTTCTACCTGGGCATGCCCTTATAACAATATTTTATATGTATTTTAAGGAAGTTTAAATGGATATCAATTTCGGAATATAGAAAAAAATATATTGTTAGAAATCTCCTAATTTTGCATGTTTATGTTGTTGTCCCTGGCTGCACGGCGGTCAAGTGGTTAGCACACAGGCCTCACAGCTAGGAGACCCGAGTTCAATTCCACCCTCGGACATCTCTATGTGGAGTTTGCATGTTCTCGCCGTGCATGCGTGGGTTTTCGCATCCGGGTACTCCAGTTTCCTCCCACATTCCAAAAACATGTCTATTATAGAAAACAACATGTCTATGTCTATTAGTTTATTTAGCCATGTTTATGCTTGCAAAAAAACACTAAACTCATCACACAGTAACTTAACACTCCAAAGGTGTACCTAAAAATATACAATGAAGTACCAATATGAGTTTTGAAGTTTCCCATTCTGCATTGTGTCTGAGCAAAGCGGTTCATTGGAGGACATGCGGCATAGAAAGTGGTTAGTGCGCAAGTTCAATTCCACCCTCGGCCATCTCCATGTGGAGTTTACATGTTCTCCCCGTGCATGCGTGGGTTTTCTCCGAGGACTCCGGTTTCCTCCCACATTCCAAAAACATGCTAGGTTAATTAGCCACTCCAAATTGTCCATAGGTATGAATGTGAGTGTGAATGGTTGTTTGTCTATATGTGCCCTGTGATTGGCTGGCCACCAGTCCAGGGGTGTCCACACCTGGGAGGCTGAATAGGCTAAATTAACATAGGAAAGCAGAGACCCTAACAAGGAAGTTACAGGTAAGAAAGTTCACCAAGCTCCCACTCTAATTCCATATCACCGAATCTGTTAAATCCATAATAATCCATAACCTACCGGTTTTTCACTCATACTGGAGTGATTCTTTATGGTTGCATCATTCCCAAAGATTAGATCACCCTCAATTGGAGCCATGGGTGTTAGCCAACTAACTGACTTTACTTATACGTGTATACAAGTAATATACAGTACAATACTAAAGCTAATGCTAATATAATATACCAGTTTCATTTCACTGTGACTCCCTTTTATTCAAAATGGATTTCTAAAATCTAAATCTTCAATTTATTTTATTGTTTACTAATTATTCAGCGAATTATACAGGTTTTAATGGCATTATTGACTTATTGACAACATAGCTACGTCACTTCCTTTACTCGCGGTATTTACTACGTCACGTGCCGTTACAACCGAAATGTAAATGACGGTAAGCAACAGCAGCTTAAACTGTTTTCCACAGAATAATACATACATACACATACACAAATATATTCAGTGGAAAAATACAACCGAAAGTGCTTATTTCATTGTTACCTGTTAAAGCTAATGTTATGATCTGGTTTAGACTAGAAGCCGGAAGTTTTTTTTGTGTTTTTTTGGAAGCCGGAAGGTACAACTCCATGCAGCACGTGAGGGCTTGGCACATCCAATATGGCAGCGACGTCGACGTATGATTCAGCTAGCAATGCGGCGCGAACAACAAAAGGGAAAAAGAGACTCCTTCCCTCACTAGGTAATTTTGAAAAGCCATAAAGACAGAGTTTGTCGCCCTCTGGTGTATCGGAGAAAACCAGCTCACCGTGACGCAATGGAGCTTCATTCTTATGTAATGAAAACGCGCCACCGAGTGGCGACAGGGTGTTATTTTCATGGATAAAAATAGCTACTCTTTTGGGACCAAAATGGCTGCAATTGTGTCATGACGACATATGTTTATGTGTATCAATACTACCTTGTGTGCTACTAAAGCTCACGTGACATGTGGTGAGGCGCTGATTTATTATTTTCATCTTAAATTCTTGTGCTGTGATTATTGTAATACAATGTATGTATATGTACTATATATGTATATATGTCATGTATAATTGTAATGCTAAATGTAGCGTATTAGCATTTTTTAAATTCATATCAAGTTGCAGATATTAACATGTTGTGACTTAATAACATCGTATAACTTAACTATAACTTTCTTGACACTTTTTGAGTACTTAGTGTCATCTTGCTAGGTGCTATCATGGTAACTGTTAGCATATTAGCTATTTTACTCATGTCAAACCGCACGTATTAACATTGAATTATGTAACACTACACACAATTATGGAACACTAGGCACTTTTGAGTACTTACTGTCATCTTGCTAAGTGCTAACATGCTAACTGTAGCATATTAGCATTGTAGCTATTTCATTCATGTAAAATTGCTGATATTAACATGGTAGCGTAAGGACACTGTATAACTCCCTGGACACTTTTGAGTCCTCAGTGTCATCTTGCTAATTTGCTAGCATGCTAACATATTAGCATTGTAGCTATTTTATTCATGTCAAATTGCCGACATTAACATGGCATGATGTAAGAACACTGTATAACTCCCTGGGCACTTTTGAGTACTTACTATCATCGTGCTAAGTGCTAGCATGCTAACTGTCGAATAGTAGCATTGTAGCTATTTTATTCATGTCAAATTGCTGATATTAACATAGCAGGATGTAGGAACACTGTATAACTGCCTGGGCACTTTTGAGTGCTTACTGTCATCTTGCTAAGTGCTAGCATGCTAGCTGTCACATAGTAGCATTGTAGCTATTTTTTCATGTCAAATTGCTGATATTAACATGGCAGCATGTAAGAACACTGCATAACTCCCTGGGCACTTTGAGTCCTCAGTGTCATCTTGCTAAGTGCTAGCATACCTACATTAGCATATTAGCATTGTAGCTATTTTATTCATGTCAAATTGCTGATATTAACATGTCAGCATGTAAGAACACTGTATAACTCCCTGGGCACTTTTGAGTACTTACTGTCATCGTGCTAAGTGCTAGCATGCTAACTGTCGCATAGTAGCAATGTAGCTATTTTATTCATATCATTCATGTCAAATTGCTGATATTAACATGGTAGCATATAAGAACACCGTGTAACTCCCTGGACACTTTTAAGTCCTCAGTGTCATCTTGCTAATTTGCTAGCATGCTAACATTAGCATATTAGCATTGTAGCTATTTTATTCATGTCAAATTGCCGATATTAACATGTCAGGATGTCAGAACACTGCATAACTCCCTGGGCACTTTGAGTCCTCAGTGTCATCTTGCTAAGTGCTAGCATACCTACATTAGCATATTAGCATTGTAGCTATTTTATTCATGTCAAATTGCTGATATTAACATGTCAGCATGTAAGAACACTGTATAACTCCCTGGGCACTTTTGAGTACTTACTGTCATCGTGCTAAGTGCTAGCATGCTAACTGTCGCATAGTAGCAATGTAGCTATTTTATTCATATCATTCATGTCAAATTGCTGATATTAACATGGTAGCATATAAGAACACCGTGTAACTCCCTGGACACTTTTAAGTCCTCAGTGTCATCTTGCTAATTTGCTAGCATGCTAACATTAGCATATTAGCATTGTAGCTATTTTATTCATGTCAAATTGCCGATATTAACATGTCAGGATGTCAGAACACTGCATAACTCCCTGGGCACTTTGAGTCCTCAGTGTCATCTTGCTAAGTGCTAGCATACCTACATTAGCATATTAGCATTGTAGCTATTTTATTCATGTCAAATTGCTGATATTAACATGTCAGCATGTAAGAACACTGTATAACTCCCTGGGCACTTTTGAGTACTTACTGTCATCGTGCTAAGTGCTAGCATGCTAACTGTCGCATAGTAGCAATGTAGCTATTTTATTCATATCATTCATGTCAAATTGCTGATATTAACATGGTAGCATATAAGAACACCGTGTAACTCCCTGGACACTTTTAAGTCCTCAGTGTCATCTTGCTAATTTGCTAGCATGCTAACATTAGCATATTAGCATTGTAGCTATTTTATTCATGTCAAATTGCCGATATTAACATGTCAGGATGTCAGAACACTGTATAACTGCCTGGGCACTTTGAGTCCTCAGTGTCATCTCGCTAAGTGCTAACATGCTAAAGGTTAGAATCTTAGCATTTTAACCTTTTTGCTCATGCACAACATTATTTTCACTACCTCCGTAGCGTGAAGTCATATCGCCACACGACTGCCTTAGAACTTTCCGCTGCTTGGTGTTAGCATGCTAATTGTTAGCAACAGACAGTTAAGCCATTTGAAAGAATAACATTGTGAGGAAAATAAGTGCAAATAGTTTATTTCAAACGTTGAAACTGTGCTGTTAACAGAGAGAGATTACATACGGCAGGTTAACATTGACTTAACACTTGGTGTGATCTAAAGTACGAGGAAAAAATGGTGCCTTCACGTCGTTTGAGTACAGCTAATGAACTGATGCAGATGCCGGGGTGTATGTATTGCTCTTGTTTTTTTTTTTTTTCACGAGTCATTCCTAAGACAAGGCCATACATGCTTGACATGTAAAGAAAGTTTTTTTATCAGCAGAATCAGGACTCAAAACGAAGCACATTTTTTTTCCAGAACAACCAGGAATAATCAAGTTAAAGCCATAAGAATCAGGATCCATTTGTGCTTAAAGGAAAATAACGGGAATATCCCACATTGAGGTTTATTGGTTAGGATACCGGAATGTGGGAATTTATACAAAAGTTCCGACTAATCGGTTACTAAAGGTGTTCAGGAGGGTGGTGGTTCGCCACATGGAATCAGCACATCAAGCTTAAGAATATATAAAAAAAAAAAATAATCACAAAACGGACGTTTTCCTACTTCAAGTGGAGGGTGCACACAAATATACCGGTTTACCAAAAACAAATCCAGATAAGAAAGGTTCCTGTTTGCGGTTCAGTCTTCTGAAGCATCTTCATCCATGTTGGTTGGATTGGTTTCCTTATTTTTCCGCACCTCTTCCAATTTTTTGTCCTGGTAAGAGGAGAATAAAATGAATCCTAGAATACTGATGCTTGGAAAATATAAAAAATTACTTAAAAATTACTTTTTCTTTGAATTTTTCATTCATTGCTGCCATGATGGCCGTGCGGTTGCCTTTGTTGGCCTCCATCTTTTGTTGGAGTTTCTCCTCAGCCATCTTGCTGAAGTTGTTGTTCTCTTCCATGGCTTTCTGGAGAACTTCCTTTTCATGCTCACGTTTCTCAGCCAGATGCTTCAGGACTTCTGCTTCATGGTTCTGGAAGGAAAACAAGAGAAGCTTTCTTGAGCAGCCATTTTGTCCATATATACCTTGTGTACTTTTTTTTATATTAGGGCTGGGCAAACTAACTCGTCATTATAGTTGTTATTATACGTTAGGACCCGTCTGGAATGGTTTGAATCGTTTGAGAAATGAGACACTTTTTGTTTTATGTTTATTCATGTTAGTGGGAATTTATGGGCCATAAAATGAAAACGACTGACATTTAAAAAAAATGTAAAAACCAGATCACCTGAATGGGCTAAAGACTTTGCAAGACGTTGTAACGGTTTGAATCAGTTGTGATATGCAAAACTTAAAAATTGTCCACTTGTGAGTGGGTATTTATGGGCCAGAAATTTGAAATTCCGCCAAAAAAAATTAAAATTGTAATGTGGAGAACAGATTGTCCGAATGAGCTCAACATTTTGACATTGGAATGGTTTGAATTGGTTGAGAAAAGCAGAACTTGGAAATTGTGCACTCATGTGAGTGGGAATTTATGGGCCAGAAAACAAGAAATTCTGGAAAAAAAACTGCAATTTTTGTAATGTGGAAAACAGATTGCCTGAATGAGTTCAACGATTTGACATTGGAATGGTTTGAATTGGTTGAGAAACGTGGAACTTTAAAATTGTCCACTCATTTGAGTGGGAATTTATGGGCCAGAAAATTTGAAATTCCGCAAAAAAAATAGAATTTAGTAATGTGGAGAACAGATTGCCAAAATGAGCTCAACATTTTGACATTGGAATGGTTTGAATTGGTTGAGAAAAGTGGGAATTTATGGGCCAGAAAATGTGAAATTCTGTAAAAAAAAAAAAAAACTGAATTTTTTAATGTGGAAAACATTGCCTGAATGAGCTCAACGATTTGACAATGGAATGGTTTGAATTGGTTGAACTTAAAAATTGTCCACTCATGTGAGTGGGAATTTATGGGCCAGAAAATGTGAAATTCGGCCAGAAAAATTGAATTTTCATAACATGGAGAACAGATTCCCTGAATAAGCTCAACATTGGAATGCACTGCAATGGTTTGAATCGCAACTTAGAAATTGTGCACTGGGGTAGGTGGGAATTTATGGGCCAGAAAATGTGAAATTCTGTAAAAAAAAAAAAAAAAATCTATTTTTGTAACATGAAAAACAGATCGCTTGATTGAGCTAAAGCTTTTGATATTGGAATGTTTAGAAGCGGTTGAGAAGCCATAAGACTTCTTCCGATGAAATGGAATTTGTATTTAGAAAATATGGAATTTTGAGGAAGTGTTCGAGAGACCGAAGGAGCGGAATGTTTTCATGTTGGAATAATATTTCTATGGAAAATATTTCTCTGAGATACCTTGCGTCTTTCCTCAGCGGCGTCCAGCTTCCTCTGAATCTCCTCCAGGGAGACGTCCTTCTTCTTGGGAGGGGCCAAGGGGAAGTCTCCCTTAGCGTCTGGGGCCGGAGCACCGAGGAGGACCTCGAACGCCTGACCGGAAGCTCGCTTGTCCAGCTCTTTGACCTGAATATCTACAAAAGGTAAACATATCACACATAAGCAAATACTCCCAAGTCAGTATGAAGTAGAAATATCAATGTGACATATTCACCTTCAGGGGCTGCCATCTTGAAAACGGTGCTCGTGGGTTTGCCTTTAAATGTAGAAACACGTTTGGATTCATTCATTTAAAAATAAATTGGACTGGAAAAAATAGCTCAGTGGCGACATCTCATGGCCTGGTAGAGAACTACAACCAACCACGCCCATCAATACATGACAACTCTGATCATTAAGGTTAAGCGATACTGGGCATTTCGGTACCGATTCGTTAAAAAAAAACTCGACAAAGATTTTAACCCAAACCAAAAAAAAATGTTTTTCTGTTTAAATAAACAACACTATAACAATAATACACATTCACAATGTCAACAACATATTCATATTTATCAAAAAAATAGCACTCTCATCACGCCAGAATCGATCCAATATTGTCTCAACCGTGGTATCGCTAGTCGTCTAAATTCGGATCGATCCGCCCAAGCCCTACTTTGTCATCAACCATCCCCGTCGGGTGTCATTATTTGCGTAAATATGCAAACATTGACGCAAAAAAATGCCTTCGAATTGTGTGTTTGTTGTGTTGAAATGGAAATGATGCTTGTTTAACGGTAAAATACACACATGTATAGCGTTTTATGGAATAAAAACCGGAACTACCCCCATCTTTTATGCATTATCATATAATAATCATATTAAGAATAGTTATGCTAGCTAATATTGAGTGTAATATTACGAGCAGACACCTTGCAAAGCGGTTGACGCCCACTGTTGTTGTGTTCCGACGTTTACATTAGCATTAATAAGAAAGTAATCTTTTTTAAAATAATTTTTTAGAGAAAATTAAGAGATATATTTCATCTTTTGTTACTCCGACTATGAAGCCAGGCTGTCAAAAGGCAAACAAAAGACGCCTTTGACGGCGGTGTGGGAAAACAAAGACACACACTGACATCGCCTCCGAACAATAACAACACACTCGCTCGTTCTCCGGGGGCGAACATGTGATAAAAACGTAAAAACGATAAATAACACCTATTGTTTTCAAGTGAACCGGACTGTCTTCGTGTGAACCACAAACAGCGATATTCTGTGTAAAGTGCATATTAATTTCCCAGTGCCGTTGAACGCATCTTTTTTTTTTTCATGTCGCGAGCAGGCGAACAATATGGCAACGTTTTGTAATAAAGCATCCATTTAGCATCGTTTATCACTCATTTCATCAGTTTAGCGACACGCATCTCTCTTACTCACACACACACATAAATATGAAACATAATATTCGATAAATAATATGAATTGAAATGCAACAAAATCAATCAAAAAAAAAAATACTTACAAATAACAAATATGTCCGACACGCTGACAAATATGCTTTCAATCACACCCACCTTGCACAGTGTGCAGACTGGACGCTTATTTCGCACAAATTGCGCCAGTCTAGCAGCGCACACTTAAATATGTCACGGGGGATGCCGTCATAGCTTTTGTAGCCGGCCGCCATTGGTTGTTCGAATCCATTGTGTGTACATGACAATTCTACTTATTATTTATGGGCGTGTGTTTTTTATTTTTATTTTTATTTTTACACCAGGAAGGCTTAAGAAAAGAAATACACAATTCCCTGATCACAACCCTGGTACTGGATTACATTGTGGAGTGTGTAGTAGTGGGTACATACTATAATACATACAGTATATTATGTAGTATTGATGATATGAATACATTAACATATTATTAACACAGCTTTTCAATGTAAATATTTATACTATTATTCATTCATTTTCTACCGCTTATCCTCACGAGGGTCGCAGTGGGTGCTGGAGCCTATCCCAGCTGTCTTTGGGTGAGACTGGTGGCCAGCCAATCACAGGGCACATATAGACAAACAACCATTCACACTCACATTCATACCTATGGACAATTTGGAGTGGCTAATTAACCTAGCATGTTTTTGGAATGTGGGAGGAAACCGGAGTACCCGGAGAAAACCCACGCATGCACGGGGAGAACATGCAAACTCCACACAGAGATGCCCGAGGGTGGAATTGAACCCTGGTCTCCTAGAAACTTTCTGCGCGCTAACCACTCGACCGCCGTGCCGCCCCATTTATACTATTATATGGATTATATTCTTATTATGGGCTGCATGGCGGTCGTGTGGTTAGCGTGCAGACCTCACAGCTAGGAGACCCTAGTTCAATTCCACCCTGTGTGGAGTTTGCATGTTCTCCCCGTGCATGCGTGGGTTTTTTCCGGGTACAATTCCAAAAACATGCATGGGATGAAACCGGAGTATCCGGAACGGAGAAAACATGGAAACTCCACACAGAGATGCTCAAGCGGAGATTCAAACCCGGGTCTTCCCCATCTCCTGACTGTGTGGCCAACCAGCTAACCACTTGCCCACTATAAATATGTACTTATGTAATGTCACGTTACTTCATGCATTATTTTTGAAACTTTCTATGTATTTTAATATGAAATGTTGTAGTTATTGGGCTGCACGGTGGTCGAGTGGTTAGCGCGCAGACCTCACAGCTAGGAGACCCGGGTTCAATTCCACCCTCGGTCATCTCATTTTCTACAGTTTATCCTCACGAGGGTCGCAGGGGGTGCTGGAGCCTATCCCAGCTGTCTTTTTGGGTGACAGGCGGGGTACACCCTGGACTGGTGGCCAGCCAATCACAGGGCACATATAGACAAACAACCATTCACACTCACATTCATACCTATGGACAATTTGGAGTGGCTAATTAACCTAGCATGTTTTTGGAATGTGGGAGGAAACCGGAGTACCCGGAAAAGAAAACCCACGCATGCACGGGGAGAACATGCAAACTGAGGGTGGAATTGAACTCGGGTCTCCTAGCTGTGTGGCCTGCGCACTAACCACTTTCTATGCCGCATGTCCTCCAATGAACTGCTTTGCTCAGACACAATGCAGAAAGGGAAACTTCAAAACTCATATTGGTACTTCTTTGTATATTTTTAGGTACACCTTTGGAGTGTTAAGTTACTGTGTGATGAGTTTAGTGTTTTACTAAATAAACTAATAGACACAGACATGTTTTTGGAATGTGGGAGGAAACCGGAGTACCCGGAAAAGAAAACCCACGCACGAACGGGGAGAACATGCAAACTCCACACAGAGATGGCCGAGGGTGGAATTGAACCCTGGTCTCCTAGCTGTGCCGCCCCCCTTGCAAAATTAGTATTTTATTATTAGTATTTTAGTGTCAGCATAAATTAGTATTAGTATTGTTTATACACCTTTTGAGTGTTAAGTAGCAGTGTGATGAATCGAGTGCTGTTAGAATGACCTCATAATATAAACGGTGGATCCAAAGGATCCAGAGGTCCAGCTATTCCTGGGAACTGTTGGATAAAACACTCAAATTCAATAGCAGGATGTCAGTATTTTATTACCCACAATACAACAGCTTGGTTGATCTGACAGGCGGCACTGAAGTGGTTTTGTTCCATGCCCAAGGTACATTCACTGACCTCAGGAATAAAGATGTACATTACAGAAGGCTTGAAATGGACAAAAAAAAAACCCCATCAGTTTTTCTTCTTGCCTTTGGCCGAGTGCATGTTCCTAGACCTGGTTTTGGGATTGTACGTGGACGACATCAGCATAGTGCAGAGTAGCAGGACGGGGATGAACAAGTACGGAGCGTATATGGAGGCTAGCATCCAGCGCTCACGCGGCGTCTGTGGGCCCCGGGGGCCGTCTTCGGGGAATTGATGGAATAAGATGTGGGACAGAATCGGGATCATCGTGGTGGCCACATGAGTGGAATAAACAATGGCCGGAGTCCGGATCCAATGGCGGCCTCCTGGAAGACAGGAAACAGGGTTCAGTCGAGCCAGTTGAGTGGAAAGCCGGGCTAACGTGGGCTATAAGCTATAATTATGACTTTATTCCCGTCATATTTTCACTTTATTCTCCCAATATTATAACTTTTCCTGCAAAATTATTGCAGGTTTCTCATTTTATTTTTTCATTTTTTTGTTTTATTGTTAAAGTCTACTTTTAGAATGTGCCACAGGTCAGTAAAAAAAATCAGGTCCACATTTTGGACACCCCTACATTACATAATATGAGACAAATAGTGAAACATACAGCAGCCATCTGAAATTGGTGGACTTTGGCGACTCTGCAATTACAAGAAGCGGCCACTAGATGGCAGTGTAGGACGACCTCAATCTCAGTAGTTTCAATGCCACCTTGCAATCTGATTTATGTTTGTTTGTTTTTTTAGTCTTAAACCGGACAACATAAATCAAACATCAAAAATTTAAAATATCAGCACAATTGAGTCAAAATATTAAGAGAAAAAAATTTAATCTAATGTGAAAAATTTGTGATTTTATGAGAATAATATTATGAGGGGAAAATAGTATCATTTCAGCGGCATACAGTTGAAATATTGAAGATATAAACAACAATTTACACCTAAAAAACTATTTTTTAAAATGGTACATCAAATATGATGAAATTCATATACAAGTCAACAGCAATAATAGGGAAGAAATAGCATTTTTTTCGCCTTAAAATATATATACATTCATTATTTATTGCACGTCATTGTTACGCCAGGTGGGGTCGCTGTTCTTTCCCCAACAGTGTCTATTTAAAAAGGTAACGCTGCCGTGTAAAATAAACAAGACAGAGTTTTTGGTGACGTTTTAAGTAGAATACCCTGAACTATGTTAACTCTGTAGGATAATTTTCCTCAAAAATAGTACATTTTAAGCCACTTTTAGAACTAAGCGTGTTTTCGCATCTGGCAACCCCCCCAGTGCTGCACTTTGGACGCCCCGAGTATTACGTCACGGCTCAAAAGTTGCTTCGAAAACGTGGCAGTTTTGGGTCATTAGCTTAGCTAAACAGATTTTTAAAAAATGTTTCCTTTACTTACCTTTAAAGAAAGCGTAGGCTGCAACGGGAAAGAATGGAGTTTGGAGCAAAGCCTCACAGAAAACGAAAGTCTTAAACCACTCGGGAGGATCCAACACCATTGCATCGTTAAACTTCTCAGCGTAGCCACTGACGACGTCTTTCAGCTACGAGGCATATTAAAACAAACTTTTAACTTCACCGGAGCATAAAAAGTAAACATTAATGATCTTACTTACAGTTTGGGAATATAGATATCCGGGTAGAATAAGTTGCAAGTCGATTAACAATGTGATAGGAATGTGAGATACAAAATACAAGAAAAATAATATCTCTAATAAACGAATAGCCGCCATTTTATATTGTAGTTTAAGGCGAACCGCCGGTCAGCGATGTGGTTTGTACCCGAAAGTGGTTCAGCAACTACACGTTGGGGCGGGCAGGTCGATCCAAATATTGATAATGCCGATACAAAAGTAATATCACATTGGATCGACCCAAGTGTTGTGAATAAATATTTTCCTATCTTTCCTGTGTTTTTTGTTAATTTATGTCCGTTTATTTGTTGTTCTATGTTGCTTTTCAGGATTTGAATTATAGCAAAATTAGCATTATCGACCATATGCATTCGTTTTTAACGAGGGCTCATCAGCGGAAGTGACGTAATATTGTAGTTCCACGGTAGTTGGCCTTCTCAGTGGTGCGTCATCATAAGCGTAGTCGGTCTTCGTTCATTTCCGCTTTTTTTTGTCGGCAGCCAATGACGGAAGTATTGTGATCAATGAAAACGAAGAAGAAGAAGAAGAAGAAGAAGGCGTATGATTGGCTGGTTGTGTGAGGCGCCAAAATAAACAGGAAGTTAAGCTTGCCTACTCTCGCTGTTAATAGTACACGTACTACAGTATACTTCATTTTTCAACTTTCCCCAAAACAAAGACAGGTATGTGTTGTAAAACGTTTGTAAATAGTAGAAGTGCCAACTCAAGGTGTAGTCTCACACAAAATATCTTTATATAATAGCTGCTTTGTTTGTCCGGGTGCTCATTTGAATTAATGACAAGTCATTACCCCTTTAACATTGCAGTTGCACTATGAGTAAGTATGTTCTCTTTGATGACCACCCATATAATACATAATAGTCACTTTTATTACAAATGTTGACACGAAATCCAAGAACATCAACGCCAGGCTAGCAGGACTGTTTTTATGTAGTAATGTACTAATAAAACACTGCTTCATTTGACTTTAAACACACTTGCTCTCTTTACTTTGGGAAAAATGAAACACAGCAAAAACCAATGAAGCACGCAACAACTTCATCATACTGTGTTGCCTGTAATGGGGACGTTCAACTAAAAAGCGATAAACTCAGAAAGCTAATAATAATTTTCAGTGCGTGTTACAAATGGGGGAAAAGTCTAAGAAACAATAAGTGGGTGCACTTTAATAATGGATGTGAGGAACGTGGAGATGCCATTTTCCTATGAAGACGTAGAAATGTACATACTTTAGAAGTACAGGGACGCCAAAAAGTACGTATCAACTAGGTTCGATTCAGTCATTTATTGACTTTAGGCTAGCAAATGTCCTAATGTTCATGATGACCCGTTTAGAAAAAGAAAACCTGGGCTTATGAGGCTTGCTCGGATATATCAAATAAATCAAAATGGCGTGGATGAAGGTATGAAAGTAAAGACTTGGATGGTTACTGTAGATATGAACATGAACAGTTTTACTACGGGATAAGAGCAAACAAAGCTGCTTGGTTAGTGAGCTTTTATGCTAGTGCAGGGGTGTCCAAACGGTTGACTTTATTATTATGAAGTTCATGATTATGAAGTTCCAAAAATGACAACTTAATTTTTTTCTCACATTACATTTTTAAAAATGTCTTTTTACTTTAGTATTTCAACTGTAAATTTTCCTCCTAATATTACAAGTTTATTCTTATATTTTTTTCTCATAAATGATTCTCATAAAATTACAGCTAGTTATGTTGTTCATTCATTCATTTTCAACTGCTTATCCTCACGAGGGTTGCGGGGGTGCTGGAGCCTATCCCAGCTGTCAATCACAGGGCACATATAGACAAACAACCATTCACACTCACATTCATACCTATGGACAATTTGGAGTGGCTAATTAACCTAGCATGTTTTTGGAATGTGGGAGGAAACCGGAGTACCCGGAGAAAACCCACACATGCACGGGGAAAACATGCAAAATCCAACACCCAGAGATGGCCCACCGTGGAATCGAACTCGGGGTCAACTGGCTGTGAGGCCTGCGTGCTAACCACTGGGTTGCTGTGCAGCTAGTTCTGTTGTTGTTGTTAATTTTTCCAACTGTTTCAACTTTATCATAATTATGACTTTATTTTTCCCCACCTAATTTTTCCCAAATTACATTTTCTTTCTCATATTACTTTAATATTTAATCACAAAAATTACATTATCAGTAACATTATCAGTACATTACAGTCTTCATAATATTAAAATATTTTTTCTCTTTAGATTACAACTTTATTCTAGTCAATTTACTGCAGTTTTTGCCCTTTTTGCTGTTTTTTTTATATTACAATGTGGGGCTGCATGGCGGGCGAGTGGTTAACGCGCAGACCCGGGTTCAATTCCACCCTCGGGCATCTCTGTGTGGAGTTTGCATGTTCTCCCCGTGGGTTTTCTCTGGTTTCCTCCCACATTCCAAAAACATGCTAGGTTAATTAGCCACTCCAAATTGTCCATAGGTATGAATGTGAGTGTGAATGGTTGTTTGTCTTTATGTGTCATGTGATTGGCTGGCTGGCCCCTCCCGCCGCGACCCTTGTGAGGATAAGCGTTAGACAATGAATGAATGAATGAATATTACAATGTGAATAAAAATGGTTGTGAGTTAAAAATGGCACTCAGGCCACACTTTGGACACCCCTGCTGTAGCTTGTGATTCTTCTGTATTGATGCAAGCGTTGTGTAGCAGTTACGGGGGAAACACACACTGCCCCCCCACCCTATTAAAAGGTCCAACTGATTTGATGCAAACTAGTAGAAGTGTATCAACTTTGCAAATAAATAGAATGACCAATGAGGGTCGAGGAAGTTCTTGACACGTTTCTCCCGTCCATACCGACGCCGACTGCATAGACGTGTCTTATTTGCCCTGAGCATTCTCTCCAACCACCACAATCTGCACTCCCGGTCCTCGAGTATCCAACTCCACCCCCTGAACCCCTCGCGCCTGCGCTACTTGCAGTTGAGGCCGTGTCCCCTCCGCTTCTCCAATCGTGACCTCCATCGTCCTACTGCCAATGAAGCCGGACTCGACTCCCCCGGACTCCTCAGTCAAGTGTAGCTCCATGACTCCTATGTCTTCTTCTACTGGAGGTGGGTTGATCTCTATAACCGTGTGCTCCTGGCCGGCGTCCACCTCCCCCTGCACCAACATGGCGCCGTCCATAGGTAGCACCTCGCCACCCACAGTCTGTTGGCTGAGGTGTACCAGCTCCACAGGGCTCACCATTGTACCTAAGTGGGCGTGGTCCTGCACCGGACTGGCGTCCACCAACGTGATGCTGTCGGCTTTCCCGTCCCCGGTCACCATGTACCGCGTGAAGAGCTGAGAGCCGGCGGGGAGCAGAGTGACCGTGTTGGACGGCTGAGCCAGGGACGTGATGGGCAGGTCGGCAACGGTGAACGGCTGACCCAGCGACGATAACGAGATCGGGGACAGGATGGTGAACTGCGGCGGCGTCGCCACGGTCTGATTGTTGCAGGTGGAGGTCAGGAGGGTGGCGGCGGGGGTCACGGGCCTCTGTAAACGGGGACGCTTTGTTTGACGCTTGGCGGCCGTGACTGTTTTGGCAGGCTTGGATAGAAGAGCTTGGACCTGTTGCTGCTTCCGCTGTTCCGACAACTGCAAGTCCAAGTCTGCACCGAACCGACACAAAAACACCTTGAAGTCATACCTGGAGTCCATTAACTAAAGGAGGTATGTCATTTTTTAAATAATATTCTGTATTAATAATTTGATTAAATGTGTGTATCACTCACTGCTGAGGATGCTGAGAATTTGCTCCTGGTTGGGATCGGTCTGTTGCCTCCTCTTCTCCAGCATCTTCTTCACCGTGTCCAGGAGTCCAAACACCTGACCAAGATTACTGAGCACAGCGATGTCTGCCAGAGAGGAGGTGAGATCTTATTTCTCATCCATGTTACCCTTTTGTTGGTACTTCTAGCACTCAGTTAAAAAAAAAACAAAAAAAACCCAAACATCCACGTACCCGTGTCCTGTAACACAGCCGACTCCTTTAGCAACGGCATTCCGTTTAACAGATCCAGAAGCTCGCTGCTGATTTTGGAGACCACTTCTCCAAGCAAACCCACATCGGCAATCCCTATCCAGAAATTGAGCGTATCCTCTGGGGAACACCACAAGAGTTAGCATGTCAGTCTTGGGTACGACTCCATATTGGATGACAGAAAGTAACCAACAACAACAATCAAGTCAAATTAGAGAAAAAACGTAATCTAAGCAGTAAAAGTCATCATTTTAAGAAAATAACGTTGTTATGTTATGAGGAAAAATAGTCCAAAAAGTCATTTTTAGTAGCTTTGTGTTGAAATAGTAAAAGAACCAAGATGTGATTTTTGTGAGTATTGTGAAAATTATGAGAAACAAACAAAAAATGTAGTAGCAAAAAAAAAAAAAAAAAATGTTATACAGTAAACCTCGGATATATCGGACTCGGATATATCGGAAATTCGCTCACAACGGACAGATAAAAAAAGAACCAATTTTTCTGTAATGCATTTCCAATAAAATTTCATTGCATATATCGGATTTTTTATAACGGATTTCGCCTATTTCGGACAAAATCTCCAGTCCCGTTCCAATGCATTTCCATTAAATTTCCCTGGCATATATCGGATGGCCGCATCGTGGCGCTCCGATTCGCCGAATCGTGACAGGCCGCTATACGACGTCATTTGCAGCGTTTGCAGCGTTGCCTGCGCGTCCAGGTACATTGGAAACATAGTCAAGGAAGTGCCTTTTTATAACGGATAAAATCCCATTTACGCATATACCGGATATAAATCCGATATATGCGGAAAACAGACATTTTCCGGTATACGCATATAACGGATTTCGCTTATATCGGACAAAACCAGTGGGAACAATTGAATCCGATATATCCGAGGTTTACTGTATGACAATTATGGAGAAAAAGTTAAATTTAGGAGAAGAAAGGTAAAATAGTAAAAAAAAATTTTTACAATAATAAAGTAAAACTATAGTGGTTCTAATATTGCTCCCTGACTATATTACTATTAATAACAATTCATAAATGATCACTGTTTCGTGGTTAACTACTGCCTATAATTCAGTGTGGAAGTGGTACATTTTTACCTGGTTATTTTTGTCCCTTCCGTTCCTTACCCATTCTTAACGTTTATGATAAATAAATTGGAAGCTAACTCGTTAGCTCGGTATGCAGAATTGCTATGTTTAAAGCGCCGTCCGTCTCTTGCGTCACTTTAGACACAAGCGGTGCACAATATGATGTAAACACAGCTAGCGGTACTGTCGGAGTGTACGTCTGTGTATGGCAGAAGCGTGTCAGATTGTCATGAATAAAATACAAGGACAAGCGTGACTATAGGGGTGTTATTTCATGTTTGAAAGGCTCTAATGTAAAACAAACAATTTTTTAGAAGGTCATTAACAGGTTTTCTGTGCTCTAACTTTGCTTTGTTTTTTCTTGAAATATATATACAACTTCTTAGCATATTTACTTTACAAAATATCACAGCAGCCCCTGCTGGAAAACTTTTGGACACGCTTATACTGTATGTACTATATACATATATATATTTTTCCATCCTCACTGTATATACTGTAATACAAATACCGTAGTTACTGAAATGTGAGGTCCGCCTCGTTGACATGTGTTATGTATTTTGAAATACTGTCATGCTTGTTTACCTGGGAGTTCATGGGAGTCCTTGTTTCCAGATTCCAGCGAACTCGACACCCAGTCCACCTTGTTGCCTGGCTTCTCCGTGGAATTGTCACCTCCGGTCCGGGCCTCCTCCAAGGACTCCTGAGCTGCAACGGTTAGGCAAGACAACATTTCATACCTTCACTGAAACAAGTTCAAACACCCGGTATAGTGTTTGTTGCCCAGGCGTGTCCGATCACATGACTTATTCAATTCATAAACAGCACAGCACGTCTACGTTTTGCATGGGTAGACTGGATTTAGAAATGAAAACAACATGAAAACCAGAAGACATTACAACATTACATTACATAAGACATCATACAGGACTTACCCTGAGATGATATGGTTGTGAGTCCACTGCCGTCAGGTGGGAACCGTGTGTTGTTGATTAGGAGGTCAAACTTGGTGCTGCGACAAGTGTTTGTACACAACGTACTGTGTTGATAGAAGTCAAGCTGGCCTGAATCCATGATTTTCCTGGAGGGAGTGGACACAACTATTATTGATGAAAAACATATTAGCCTTTATTAGCATCTAAGAAGTAAACAACGAATAGCCACCTTGGTTTCAGATGGGATCAATGATCATCATTCCATAGGAATGGGATGCTAACCAAGGTCAATGGGGACAATGATCATCATTCCATCTGAATGGGATGCTAACCAAGGTCAATGGAGTCAATGATCATCGTTCCATCTGAATGGGATGCTAACCGAGGTGATCATCCAAACGGCTATCACAGGGCGGGTAAAGGCCCCCCTCCATTGTATCCTAACGACCGTCTACTATCCCTCTCTGGACCTGCCATTGGATCTTGCACCAGGCTCAGACTAGAGCTGTCCTATCTAGTCCGACTGGGGTGTGTCTCTCTTCTAGTCTTTGAACATGAACTAAACTAGAGCTGTCCTATCTAGTCCAACTGATGTGTGTTCCACCTAGTCTTTGAACTAGACTAGAGCTGTCCTATCTAGTACAACTGGTGTGTGTTCCACCTAGTCTTTGAACATGAACTAGACCAGAGCTGTCCCATCTAGTCTGACTGATGAGACTAGCGCTGTCCTATCTAGTCCGACTGGTGTGTGCCCCACCTAGTCTTTGAACATGAACTAGACCAGAGCTGTCCTATCTAGTCCGACTGATGTGTGTCCCACCTAGTCTTTCAACATGAACTAGACCAGAGCTGTCCTATCTAGTCTGACTGATGTGACTAGCGTGGTCCTATCTAGTCTGACTGGTGTGTGCCCCACCTAGTCTTTGAACATGAACTAGACCAGAGCTGTCCTATCTAGTCCGACTGATGTGTGTCCCACCTAGTCTTTGAGCATGAACTAGACTAGCACTGTCCTATCTAGTCTGACTGGTGGGTGTCCCACTTAGTCTTTAAACATGAACTAGACTAGCGCTGTCCTATCTAGTCGGACTGGGGTGTGTTTCTCTTCTAGTCTTTGAACATGAACTAAACTAGAGCTGTACTATCTAGTATGAATGGTGTGTGTCCCACCTAGTCTTTGAACATGAACTAGACTAGCGCTGTCCTATCGAGTCCGACTGATGTGTGTCTCTCTTCTTGTCTTTGAACATGAACTAAACTAGAGCTGTCCTATCTAGTCTGAATGGTGTGTGTCCCACCTAGTCTTTGAGCATGAACTAAACTTTATAGACCCGAACACTTGACCGCAAAGATTTGTATTTATAGGTCGAGGCTAAAAGAGGTAATGGCTAGCTCACCTTAACATGACTCCACCCATCCGAATAGCTCGTTTCCAGTCTTTCAGTGTGGCCTTTCCGGAAATATGTACAAACTGCTTTGGACTGATCAGCTGGTCTTCATACTGAGGATGGGAGTATTGGGAAGGTTATTAGTAGTTTGCTTCATGTCAGAGGATAAACAACAGACTACTTATATATATGGATAGAGAGGTTCATGATTTTGCTTTCCTACAACAATGGATTTGAAATATGACAATAATAAGAATAAACCTGGATGAAAATCCAAAATCTGGAAGCCATGGACATGAAACACTAAGCAGGAGATGCATGACTCCATCATGACATAATCCCTTCAAAACATCTTGATTTGCTTTTTGCAATAGCTTGAAGATATAGATAACATGGCCACGCTTGAAACGTGCATTGTGCACACCGATTTCAGCAGCGGTGCCAAGCCGACGGATAAATGATGGCATTTTGTCTCCTCTCCAGGCACAGAAGATGGAGTCGGCTGCATGTGCGGTTCAGATGGCAGCGGATGCGACTGGAGGGATCCAGCAGAGGTAGGCAAACCTGCTTTTCTTTCAGGTTTTCAGCTAATAATATGAGAAGAAAAACAATAACGTGGAAGTAGCCACAGCCGCGGGAGAATATCCGCTACAGGAAATATACTTCTAATAGCGTAGACAGCAGCATGGTTCGATATCTCGCTGAAAATTATGAAAATTATGAGTATGACAAGTGGATCAGACATAACACCGGGTCCACACGGTTTGAAAACCACTGAGTTATAGCATTGTACTGCCAAAAATGAAACCAATATGGGTTATTTTTGTTGTTATCAAAACAAAGGTACCTTTATTTGTACAATAATTTAAAATGAACAGAAACTGAAGAATGATCTAATCATAACTACTTACATATCTACTTATCAAAATTATAAACTAACCTTCACACATTTCACGTTGATTCCCGGGCAAACAAATTTCTTCACAAGCAACATGGCTTTACTGTCTCCGCATGTTATCGGACAGCCAAGTTCCACATCTCCTTCGTCCGTCTCTTCTACCAGAATGAAAAACACACGTGAAACATGAACACGGTGATGGTGACCATTCGGTAAAAATGTGACTCTCTCACCGGCATGTTCTTGATCCGCCATGACAGATGCATCTGTTTCAACAGGCTGGTCTCTGGAACGTTTGTAATATTTAATTTAAAATGATGTCTAGTCAGGGCCAGATTAGTCTAGTACTAGTACTAGACTAGTATTAGTACTATTAGACCCAGCTAAAAGCGCTGTGACTCTTAGGGTAACTTACCCAGCGGTAATGGAGTGGAGCTGGAGAATGACTTGGGTTTTATTCAGATCGTCGGCGTCGCTTCCATCCTCCGTCTTCACCATCATCACCTGCCCCGTGGACACGCTCACATCCTCAGTGGTTGCCATCCCACTGTTGTACTGCTATGGGCATTCATATACTATAAGCCTTTCATTGTCCTACAAAAACAAAAAACATAAACAATTCATCTTGCAAACATTCTATTGCTGATGTAAATAGAAACATTTGTTTTGCGGCCATCATATGGAACACTGACATGTTTAATCATTCTAATGAGGTGTTTGGTTGAAATGTAAAGACTATCATAGTTTAACACAGGGGTGTCCAAAGTGCAGCGCAGGGGCCATTTGCGGTCCACAACTGTTTTTTTATTGGCCCACATCACATTGAAAAAATATAATTTAACAAGAAACCGACCCCCCCCCCAAAAAAGTCAACATATTAACAGAAAAAAAATACATTTCTGAGAATAACATTGAGAATAATATAATAGTTTTAGCATGAAGCTGACATACATTTTTTAATACTATGAGCAACTAGTAAATGATGAATAAAGTTGTCATTTTTTGTAAAATTTGGTTGCAGAAAAAAATGCTAATATTACGAGAATAAAGTCAAAATATTACGGGTATAAATTCATTACAAGAAAAAAAAGTTGGAATTTTTGGATAATTTGGTTGTAGAAAAAATGCTAATGTTACGAGAATAAAGTCAAAATATTATGGGTATAAAGTCATCATTACAAGAAAAAAAGTTGGAATTTTTGGATAATTTGGTTGTAGAAAAAATGCTAATGTTGCGAGAATAAAGTCAAAATATTATGGGTATAAAGTCATCATTACAAGAAAAAAAGTTGGAATTTTTGGATTATTTGGTTGCAGAAAAAAATGCTAATGTTGCGAGAATAAAGTCAAAATATTATGGGTATAAAGTCATTATTATAAGAAAAAAGGTGGAATTTTTTGGATCATTTGGTTGCAGATAAAATGCTAATGTTATGAGAATAAAGTCAAAATATTATGGGTATAAAATCGTCATTACAAGAAAAAAAGTTTGAATTTTCGGATAATTTGGTTGCAGAAAAAAATGCTAATGTTACGAAAATAAAGTCAAAATATTACGGGTATAAATTCATCATTACAAGAAAAAAAGTTGGAATTTTTTGATAATTTAGTTGCAGAAAAAAATGCTAATGTTACGAGAATAAAGTCAAAATATTATGGATATAAAATCGTCATTACAAGAAAAAAAGTTTGAATTTTCGGATCATTTGGTTGCAGAAAATAAATGCTAATGTTATGAGAATAAAGTCAAAATATTACGGGTATAAAGTAATCATTACAAGAAAAAAAGTTGGAATTTTTTGATAATTTGCTTGCAGAAAAAAAATGCTAATGTTACAAGAATAAAGTCAAAATATTATGGGTATAAAGTCATCATTACAAGAAAAAAAGTTGGAATTTTTGGAAAATAAAAAAAGACAATCGATGCAGAAATGGGAAAAAGAGCTGCAATTTTACGAGAATATAAAAATATTAAAATAAAAAAGTAATATTCCAATGAGAACAAAAGCTGCAATTGGCTCATTTTCATAGCATAGAGTTGAATTTAGCCATAAAATAACAAATTTGGTTGAGGAAAAAAGTTATAATGTTATGGGAATAGAATAAAAATATTGCAAAAGAATATTTACAAAAATAGTTAAGAAGAAAGTTGATATATTTGGAAAAAAAATGCAAAAAATGAGCACAGTTGATAGTGATTTTTAGACTTTTCCACCTATATCACAAAACTGCAGTTTATTTCTTGAAAAACTTCTTAAAATATCAAAGTGACCCTTCTGTCCTTTCATTTTTTCACCATGTGGCCTGTTAAAAAGTTTGGACACCCCTGCTTTAGTGTATTATATTTTGTCGACGTCACGTCACGTTTGGTGACACGGAAAAACTATTTTCATCCACTCGATTACAACCGACAAAGTCGTGGATGCCAGAATGAGACACTGTAGTCACCGGGAGTGTTTAAATCCGGAAGCCATTACGACAAACACAATGACTCCGTGGTATTTGTTGAACCGGCCCACCCGAGACGACCGAATCCTTCCTAAAGCCTTCGTTACCGCGTGACCGTTACGTGCTACTTAACCATGATACGTACGTCCTTCCGTAACGCCGCATTTTAACGCTCCGCTCCCCCCTGAAGTGACGTCTCCCCGTGCGGCGCCACGCACGGCGGACAAGCAGGCGACGCAGTCCTCCATTTTGTAAAAAAAAAAAAAAAAAAAAACCCACTCACACTCACAACTCGTGATTCATACACTTTAAACGTGTTGTTCGCGTCGTAAAAACGCGTTAGTAACTTACAACCACATATCTATTTTTTATATTTAAGAGCTCTTTCCTTACCGAATGAGTACAATTGCATCCCAAGGTCCTAAAGATGGTGCGCATGCGCTGTCCACGAAAGTAGGAATACATCCGGCATAAACAGACCCACTTGTCACGCACACAGAAACTTTCAAGTCCACCACCGTAAATGACTGGAGGGCAAATATATGTTAGGTTTATATAGTTTATTTGCATTTTATTATTGTGTTGGTGATATTTTTACATTGTTGATATTCTTATAATTATATATAGTTGTTTTATTTACAAACTGCGGTACTAGTTCTTGAACATAGTACTATATTGTTGGATTTATATATTGTTATACGCTTCACAAATACGTTTCGTGATATTTTAAATATTTTTTTTATTATTTATATTTTTTAATATTTATTTAAATTTGCCAACCATCCTTTTTTTTTAATCTTTTGCAAATAAAGTAGAAAATGGAGAGCAACAGATGAATGATAATGATAATGATTCACGGTCTAGTCCAGGGGTGAGTATAATTTAAAGTCTATAAAGTATAATTCAACAAGAAAACTAAAAAACAACACAACAAAATGGAAAATATACGGTTATTTTACATGAATAAAGAAAAGTTGACATCTAATGAGAATTAAAAACACGTAATTTTAGTACTGAAAAGTTGAATTAGTAAAGAAAGACATTTTTTTGTGTAAAAATATTGTGAAATATATAAATAAAGTGTAAAAATATTGTGAAAAACAAACAACCCAATGACTAAAGTTGGAATTTTTGGGGAAATGTCCCAAAAATAAAGTCAAAATATTAGGTAAATAAAGTCATAATGATGAGAAAGCATAGAAAATGGATGCATGGATATTAGGAGAAAAAAAGTCACATTGTAACAAGAGAGAAAAATCACAATTTTATAAGAATAAACTTGTAATTTTATTAGCATATGGTTTAAATGTTAAATACATACATACATTGTAATACAGGCCTGATCAAAATCTCAAGACCAATTGAAAAATTACTAAAATATACATTTTGCACATTTGGACTTTAATGCGGTTCTTTATGGTCATGAAAAATAACCAGGTTTTTAAAAATCTTTTTAAAAAAATAATAAAATTTACATCAACATGTAGGTCATATTTCTGCAGTGTAATGGATTGTTACCTATTTATGTATATGCATACATATATAGTCAATGTCTTCACTATTGTGCATTCACTTGTATTTCAGTATCGTTAATTCATTTTAATTATTATTTTTTGGTAATATTATATCAATTTAAGCAACATTAAATGAGTTGAACTGAATCTATTAGGAGAGTTCACAAACGAACCGGCTCTATTGAACAGCTCTCTTTTGTGAACGAGGAGAAACGAACTGAGGTAGTGATTGTTTTTAACAATTCAAATGGGACGCCATAACTTAAGATTAATAGCGATCCCTAGAACAAAAATTATGCTTCCGAAATCTCTTGATTTAGATTCCGCGAACGACAACCAATGCTGGCTGCATCCGAATCACTTTCGTAATTGAAGCCCTTTTGTCGGAGCAATGGAACTGCTTGAGTCATGTCCAATGGTACAACGTTTCTCTATCACGGTGCCATGATTTTATCTCTGTATCGTTAATTCATTTTAATTATTATGTTTTGGTAATATATCAATTTAAGATTTAGGCCCTTTTTTTTATTGTAGCAATCTGTTCCATGTTGAGCATATAAAAATGCCATATATAAATAACCAAAATTTTGGATTATATTTCTATATCGTTAATTCATTTTAATTATTATTTTTTGGTAATATATCAATTTAAGATTTAGGCCCTTTATATCTAATTTAGATGTGTCATCATGTGTTTTTTTTTGTAGCAATCTGTTCCATGTTGAGCATATAAAAATGCCATATATAAATAACAAAAAATTCTGTATCGTTAATTCATTTTAATTATTATTTTTTGGTAATATATCAATTTAAGATTTAGGCCCTTTACATCTAATTTAGATGTGTCATCATGTGTTTTTTTTTGTAGCAATCTGTTCCATGTTGAGCATATAAAAATGCCATATATAAATAACAAAAAATTCTGTATCGTTAATTCATTTTAATTATTATTTTTTGGTAATATATCAATTTAAGATTTAGGCCCTTTACATCTAATTTAGATGTGTCATCATGTGTTTTTTTTGTAGCAATCTGTTCCATGTTGAGCATATAAAAATGCCATATATAAATAACAAAAAATTCTGTATCGTTAATTCATTTTAATTATTATTTTTTGGTAATATATCAATTTAAGATTTAGGCCCTTTATATTTAATTTAGATGTGTCATCATGTGTTTTTTGTAGCAATCTGTTCCATGTTGAGCATATAAAAATGCCATATATAAATAACAAAAAAATCTGTATCGTTAATTAATTTTAAGTATTATTTTTTTTGGTAATGTTATATCAATTTAAGCAACATTAAATGAGTTGAACCCTCTGGGAGCAGAAATAACTGGATCTTTTAGAAGAGTTCACGAACGAACCGGCTGTATTGAACAGCTCGCTAATGTGAACAAGGGGGCACGAATTGAGGTAGTGATTGCTTTTAACAACACAAGTGGGCCGCCATAACTTAAGATTAATAGCGATCCCTAGAACAAAAATTATGCTTCCGAAATCTCTTGATTTAGATTCCGCGAACGACAACCAATGCTGGCTGCATCCGAATCACTTTCGTAATTGAAGCCCTTTTGTCGAATCGTTGGAACTGCTCGAGTCATGTCCAATGGTACAACGTTTCTCTATCACGGTGCCATGATCCTACATGCTCAAATACGCTATACTACACACTATATACAGCTTAATATACACACAGAGTGTTTACAACTAAATATAGTCCGGACTAGTGACGGCATTGCCAATAATATGACCAGTTCACTGAGACTGTTGACGCAATGCATGATGGGTAAAGGTCTGTAGTTTCACTTTCATTTTTGTGGTATTCTTATAGACATCGGTATGCATATTAGCATGTCAATGACCATCACTTTATAAGTAACAGAATGAATGCATTTTTACCATTGATACCACGACTGGCAACTTATTCATCATGGTGCCGCTTTGTTGATGTTCTCTTAGACTGCCAGAAGGTGGTGCTGTAAATTCAATTTAAAATGTTCTTGATACAGGAGCGCAGTCAATACAATTCAAAAATTCGTGTCAATGGCTACAGTATTGTACACGTAAGTCGTCTTTCAAATGTTTGTACTTCACGTTCTAATTTTTACTCTACCATTGGTTTCACAAAGAAAGAAAATTGATAGGCCGTATGTTTTCAGTCATTTTCGTTGTTTTAGAGCAGCCAATCGGTGCGAGAAATACTAAGATGCCCGCGCCAATCAATCAGAAGAAGAAAAAAAAGAAGGCGTGTGATTGGTTGTTTCCGTAAGGCGCCAATATAAACAGGAAGTGAAAGCCTAGCTAACAGCAGACGGTGTTTATTGTATATAATGTAAATTACTTTGTTGATTTAGCGTTAGTCATTTAGTTGTCACAGATTAAGTTTGTGTTGTGATCCAAACAGGTTGGTAGGCGTTAACTTCACACAGCTAAGTGAGTTTTTTTATTTTTATTTTATGTCGCAGATATACTTGTTTTTTATGTTGCCCTAATGCTGCTAAAATACTTCTAAACCTGGCCGTTCTTTCACAATTTTTTACTTTTTAATTTTAAGCATGTTTTAAGATATTATTCTTATATTTATAGTATAATATATTTATTATATATATATTTATTTAAGTAGAATAAATAGCTACTTTAATATTACATTTCTAAAGGAGTCCTACTTTGCTTAAATTAATTTATCACATTCGGGTCACCAATTAGCTTTGCTTCTTTTTACTCTATTTGTACACCTGTGAATTACGATATGTGAAGTATTTGAATGTAACATGTTCAAATAAATTAAACCATTACCAACTAGCCTCCATAAATGAAAATAAAGTGAAAATATTATGTGAATAATGTCATAGTTATGAGAAAAAATGACAAGAAAGTTTAAGTAGTTGGATAATGTAAAAAAAAAAAGCTGAAATTTTATGAGAATAAAATCAAAATATTAGAATCGAGTGCAAATTGTATCCATCCATCCGTCCATCCTCCCTCTTAAGATCACTGCAGGTTACGAGAGTGTGACACATATAAACATACACCATGTTCCAAATGATTATGCAAATTATATACAGTCATGGAAGAAATGATTAGATCACTTTGTTTAATCAGTTTCTTTGTTTATTTAAATGCCTGACACAACATGGGCAAATATAACAATAACAAAAGTAGCTAGATACTTTGCTAGATACCATTTCTACGAGCTATTTTTGTTAGCATCTTTATATCTTTCCAAACAAATGTACTTTTAGCCATTAAAATGGATGGATAAACTGAAGATGATTGTGTTTCTCTAATTTTTGCTCAATAGTCCATATAAATTACAATTTCAAGACAATTCGAATGCTATTGAACAAACCTCCCAATGATAAGAGTATCTTTTTCAAAAATAAAAACATAATTTATTATGCACAAGAGAGTTTCAAACCATTTTATTCATGTCAGGAACTGAAAATGGTCATTTGTGAAATCAGAATAGTAGGTCATATTTACAAAAAATCAAAAGCTATTTCACTCAAAGCATCTTAACAGGCCATGTTACATTTGTACATTGGACTCCGTACTTGATAGGAGCTTCACAATTCTTACTTCCATTGGACTTGGGGAGTTTGTACTGAGTTTCTGCTTGAATTTCTTTACAGGATGTCTTGTCCCGCCGTCGCCGAGGATGCTCCAGTGGTTCTCAGTAGGGTTGATGGAGGCCACACCGTTTTACGCCCACAGGAACCAATGATTCAAAGGTATTCCCTGCAGCATGAGATGGTGCGTTGTCATGCGTGAAGATGATTTTGTTACAATGGAAGTTAGTAGTCAGTGAGAAATTGAACATACTGTACACGGGGTCATTTCACACCCGATTGATTGATTGATTAGTAGCCTTTTTGGGACACAATGACCGTCCAGGTACCATCCACCAATTCATCCATTTTGACCATCTTGGAAATTAATAACATTTATCTTTCTGGGCCCCCTCGAAGCTTTATGCGTAACCCTAAACGTGAAATTTCTAAGGTTTTCATACCTTGTCCAAGACATTTTCAGTATTTCACACTTTTTGGCACGAGAGATCCTTTTTTTTCCCCCCATATTGCTTCTGCTTCATTATTTGCAACGTCCTTCTTAAAGGGGACCTATTATGCTATTCTTCTTTTCTGTACTATTAATGTTACAATGTTCTATTTTCGTCTTAAATTATGCCAACACGTCAACGTAAATGTATCCGGAAGTTCTCTGGAGTGCTTGGGCGTGTGACCAAAGGGGTGGAGTCAATTAAAGAGACAATTTGGGACGCTGGAAGAGGTACGGAAGATGTCCGGAAGATGTTTCTATGCTGGTTATTGTGTGTAGCTGCTCTGTAGGAGTCCACAACTCAATACAAATGAGTATAATAGGTTCCCTTTAAGTAGTTTAGACTTCATTATTTTAATATACAGTAAACCTCGGATATATCGGACTCGGATATATCGGAAATTCGCTCACAACGGACAGATAAAAAAAGAACCGATTTTTCTGTAATGCATTTCCAATAAAAATTCATTGCATATATCGGATTTTTTATAACGGATTTCGCCTATTTCGGACAAAATCTCCAGTCCCGTTCCAATGCATTTCCATTAAATTTCCCTCGCATATATCGGATGGCCGCATCGTGGCGCTCCGATTCGCCGAATCGTGACAGGCCGCTATACGACGTCATTTGCAGCGTTTGCAGCGTTGCCTGTGCGTCCAGGTACATTGGAAACATAGTCAAGGAAGTGCCTTTTTATAACGGATAAAATCCCATTTACGCATATACCGGATATAAATCCGATATATGCGTAAAACGGACGTTTTCCGGTATACGCATATAACGGATTTCGCTTATATCGGACAAAACCAGTGGGAACAATTGAATCCGATATATCCGAGGTTTACTGTATTAATGTTACAATGTTGTATTCTCGTCTTAAACTATGCCAACACGTCAACGTAAACGTTTCCGGAAGTTCTCTGGAGTGCTTGGGAGTGTTACCAAAGGAGGCAAGACGCTGGAAGAGGTACGGAAGATGTCCGGAAGATGTTTCTATGCTGGTTATTGTGTGTAGCTGCTCTATAGGAGTCCACAACTCAATACAAATGAGTATAATAGGTTCCCTTTAAGTAGTTTTTCCCTTGAATTAGACTTCATTATTTTAATATAATTAGATATTTCAATGATTTCACTGACCCGATGAACCCTGAGACACGATACTATCCAACAAAATATTTGATCTTTTATGACACTTAAACACAATTTGCATAATAACTTGGAATACGATGTATGTCCCAAACACCCCGGGATACATGTGGCGGTGAAAATCCTAAAAAACTGGACCATGCTCGGTTTTGTTTTTCCTCGACATGATGACTGGTAGATACGCGTGAACTGTGTCTATCATTTTGTCGTCAGTACAAGTCACACACACGAAGAAGGCACACAGCACAACGGAAGTGGAGGAATGGGTGGATCGGACGACTGTGAGACAAGAAAAAGTGTTTTCAGAAGTCAGCAATGGCAGCTCCTCTCAGCAGACGCCCTGCCTTGTTCTTCTTCATCATCGGTCGGGTAGAGGACCTTAGCCGTGAGACCGCTCTTCACGCCGTCCCAGCCGTCCCGCGTGACAACCGCGCCGATCTTCATCAGCTCATAGATGTCCCTGGTTAGCAGCTCGAAGGCCCGGTCGACGTTACTGTTGCACTTGGCGGACGTCTCCACGTAGCGAATGCCCAGCTCGGACGCCAGTTGTTCGGCTTCGTCCCGCCCGACTCTGCGGTCCTTGTTCAGGTCACTTTTGTGACCGATGAGGATGAAGACCATTCGGTGGGGCAAGATGTGCTCGCTCACTTCCTGGTGCCACTCCCGTACGTGCTCAAAGCTTTTGCGGCTGGTGAGGTCAAACACCAAAAGCCCTCCCACGGAATTCCGATAGTATGATGTTGTAATGGACCTGGTGGATGGACAGATAACGCCGTGTTAGCCACATCTCTTAAAAAGACCCCTATATGAAAACCCCTTCAAGACCACCACACAACGTTACCTGGTAATGCTCTCTTGGGTGTTACTTCCTGTGAAGACAACCCTAACTTCCCTGACCCATACTTATAGATCTTATAGACCGTCTGGCGTGAGGAACTAACTGGGTGAAGAACCTGAAATCCAGATCCATCCATCCATCCATTTTACTCCGCTTATCCTGTTCCGGGTCGCGGGGGCAGCAGTCTCAGTAGGGAAGCTCAGACTTCCCGATCCCCAGCTCCACCGGGAGGACACCAAGGCGTTCCCAGGCCAGCTGTGAGACATAATCCTTCCAGTGTGTCCTAGCTCTGCCATGGGGTCTTTTCCCCGGCTGGGCATGCCCGGAACACCTCACCAGGGAGGCGTCCGGGAGGCATCCGGGTCGCAGCAGTCTCAGTAGGGAAGCCCACACTTCCCGGTCCCCAACCACCTCCTCCACCTCCACCAGGAGGACACCAAGGCGTTCCCAGGCCAGCTGTGAAACATAATCCCTCCAGCGTGTCCTAGCTCTGCCCCGGCGTCTTTTCCTGGCTGGGCATGCCCGGAACACCTCACCAGGGAGGCGTCCGGGAGGCATCTGGGTCCGGGTCGCAGCAGTCTCAGTAGGGAAGCCCACACTTCCCGGTCCCCAACCACCTCCTCCACCTCCACCAGGAGAACACCAAGGCATTCCCAGGACAGCTGTGAGACATAATCCCTCCAGCGTGTCCTAGCTCTGCCCCGGGGCCTTTTCCCCGGCTGGGCATGCCCGGAACACCTCACCAGGGAGGCGTCCGGGAGGCATCCGGACCAGATGCCCGAGCCACCTCAACTGACTCCTCTCGATCTGAAGGAGATCGACATTAAAGCGGAGTTTTGAACACCACTACTCGACCTCCACGCTTTCAGATTAGGAAGGATAGGTTTTGCCTGCATAGACTACATTTAGAGGTGAAAACAACATGGAAACCAGGAACCTGTCTATTTGGGAATCTGAGCGAAGAGAACTGTTGCAAAAACGTGCTAACATGCTAACATATTATGTCTTCTTTTCTCTCATTACGACTACTAATGTGACTATAGGGGTGTTATATTATGTCTAGAGGGCTCTAACAATATTCATTCATTCATTTTCCAAGGCTTATCCTCACCAGGGTCGCGGTGGGTGCTGGAGCCTATCCCAGCTGTCTTCGGGTGAAGGGCGGGGTTACACCCTGGACTGGTGGCCAGCCAATCACAGCACACATATAGACAAACTTAAAAATTAATAATGAAGATGTAACAAGTGACGGGCCCAAAATGGCAACTGGGCTGCAGTTTGGACACCGTTGTGAATTCATTCATTAATTCATTCATTTTCTACCGCTTTTTCCTCACCAGGGTCGCGGGGGGTGCTGGAGCCTATCCCAGCTGTCTTCGGGCGAGAGGCGGGGTACACCCTGGACTGGTCGCCAGCCAATCACAGCACACATATAGACAAACTTAAAAATTAATAATGAAGATGTAACAAGTGACGGGCCCAAAATGGCCCCTGGGCTGCAGTTTGGACACCGTTGTGAATATGCAGCATAAAATCACCAATTCTAACGACAACAGTCAATATGCTATAGGTTGACAGCTGTGTGGCCTTGGTTTATGATAATACATTATTCATCATTTAAAGCGACGATTGTTGCATTGTCCGGATATGATTGACACATTTTGACAGATATATATCTGTATCTATCTATATATATATATAAAGATATAGATATGTAAACGGGCCTATGTTGCACAGTACGTTAGTGTTATTTCCAAACGACACACACACACACACACACATCGTGAATGACCGCAATGCGCGACTCCTCCAAATGACGCCGATGAATATGAATATCAAATATAAAAACATATATTGAATCCGAGAAACCTTTCCTACCTGAATCGTTCCTGGCCCGCAGTGTCCCAAAGCTGCAGCTTGATTTTCACTCCAGGTTCGATATCAAGCGAGCGGGCATAAAAATCAACCCCTACGGTGGGGTCGGCGACGTCGGTGTAAACGCCATCCGTGAAACGCTTCAGCAACGACGACTTCCCCACCGTGGAATCCCCGAGTAATATCATCCGGAACTGATATTGCCACAAAATATCCATCTCATGACTCGACGCCGTGCCGCCGATGTGCGAGTGGCGAACAAAGCTCTCCGCCGACCTTCTTTGCATGAAGCCCAGCAGATGCTCTGAGCCGCAGCAGGGTGTCCAAAGGGCGGCCCGGGGACGCTGTGTGGCCTGCGTCTCCTGTTTTTTTTTTTTTTTTTTTTTTTAATTTTTTTAGCATCGACTTATTCTAATAGTAACATGTATTGTTATTATATTATATTATTATATATTATATTATTATTAGTTTTTCGATATGTGCCCTGTGATTGGCTGGTGACCAGTCCAGGGTGTACCCCGCCTCTCACCCAAAGACAGCTAGGATAGGCTTCAGCACCCCCGCGACCCTCGTGAGGATAACCGGTAGAAAATGAATGAATGAATGAATATTATATATATAATATATTATATATTATATTATTATTAGTTTGTCTATATGTGCCCTGTGATTGGCTGGCCACCAGTCCAGGGTGTTCCCCGCCTCTCGCCCGAAGACAGCTGGGATAGGCTCCAGCATCCCCGCGACCCTCGTGAGGATAAGCGGTAGAAAATGAATGAATGAATATTATTATATATTACTATATTATTATTATATATTATATTATTGTTAGTTTGTCTATATGTGCCCTGTGATTGGCTGGCGACCAGTCCAGGGTGTACCCCGCCTCTCGCCCGAAGACAGCTGGGATAGGCTCCAGCATCCCCGCGACCCTCGTGAGGATAACCGGTAGAAAATGAATGAATGAATATTATATATATAATATATTATATATTATATTATTATTAGTTTGTCTATATGTGCCCTGTGATTGGCTGGTGACCAGTCCAGGGTGTACCCTGCCTCGCGCCCAAAGACAGCTGGGATAGGCTCCAGAACCCCCGCGACCCTCGTGAGGATAAGCGGTAGAAAATGAATGAATGAATGAATATTATATATTATATTAGTATATATTATATTATCATTAGTTTGTCTATATGTGCCCTGTGATTGGCTGGCCACCAGTCCAGGGTGTACCCCGCCTCTCGCCCGAAGACAGCTGGGATAGGCTCCAGCACCCCCGCGACCCTCGTGAGGATAAGTGGTAGAAAATATGCATGAATGAATATTATTATTATTATATATTATATTGTATTCTTATTATATTATTATTATATGTTTTCTTTTTAGCAGTTTTCCAATGAGGGCTGCACGGCGGACGTGTGGTTTAGTGTGCAGACCTCACAGCTAGGAGACCCGGGTTCAATTCCACCCTCGGCCATCTCTGTGTGGAGTTTGCATGTTCTCCCCGTGCATGCGTGCGATTTCTCCGAGTACTCCGGTTTCCTCCCACATTCCAAAAACATGCTCGGTTAATTAGCCACTCCAAATCGTCCATAGGTATGAATGTGAGTGTGAATGGTTGTTTGTCTATATGTGCCCTGTGATTGGCTGGCCACCAGTCCAGGGTGTACCCCGCCTCTCGCCCCAAGACAGCTGGGATGGGCTCCAGCACCCCCCTGCGACCCTCATGAGGATAAGCGGTAGAAAATGAATGAATGAGTTTTCCAATGAGGACCACATAGTGAAAAATGAAAGGATGCTATTTCGCCACTATGCTAGCACTCGTTTAGCCCCGCTACTGGCACAAAGAGGCTTAATATCTGAGAAGATGCTCACTCTCTTCTGTGTTTGTTTCATATTGAGCCATTGCACACAGACACGACCAGTCCAGGGTTTGATCACTCCCAAACTTATTGGTGTTCGACCACTCTTGCGTCTTTCTTTACACACTTGTTGATGGCCGCAGCTAACCAGCTAGCTAGCTAGAATACTCTGGCTAGCTGCGGACTCCAAATGGGACTTTTTACAACAGTGACGATTTGTTTTTAAAACAAACAAGCAATGCGGTTAGTTTGGAGCTCATTTTTGTCCCACCGGGAAGTGAATATTACAATATTGGGTATGTCCTAACTTTTTAAAGTGTCAAATGTTGTCATTATACCAATTATGTCTTGTCCTCCAAACAGTGTTTGTTGTTGTTTAATGAATAGTAGCCATTGGCAATCGTCTAATGGCAACCCTGGTTAACAGGACTGTACAGTTAATCCATGTGGTCCAGTTAATCTCACTCATGGATGATCGGTATCGGAATCGGCAATGTAAAACCCTGATTGGAGCGTCCCTAGTCGGCATGTTTTACCTGTGAGTGTGCGGGTTTTTGAATAACTGTTTGTCTATATTTGTGTACCCAGGCTCGGGTCCCCAGTCAGCTGACTGGATGGAAATAATCGGTATTGATAAAAAATTACCTGAAAAGTAATCAGCATTAAAAAAATGACAAAAAAGTAATTGTGTCAGTTTGAAAATCACCCTATTTTTTAAAAATGTAAAAAAAAAATCATTGGTATTGTTGTTGAAAAAAAATGTCAACAAAGTAATCAGTATGACCAGAAAAATGCCAGCATCATCAATCATAATCACAAAAAAAGCCAAAAAGTAAACAGTCAAAATGCATATTTATGCAAATTGTGTGTATTCTTGGTCCAAATTAAGTATTTCTACACATTGACTAAAATAAATACAAGGCTAGTACAGTATACTGTAGCATTCTACTTTGGCCACTAGGTGTCACCAGAACATATTGACACTTGATTGCCAGAACAGGTAGTTATTGTAGTTTGAAATGATCTCATACAATAATAATAACATAATAATGCATACATTTTCTATATCGCATGTCCTCATTAGAGGCAAACTCCACACAGAGATGGCCGAGGGTGGAATTGAACCCGGGTCTCCTAGCTGTGAGGTCTGCGCCCTAACCACACGGCCGCCGTGCAGCCCAAAATAATTTTTTTAATTATTATTATTATTGTTATTACTATTATTTATTATTTTTATTAAAAAAATTGATTGAAATTATCATTCATCCATTTTCTACCGCTTTTTCCTCACGATGGTCGCGGGGGGTGCTGGAGCCTATCCCAGCTGTTTTTGTGGCGAGAGGCGGGGTACACCCTGGACTGGTCGCCAGCCAATCACAGAGCACATATAGACAAACAACCATTCACACTCACATTCATACCTATGGACAATTTGGAGTGGCTAATTAACCTAGCATGTTTTTGGAACGTGGGAGGAAACCGGAGTACCTGGAGAAAACCCACGCATGCACGGGGAGAACATGCAAACTCCACACAGAGATAGCCGAGGTTGGAATTGAACCCTTGTCTCCTAGCTGTGAGGTCTGCGCGCTAACCACACAGGCACCGTGCAGCCCAAAATCAAATTTATTATTATTATCATTGTTTTGATTAAAAAAAATTTCATTCATTTTCTACTGCTTTTTCCTCACGATGGTCGCGGGGGGGTGCTGGAGCCTATCCCAGCTGTTTTTGTGGCGAGAGGCAGGGTACACCCAGGACTGGTGGCTAGCCAATCACAGGGCACATATAGACAAACAACCATTCACACTCACATTCATACCTATGGACAATTTGGAGTGGCTAATTAACCTAGCATGTTTTTGGAATGTGGGAGGAAACCGGAGTACCCGGAGAAAACCCACGCAGAGGGTGGGATTGGACCCGGGTCTCCTTGCTGTGAGGTCTGCGCGCCAACCACATGACCGCCGTGCCGCCCTCATTGAAAATCTAAAAAGAAAACCCACGGCTTAGCTTAGCATTATCGATTATAATATAATATAATATAATATAATATAATATAATATAATACCACACGACCACCGTGCAGCCCAAAATCAATTCATAGAATGATTAAAAAACAAAAACAAAGTCGGCCTTGATAAATTGACAAGTGTATATTCTTAAGAAACTATAGTTTTGATACAATGTAGTCTCATTATGATACCATATATTTAATAAAAAACAGCCCCAAAAATGATATCAACAACAATAATCTGTATGACAGTTATCTTACAGCAAAAATGTGAATTTTACACAAGCACAAGTCTGCTATGGTACTTTGTTGTGTTGCTGGCCACAAATGGCCCCCAGACCCCACTTTGGACACCGTTGGGAAAGAAAGATGTGCACATATATTACGCAAAGACAACTTGCAAGATAATGTAGCAGGAAGGCCCCACTGCAAAAAAAAAAAAAAAAAAAGCAAACAAAAAAAAAAGTAATAGTAAAAAGCAACAGTAACATGGGCGAGGCTTCCTGTGTTGTCGGAGTCCTATTTCAGCTGCGTGATTATCCGGTCGTAGTGTGAAATAATGTTGCCTTTGAGTTGAAGTGCTGTGTGTCTTTTTTTTTCTTTCCTCCCACAGCTCTGCTTTGCGCTTGCTAGCTCCACGCCGACAAACAAGCTAGCTGGGGAGGAGGGGGTCATTCCAGGTGAAAGTACAGCCGCGTCCTGCTCTCTTCTGCCGGCTGAGGTCGTCTCAGGCTGCCGTGGAGGACGAATGGACACGCAGGAGCACCGCCGCTGACGGTGAGACCTGCATCGACTCTGCGGTAAGCTTTGTTTTGATTTTGGGGTGAAACGGATGGCCATAACAGCCAGTTAGTCGCTTGTTTTTTTTAATCTTTTTAACCTCAGTCTGTGTCGAAATATACGGGTTAGTTTATTCTATTTTAAGACAGACTTGGGTAGTTTCGGTATTAAATCATCCTTTTGGACAATTCCGGGGACAATTTATACAACAAATAGGATGTGTTGACAGTAATATTGACAATTGACAGCGGACTTAGGACTGCCATTTTCCGCCCACGACGTTCGTCTGCGAGATGGGATGGCTCGGATGAAAGCTGAAATGATGAAAAACTTTCGCTCTGACACCATTTTTGCTGGCTTCTTATTCATGCCGAATTGAACAGCGACGTGTTTACATTGTGAGGAAATATACCCTTATTTGATATCCGCTTCAGAATTGGAAAAATCAAAGTGGTGTTATTAAAATCGAGGGATATTTGGACAGAGATTCTGTCATACAAGAGGCCAAGCATACTTGTGCTGCTTGAGGATTGGAGCTTGTTTTGACATGGCTCGGGTTATGGCGCCCCCCAGTGGGAGGGCATAATAATAAAAATACTGCCAATGCCAACAAGCACACAAATCCAAACTTATTCAAGGTGCAGTGATACAGAAGATTCACGGTTCAATTCGATACTTGAACTGTACATGGGTGTCGGAAGTGCGGCCAACACATTCTAAAAACATAATTTAACAAGAAAACTAAAAATAATAATAAAGTGGACTGCTTGGAAAAAGCAAAAGAAAAAGTTGTACAAGTATAAATAATGTCATTTTAGTGGCATGCAGTTGAAATACAATAATAATAATAATACAAGCAGTTGATGTTTGCTAAATAACAAGCATGTATATATCTATACAATATATATATATATATATATATATATATATATATATATATATATATATATATTACTATATACATCACTATATTGACACTTACTACTAATAATGTACCTCGTACTTTGGTACGAGGTACATTATTAAAAAAAAAAACCAAAAAACAAACCTTAAACTGTATTATGGAAAGCAGGAAGTGAACAAATGTAACAGTTACTGATTGTAAAAGTACCAGATGGAGTACCATCAATATATATCACTTATATTGATGGTACTATGGTACCCATTATGTCATTGGATGGTCATATCACTTCGTACTTTGGTATGTGACAATTTTTTTTTTTTTTTTTTACAAAATTAAAAAATGTTAAATAAAAGTTTTTAAAAAATTTATTAAAAATTAAAAAATATATAAAAATTAATAAACTAAAGTAAAAAAAACACAAAAAAGCCCCTTAAATTATATTAGGAAAGCAGGAAGTGAACAAATATAACAGTTACTGATTGTAAAAGTACCAGATGGAGGGGTAGGATTTAATAAGCTTTGCTTCTTCCTACTCCTTTTGGACATGTAGAACTGGGAACTGATTATGGGATGCATTCAATTGTAATCTGATGCATGTTCAAATGAAATTAAACCATTACCATTAAAAAGAAATATACCCATGGCAAAAAAAAACAACAAAAAACACTGTTATATTTCCGCCGCAAAGCATGCTGGGTAGCTTGTGTCACTCTTTCGGCCATGTTGAGGAGTTTGTGAGAGAACTAAACCAGGAAAAGTAAACATACTCTTGATATCCCTCGTTGGATGACTTCATATTGTTGTTGCAACTGAACTACCCAGCATGCCTTGCGGGTATTTTGAAGTCACATTTCATGTTTAGCGCTTAGTTGTTGATTTATTCATTCATTCGTTCATTTTCTACCGCTTATCCTCACAAGGGTCGCAGGGAATGCTGGAGCCTATCCCAGCATGCCTTGCGGGCATTTTGAAGTTACATTTCATGTTTAGCGCTTAGTTGTTGATTTATGTGATGCGTAAACTTGGACGTGGATGTGTTGGGTTTTCTTTTTTGTGGCACCGTGAGCAAGTACGGGCCCCCATACCAAATTTTTAACTGATAATTTTTAACTAAATTTTAATATGACGAGTATATGAAAACGTTTCAGGTGTACACGCCCACTTCGGCATTAAACTCTACATTGATCAATGACTTGTTAACCAGCATTGGATTAAGTCAGCAATAAAGATGAAAAATGCAGTTTTGCACGCTGCTGATTGCTTCAGCCTGAGGGGATTTTCACTGGGACTTTGATGTCAGCTGACTGAAGTCGCGTGCCGTTCATTCGATTCCCAGTGCTATCAAAACAAGACCACTGTGTCGAGCGCTTCGACACAGACGTGCTTTTAACGGCTAAGTGTTGAACAAAGGGGCACTTTTTCTAGAGCTTGTATTGCATATTGTAGTATTTGTTGTTTGTTTATGAAATTCATCCAGCAAAAGAAGCATCAGATGTTCTTTAGTTTGAGTGAAGAGCCGTATAATTACTATCGATATATGGATATCCGTATAACAGTCAGTATCGAATATCTCTTATTAAAATATTTTTAGATAGATAATAGAAACTTTTGTATTTCATAGTCACATGACACAAGTAAAAATTTCAAGAATGTGTGTCATTTTTTTTAAATGATTTTGATGATTAGCGTTTACAGTTAATAAAAAAATATCTGCCTCATAAAACATTCCTCGACCATGATAAGTGAATTTCCACATATTAGAATTCCTTATGTACGAAATTAAATATTCCCGTAGTTGGAGCATAGAAAACCAAATAGAGTTTTAAACTTTATTAGAGTCCTGTAGACATGAAATAACACCCCTATAGTAATGTTTGTGCATGTATTACCCTAGATAGTAGACATAATAAGAGAAAATAAGAAAAAATAGCGACTCACATGTTAGTCCTGGGAGACATTTGTGTTGTTTCGGTTTCTTTACAGCAGGGGTCCCCAACCTTTTTTGGGATTTGGGTCTTTTTTTCACGGACCGGCAATGTCTGGCGGAAAAATACAGCAAATATAACATTTTTTTCGTTGAGATGAGATGGCTGTGATGGTAGTCGTTAATAAATGATTTATCATTTCAGTGCGGCCCGGTAACAAATGCGCCACAGACCGGTACCGGTCCCCGGCCCGGCGGTTGGGGACCCCTACTTTACAGTTTTATAATTAATAATGAATTTGATCTATGATTTAATTTTGACATACTGTGTAACTGATGAACACAGTGATATTTGTATTATTAATAACATTAATAATAATAATAATAACAATATATCTAATATATATTACTCACATTCATATAGATTTCACAAATAATAATAATAATAATCATTAATATAATAATATAATAATATGTTTTAATATATGTTAAATGTAAAATGTAAAATATATGTAAATGTTTTTATTCAACTCCATTTTTCTGTAAAGTGTCTTTGAGTGTTTTGAAAAGCGCTATACAAATAAAATGTATTATTATTATTAATATAATATATTCATTCATTCATTTTGTACCGCTTTTTCCTCACAAGGGTAGGGGTGGGGTGCTGGAGCCTATCCCAGCTGTCTTCAGGCGAGAGGCGGGGTACACCCTGGACTGGTGGCCAGCCAATCACAGGGCACATATAGACAAACAACCATTCACACTCACATTCATACCTATGGACAATTTGGAGTGGCTAATTAACCTAGCATGTTTTTGGAATGTGGGAGGAAACCGGAGTACCCGGAGAAAACCCACGCATGCACAGGGAGAACATGAGATATAGCCGAGGGTGGAATTGAACCCTGGTCTCCTAGCTGTGAGGTCTGCGCCCTAACCACTCGGCCGCCGTGCCGCCCCCAAAGAAATATACCCATGGCAAAAAAACAAAAACAAAAAAACACTGTTATAGTTCTGCCGCAGAGCATGCTGGGTAGCTTGTGTCACTCTTTCGGCCAACATTTTGCCGTGTTGAGGAGGTGGTGAGAGAAGTAAACCAGGAAAAGTAAACATACTCTTGACATCCCTCGTTGGATTACTTCATATTGTTGTTGCGACTGAACTACCCAGCATGCCTTGCGGGCATTTTGAAGTTGCATTTCATGTTTAGTGCTTAGTTGTTGATTTATTCATTCATTCGTTCATTAATTTTCTACCGCTTATCCTCACGAGGGTCGCGGGGAATTCTGGAGCCTGTCCCAGCATGCCTTGCGGGCATTTTGAAGTTGCATTTCATGTTTAGCGGTAGCAAATTTTTGCATTTTTTTATGTCAAATTTATGGTTCTGTGACATTCATGTGGACGACTCCGGTGAAAACTTGACCCACAATGAAGATGAGGAACATGGCTAACAAATGTTATGAGTACATAATCTACGTCTAAATGTCAGCCCTACTAGGAGTACACATTTAATCTCACATCGCAATGAATGAAAAGCAGTAAATGATCGCCTCGATTAGGATCGTGCATCAGATCAGAAGTTCTATTCTGAGTCAAAGTCAATATGTGATGCACAGACCGCGGCGCGCGTGTCGTCCCCTAATGCCTCATTTACGATTCGGCTTTGCGCAATGAAACTTGATACAGTCTAATCATCATGGTACTCCAATCACAAAAAGGTCAGCAGATGTTGTTTTCCGTCAAGATTTGAAGCCGATGGAGTCATTTGGGTGAGTCCACGGAGAGTAATAGATTACATGAAGTTGTTTTGACGCCATTGAAAAAAACGCCTGATGATCAGATCAGCGATTGCAAGGTTTCCGTTGGTGCCGGTAACGTCTGCGTCCAGCAAAACGGTGGCTATGAAAGCGAATCTGCTCCCATTTTATATCGACAGAAAAACCAAAACTGGTATGAACCGATATCCCATTTTTTTATATATATTTTAATTTATATTTATTTTAATTTATATTTTAATTTAATTTATATTTTAATTTAATTTATATTTTAAGTTTTATTTATATTTTAATTTATATTTTAATTTATATTTTAATTTAATTTAATTTATATTTATTTTATATTTATTTTACATTTATATTTATTTTACATTTATATAATTTAATTTATTTTATATTAATTTATGTTTTAATTTGTAGAAAATAACACACTTTTCCTGGATGATGTCGACAATACATTTCCCTACTTTTGCTACAAAGGTCTGCAGATTTGTTAGATTCCCATCACAAGAGCAGAGGTGTCCAAAGTGTTTTTTTTATTGAACCGTGAAGTTTTTAGGAAATAGTTATTGTTTACAGTATTCTTATATATCTTAGAAATGAGTAAAATTAACAGTAACTATGAAAATAATGTATAAAGTATTTTTTATTAATTACTAATGTTATCAAAATATTTAAATATGTACAAATGTTAAAAATAATATTTAAATATTAATATAATATAGATAGTATTTTTTATGAAAAAAATTGTTATTTAAAAAAATGTAATACTGTGTTTATTAAAGGGAAGACAAAAAAAAAATCACGGCCCTGTGTGAAAAAGTGATTGTTATAAAGCCATGTCTAAAGCTTTGGGACTCCAGCAAACCACAGTGAGAGCTGTTATACACAAATGGAGAAACCTAGTGGTGAACCTTCCCAGGAAAGTCCGGGGTAGGATTTAATAAGCTTTGCTTCTTCCTACTCCTTTTGGACATGTGGAACTGTGAACTGATTATGTGATGCATTCAATTGTAATCTGATGCATGTTCAAATGAAATTAAACCATTAGCATTACTATTTGTGTTTAACCAGGTTGGTGGCTGGGTAGCCCCGAAGATGACGACGTCTTGCCCTTGAATCCCCAGCAGTATGTCAGGTAAGACATATCATCATGTAATATGCAAGCACACAACCACACTCACACGCTGCATGGGATTTCACCAGCAGCCATTTAAGTTGCATGATTCTGTGTGTGCCTGGTAATTACGGCACAAAGGGCGGGTCCGCAGCACCTGGATGTGTGTCATCGGAGCACAAGACTCAGAGAGAGTTCTTGGAATAGGGAAAAAGTCGTGAACTGGAGCTCCAAAGTTGCCAAAGCAGAGCCACTTGAAGCTGAAACAGGAGCCTTTGAGCCGCCGTGGCTGCGGGAATTGAGTTTCACTCTGTGGAAGAAGCCAGAAAAGGACCAGAGAACGGGGACCGGCAATCCGAAGACAAGCCAGCGTTGACTTCAATCCTTCGATATTGAGGTCGCTGGTGCAGAAGCGGCAGATGAATTCCAGGAATTGGAGTTCTATGAAAAACAGCTGGAAGTCTGTCGGCTCATTGTGGTTGCTGTGGGTGTCGAGGCACGATGGATCCACGTGCAATAACCCGAGGGATAGATGCAGGCAGCCAAACTCAATCACTGCTTTATTCTGAATATAGCAACAACATAAATTCAAGAAGCAGTGACAACTGGCAACAAAATATAACACACATACACGACGCAAAAATATGATAGAGCACAGAGGAAAACTTGATACATTAGAAACAAAAGGACAAAAAGCATTTTTTGCATTTTTATTATTATTTTTAGACGTACAAAGAGGTGATGATGCAACTCCACAATATTTGATGCAGTTTTAAGCCGAAAAAAAAACAACCACAAGTTGACAGAAGTGCATTTTATAAGAACTCGACCTACATCTCACCCAGGCATCTCGCTGCGTTATGCATTGAAGGGAAGTTTTTAATGTATTTTAATATTCTAACTTTATGCTAAAAAAATATATATTTTTTGTGACTTAATTTCCATATTATTTTGATTTTATTCTCGTTAAGCTAACTTTTCTGAAAATATTTTTTATTCATTGTTTGTTTGTTTTTCATACATTTATGACTTTTTTCATAAATATTTCAACTTTATGCAACTAAAACAGGGGTGGGCAAACTACGGCCCGGGGGCCACATCCGGCCCGCCAAGTGTTTGAATACGGCCCATCCGTTCTTTCCAAAGTATTTCATTTAAACTCAACATACGAACTGGCATCATGGCTTGAGCCAACCTTTTGATGGTTTTATCAATTTTGTTATTTGATGTGGTCTGTTGTTTACATAGTGCTCCTGAAAAAAGGGACACAAGCATAATGATGATAATAATAATAATAATAATACATTTTAAAATATTAAAATATAAAATATTAAAATATAAAATATTAAAATATTAAAATATAAAATATTTAAATAAAAATATTTAAATGTAAAATATTTAAATATAAATATAAAATAATAAATAATAATAGCAGATTGCATGACACTTTTACAGATACAATAATACCAGGTGGACTGTTACGTGTAAAATATATAGTCTGCCCCCCCCCCCCCCCCCCGTTTTGTTAAATCAATGCGGCCCGCGAGTCAAAAAGTTTGCCCACCCCTGAACTAAAAGTACTTTTTTTCCTCGTAATATTTTTTTAAATTATTATTATTTATTTATTATTATATTATTATTATTTTTGTAATTTTTTTGTTACAATATGACTTTTTCATCATAATATTTTAACTTCATTGTTGTCAAATGACAGCTGTTTTCAACAACATTTCAACTTGCTTCTCATAATTATGACTTCATTCTAAGGCTGTTAAATGATTATTCAGTTTTTAAATGAATTAATCCCGAATAATCACCACTAGCCCACTATGTGTGACATGAGGCCATTTTTACTGGATTTAAATGTACTCGTTTTCTGCGTATTTTCCAGCAAACAGTGGGGCAAATTCCGTTATTTTTACTGTAGACTGGAAACATTTGGGTTTGACACCAAAAGAGGAACATGAGAAAAAAGAGCAACATTGACTGATAAGAATATCCATTTCAGGTTTTTCTTTTGCTTTCTGTTTTACACAAGCATACGCATTAGTAGTATTCTGTTGTGATGCATGAATTACACTGAACAATATAATGTAGTTCATGAAAGAAATTACTTTATCATTAATGCTTTATTTTTGACAGCCCTAGTTAATTCCCATAATATTTAGACTTTGTTTTAAAAATGACAAATGTACTCATTGTTCTGTTTGTTTCTTTTTATGAAATTTAAGCTACTAAAATGAGTTTTCCTCATAATATTACTACATTATTCTCATAAAATACCAACTCGTTCCATGTAAGATTACTTTTTTTCTCTTTATAGTTTGACTTGATTGTTGTAAAAATTACTGCTGATCTTTCCATTTATGCTGTTATTTTGTTTTCTTTTTATTACATTTTATTTTTAGAATGCATATTAACAATTAAATGTGTTTATTTATTTTAAATTTAATTTAATTTAATTTAATTTAATTTAATTTAATTTAATTTAATTTAATTTAATTTAATTTAATTTAATTTAATTTAATTTAATTTAATTTTATTTTATTTTATTTCATTTTATTTTATTTTATTTTATTTTATTTTATTTTATTTTATTTTATTTTATTTTATTTTATTTTATTTTATTTTATTTTATTTTATTTTATTTTATTTTATTTTATTTTATTCATAATTGCATTACATTGCATTACATTACATTACATTACTGTTGTAAGTTCCATTTATTTACCTTATAATTAAGCTGAAGGCTGAGGTCCAGCGCCACCCGCCCCCATGGCAAAACATTTGGTTTCGTCCACATCCACATCCGCCTGTAGAGGGCGCCCGTCTGCCATGTGCTGACTGACTCCATGAGGATTTGGTCAGCGCTGAGCACTGGAATGATACAACAAGTGGGCTATTTAGTTAGGCCATACAATAACCCAGACTTATTTTTTGTGATGTGTTTCAGACTCCGCTGAAAATTACTCCCCCCGCTGGACAGATGAGGCCCTTCAGAATGGTGAGACTTAAACTTTTGTTTATTAAAATTGGTGTTTGGATAGTGATGGTGACAGTGTCGACAGTAGGAGTGTGACAATATCGTACATACGTTCGCTATAAACCGCAGTCTGGCCTCTCTGACTTTATCTCCTGATCCTATCCATCCTGGTCACTCCCGATGAGAACCTCAGAATCCTCATCTCTGTTACCTCCAGTGGCACTGGCAGTCTAAAAGTCAAGAGTGTGGATACATTTGGGGTTTTACGGTACTGATGATAGACGCGGGTATGCTGGAGCCTATCCCAGCTGACTTTGGGCCAGAAGCGGGGTACACTCTGGACATGTTGCCAGCCAATCACAGGGCACATATAGACAAACAACCATTCACACTAACATTCATACCTATGGACAATTTGGAGTCGACAATTAACCTAGCATGTTTTTGGAATGTCAAGCGGAGAATCGAACCTAGGTCTTCCCGATCTTCTCCTAACTGTGTGGCCTACATGCTAACCACTCGGACACCATTCAGCCCCGGATCGGCTTCTCATACGTTGTACTTTAAAGATGGGATAATATCGGCTTCCGCCACAAGATCCGGCCGATCCGGTTGCCGTATCACGTTTGTAAGTGATCCACACTCCAACATGGTAGGTGCAGTAGTGAGACTAGTGGCCGGCTGCCACACGACACCACCGCGCAGACATGTCCATGGTGTCCCGTGGGGAAGTCAGTTCCAATTTTGACGTTGGGTAACCCGTAGCTCATCTGTTACGGAGTGTGAATGGAAGCTAGCGGAGTTAGCTTAGTGTAGCAGTGCTGCTGTGTGTGTGTGTATGTATGTGTGCGACTTTTACTGCTGTATTGTAAGGACCATAGTTCAATACCCAGTGACGACTTACAGGTTTTGAGTAGAAAAAAGACGATATGCGCGTTTATTGTTGCACCAGCTTGTATCAATATTAAATTTACGGCCTTCAAAATAAGGGTATCATGAAAATATCTTGCATTAATAACGCATTGCAGTTACATCTCTGACTATATCTTCCTTCATCGCAACCACTGGCGTTACAGTTTCGGTAAGATTTCGGGAACATTAAATCACACAAATTCATGTTTTTAACAAAAGCTGCTTATTATTATTATTATTATTATTATTTTTAAAAGGACTATTAAAAATCAGATTGGTTCGGATTTCTGGGCCTGTAATTTCCTATAATATTATAATCACTCAAATGATAAAGTAATGTGATTAATAGGTTTTAAATTAATTAATCATGATTAATCACCATTAGCAACTACTAACTACTACTACTACTACCATTTTATGTTATTCTTTATCCTGTTTATTCACACACACACACACACACACACACACACACACACACACACACACACACACTATAAAGCCGTTTTTGTGATGTTCGGCATGTCCCTGAATGCATCTCGCGTTCTTGTAATGAGAATGAGGAAGCGCCGTCCCACGATGAACGGTACATACATACATAAATACATAAGAATAATATAAGAATAAGAATAATATTCAATTTTCAGTTATAACATTTCATAACAACGTAATCAAAAAATGAAAACTTTTCTTTGCTTTGTTTCTCATAATATTACAACTTTCAAAATGTGTGAATATACATATATATATATATATATTTTTTTTTAATTGCAACTGTAGGATACTAAAATGACATGGGGTTCCTTATGATTTTTCATTATTCTTTGAAATTTGCAACTTTTTTAACATTTTCAAACTATTTCAACTTTTTTTTCTTATAAATTATTATATATTTTTTTCTTATAAATAACTTTCCCCTCAGTAATGTCAAAAATATTACAGCTTTATTCATTCTCATAATATTATGACTACAAAAAGATTTTTTTCCTTTGATAATTCAATGTTCTTTATGTAATCAGCTTTGTTATTTGTCGAATTTATATTATGATGTTTATCAGACATTGTTGTTAGATAAAAATATTTTTTCCTCGTAATATTTTGACTATAATATTTAACAAAAAAACAAAAAAACAAAAAAACCAAAACAGCAACAAAAAAACAAAACAGCAAAACTGAAAAAAAAATCAGCATTATTTTTTTTTCAGTTTTGCTTTTTTGTCTTCTTGTTAAGTTTTTACACTTTAAAATGTGCTTTGCGGGCCGTAAACGGAACCATCGACCAGACTTTGGACACCCCTGCCTTAACCCTTTAGCAAAGTTTGCCTTCTGTCGTTCCCCTAAGCTTCCCCTGACCTCCAAGGGGAAAAGTGTCCTCCTCAGGTAACAAAGAGTAGCTCAGGACATCTGGCTTAGGACGTCAGGTCAGCGGAGGCCCCGGGTCGAGAGATTCCTCACATCCAAAAATTGTTCATGACCGGCTTTGAACCCCCTAAGGCCTAAAGTACTCAGCAAGCATGAAAGGAGAAGAATTGATCTGCGTGAGCACCTGCTCACGGGCCACTCGGGCAAAGGTAGCGCCGACAGAGGTGTTGGTTCCCGATGGCGAAGGCAGGACGGATAGCAAATAATAAAGTCCTGTCACATGCTGGAGATCTTTCTGTGGAATATTGTGGAATATTCGGGAATATAAATTTTTCTTTCCAACGCTATTAATAATGTGGGTAAGTGTATTTACTTATTTATTTTAGCATCTAAGTACAGTATGTGTTATTATGCGTTCAAATGTTTTTGTCAGGTTGAGTAAATAATAATAATAGAGGGTTAATGACATTTTTGCAAACAATTTAATAGTGATGCCCTGTATTCTTAAGGAAATACAATATATTATTTTCAATAGATATGTTTATGTATAAATGTTTATGTTATGTTATGTTTATTTTTAAAACTTTGTTGTATTTTGTATATATTTAGATGTGTATATATATATGTGTATATATATACATACATAAATATATATATATATATATATGCGAGTGTGTAGCAAGTGGCTGTGATATATATATATGTATATATAATATGTGTATATATATGTATGTGTATATATACGTATATATATGTGTGTGTATATATGTATATATGTGTGTATATATGTATGTTTTAAAAATGTTTTTGTATTTTTGTATATATTTAGATTTTTTATATATATATAAAATCTAAATATATAGAAAAATACATATATATATATGTGAGTGTGTAGCAAATATATATATACATAATATGTGTGTATATATATGTGTGTATATATAATATATATATGTATGTGTATATATATGTGTGTGTATATATACATATACATGTATATATATGTGTGTATATATGTATGTTTATTTTAAAAAATTGTTTTATATTTTTGTATATATTTAGATTTTATATATATATATATAAAATCTAAATATATACAAAATACATATATATATGTGAGTGTGTAGCAAGTATATATATACATATATGTGTGTATATGTATATATATGTGTGTATGTGTATATATATGTGTGTGTGTGTATAGTATATAGTACATAGAGTATCCACTTTTTCTACTGTCTACTTTGAAAACAAAGTAGCTTGAAAACTTTGAACAACTTTGAAAATGTTTAGCCTTTTAATATTAAAGGAAAAAAAAGAAGACTAATGTAAATTTCCGTTTGATGGTGGGGGGGAGGGGGGTATAGCTAAGAATTTTAAAAAAAAAACAGCATTAGGGTCCACCACCTAGACAACAGATTGTTTCGGTATGGAATCCCACTGTCTGATAAACGCTTAATAATATAACATGCCGTCTCCGCTCCAAACAAGATTAGTACATGTCAAGGACGTCACCTCATTGAAAAGTTAAACTGGTATCAAGCCTTCTTTGCACACAGATTTGCCTCAAAGGGCCTGCCTGACAGCAGCTGTTCCGGGTTAATCACAGCCACTTGCTACACACTCACACTGATCTTCAGCCGAGAAGTCAATAATTCCTTTATGGCTTCTGTAATACGCATAGACTTGGACTTCAAGTTCACAATCACTATTAGTACATTTACAGAGCATCATAAATATCATATTTGCTATGCTAACATTAAACAAATTAAACTCATCACACAGCAACTTAACATGCATGTTGATATTTACGCTTAGTAGGCAGACGCTCGGCATATTTGCACGCTAACTGGGAAATGTACGCGAACCGAGGCAACATTTTTTACCTTAACCAACCTTTTGATATTTTAAAAATGGAGGCGAGCAATCGGCACACACATTAAACTCATCACACAGCAACTTAACACGCATGTTAATGTTTACGCTTTACTGGGCATGCCCCATTGACTATTCTGTTTGATTATATGTAGACAAGAGATTGGAACATTCCTTTCCATGTTTACGATTGTTTTCGGAAAAGTAATTCGGAAAGATTCCATTCGGAAAGAGGAAAAACTATTAGTACTAATCACTATTAGTACCTTTACAGATCATCATAAATGTCATATTTGCTATGCTAACATTAAACACATTAAACTCATCACACAGCAACTTAACACGCATGTTGATATTTACGCTTAGTGGGCAGACGCTCGGCATATTTGCACGCTAACTGGGAAATGTACGCGAACCGAGGCAAAATGTTCCACATTTTCGACCTTAACCGAACTTTCAACGTTTTAAAAATGGAGGCAAGCAATCAGCACACACATTAAACTCATCACACAGCAACTTAACACGCATGTTGATGTTTACGCTTTACTGGGCATGCCCCATTTACTATTCTGTTTGATTATAGCGCCGCATGTAGACAAGAGATTGGAATATTCCTTTCCATGTATACCATTGTTTACGGAAAAGTCATTCGGAAAGATTCCATTCGGAAAGAGGAAAAACTATTAAACAAAGCAAACTATTATGCATCCCATAATCAGTTCCCAGTTCCACATGTCCAAAAGGAGTAGGAAGAAGCAAAGCTTATTAAATCTGGTACTTTTACAATCAGTAACTGTTACATTTGTTCACTTCCTGCTTTCTATAGTACAGTTTAAGGTTTTTTCGTTTTGTTTTGTTTTTGTTTTTTTTCATAATGTACCTCATACCGAAGTCCATTCCATAGTTTGATTCCACATACTGAAATTCTATGACTTTTTAACGTAGTCCTAGCATAGAAGTGTTTCAAATGTACTTCTTCCCTGAGATCATATTTCTCCTCTCTTGTAGAGAAGTATTGGATGACATTTTTAGCTAATTGGTTATTTTTAGCCTTATGCATTATTTTAGCTGTTTGAAGATGAGCTATATCAGCAAGTTGAAGTATTTGTGATTTTAGAAATAAGGAGTTAGTATGTTCTCTGTAGGCGGCATTCTGAATTATCCTGACTGACCTTTTTTGCAGTACATTTAGCGAGTGAGGATTGCTTTTATAGTTATTAGCCCATAATTAGCCTATAAAACCATATTTCCACACAATAAGTAAGATATGGTAGAACCAGGGATCAATAAAGAGTGTGGAGTGATTTCTGATTGAGAACAAATTTTGCTTTGTTCCAATACTGAAATATTTCTGTTGTATATTTGTAATATGAGGTTTCCAGCTCATATTTTTACGCGGCAAGCAGAAGGAAACAAATGTTCTTAGGAACCCAAATGATCTGTACTTCATCATAATCTGAGAAAGAATATTGATTGTCTCCAGCATGCAGACGACTAGCGATGCTGGCTTCAGATCAGTACAAACAGCAGGGTTTTCCGGTTTTCCAAGTTCACCATGTGCTCAGACTCATCTACTTGTTGTTGTTGTTGTCGTCCCAACTTGATGATCCATGTAGGCGTGGAGATGTTGCTGCTGCTGTTTTTCGCAAACCTAAGACGATAAGAGCCGTCTGACGGATCAATTCTTTCTCCAACTGGGCTAGCAAAGCAATTAGAGCTTTAAGTTAGCGGTCTTTTTTGAAGATGATGTTGAAAAAAAAGTCAGTCGTTATCACATGACCACACACCTTCAATGTTGCTCTATGGAACTAACATGGAAATATATAAGTAGAAATATATAAGTAGAGGCTAGCAAAATTAGCAAAAATCCTTTTCATTGTACGTTTTCAATGTAGAATGGTGGTCTTAATGTCTTATATTTGTATTTCACTTAGTTCATTTAGCTAATTTTATGCTTGAAAAATGTTTAATTGGGGGAAAATATGTACATTTGCCGATGCATGCATCTGTTTTTGACTATTAGTCATATAAGTATATGTGTATATGTAAATGTATACATATATACAATAGGTACTTGAAAACCACCAGTGATTATTATTATTATTTTTTTTTTTTTTAAATAAATTCATTTGTGAAAAACCATGATAGAGTGAGGGATTTAAAGAGGGATGACAGTAATTAGTTAGTTCCTAGACCAGTGGTGTCCAAAGTGCGGCTTTTGGGACCATTTGCTTATTTTTGGGTTTTTTTTTTGTTTGCCTGCGGCACATAAAAATAAATAAAAATATAATATGACAAGAAAACACAGCAAAAATATGAAAATCAGCAGGAATTTTACAAGAATAGAGTCAATAAATAAATAAATAAATTCAAAATAAAAATAAAGTAAAAAACGAGAACTATTACAAGAAAAAATCTATGAAAGTCATATCATCATATCATGAGGAAAAATAAAAATGTAATAAATGACGAAAATGAAATGAAAAAACTAAATGTAATTAATGAAATAAAGAGTTACCGTTGTTAACGTTGTTAATTCTTGACAGACCCAAATCTCAAAAATAATGCAAAAAGTATATGATGTACGTATAATACGGTAAATATTATGCATAATAATGGCAATAAGTGCTGGAAACCAGTGAAATAGAATGCAAATGGGAAATAATGTATTATATAATTATAGATTACATAGTATGACTCAATTAAAATAACTCTTAAAATGTGAAAAATTATCAAAAGTTATCAAAAGAAACATGCAAAAACCTTCCCAGTCATGATCTCCTAGTCTGAATTAAATTCCTGAAATCACATAAATTAATTTTTACACCATATAGCATGAAGATGGATTTTTTCCTATGTGTCCCTTTCTGAAAAGTTATTAAAATCTATTCGCAGACCGAGGATCGTACTAGCAACCATGACGTTTGGGGTTTCAGAATACTGAATTCTATAAAAGGTGACAGTTTAAAAAAAGTCCTGAAAGATGGTCTGCATGTCCTAAATGAGATGAACATTTTGATGTCGGAATGGTTTGGAAACGTCTGAAAACGTGGGCGTTGGAATTGAAAATGTTGCCGTGTAAAAAATGGAAAATTATTGAAATGTAGAAATATTAGGGCTGTCGAATTGTTGCCATTTTAATTCAAATTAATCCATTTTCTAATTAACTCATTTAATCCCAGCCTTTTTTCAAAAGCTGTCTAATCTTTGTAAATGTTCTTTTCATAAAATAAATAAATAGGTAAATAAATAATAATGATAATTACTATTGTTACTATAGTAATAATAATTACTATTATTATTATTACATTTTTTTAATAATATAATTACTATTATTATTATTTTATTCCCATAATATTAGAACTTTTTGCCAACCTAATATTACAAAAATTACAACTTTATTTTGCTCTGTTTATTTCATATACTATTATGAGTTTTTAAAAATAATATTTTATGTTTACCAGTTCATTCTGTAAAACCTAAATTTTATTTCAATCACATTCCTGCTGTTTTTTCATTTATTTTGTTTTCATTTTCAATTATTTTATTACATCCTTCTTGTAAATGTTATTTGTGTAATTATGACATTATTCCCGTAATGTTTTGACTTTATTTTCGCAACATAACTTTTTCCGCAATCACCTTTTTTGTTTGGTTCTCATAATATTACCACTTTTTTTTCTTTAATATTTCAACTTTACGCTACTTTTTAATAGTATGGTGTAATTGTTGTAGAATTATTGCTTTTTCCCGTTGCACAAATTTTTTTTCTTGTAAAATTACTGCAGGTATTTGCTGTTGTTTTTTTGTTTACTTTTTAAATAATATTTTTAGAATGTGCCGTGGACTAATAAAAAAAAGAGCAGCAATGGGGCCGCACTTTGAACACCCCAACAGCTGGAGTTCATTATTCTTAAAGAGTAATAATTCCGTCGGAAATTCAGGAACGTTTTACCTCATTTCTTACATCAGAATCCTTGTTAACGGCTTTGCCGTTTTCTGGAAGGTGGCTTTCTTTAGACGCGCTTTCCACTGGCTTGACGTTATTAGCGGGCATTTGCCACAGGTGCGACGGGCGAGGTCCTAATCTGTGACATCGCCGCGGTCCGCGGCACATCCAGGATTTGCAAGAGTGTAAGATTAGGGCTCGCTACGTCGTCATAAATCTCTGCGTCTCAATCCAGCCGTGGGGCGGCGGGTGGGCAGTCGCTTTGCTGTCGTCTGTGACTTCAAAAGTGGACATTCAGCTTAGTTTCTTTGTTGCTTCGGGTTCAGAGTTGGCATTTTTCCAGACCGCTATATTTTTCTAAATTTTTTGGAGATTCGATTTTTAATTTTAATTCATTTTAATTAATTTTTATTAATTTAATTTAAATTAATTTTCAAGTAAATTCATTAGTATCTGTTTTTTTGTGGTGATGAATTATTGCATAGCCGACATGTACGAGATGTCTCACGCCGTGGTCGGAGATTACGGCATTCAGGCTGGCGGAGAACACTGTCTGTATCAAGGTGAAGGACTCGGGTACGGGCACTGTGAACCCCAACCGTTGCACCATCCGCCGTGCGGGGATCAGTCTTGGCCGTCGGGTCAGCACTACGCTTGTTTGCACGGCGGCGCCCCTTCTGCTTTCAAGGGGGACTTCTGCAGCATGGAGGTTCCGCTAAATCCTTTCCATTTTCACCCGGAATATTTTCCGGACATGAAATCCGACCTCTCGCACCTACAATGGATAGAAGGATCCCACAAGAAAGGTAGGAAATATACCTGGAATACTGATTTGAAGTATAGTTTGTGTAATTTATTTTTTTTGGAAAAATTAGGCACGACTCCTCGATCAATGAATCAATGATGTCTGGGACTAAATCCAAGTCTGACGCCGTCATATGGCGGGGGTTCTTTTATTGATTGGATGGTTATTGATTGGCGACAGAAGGCTCATCATCGCCTCGCCACAAAACAATATTGATCGGACTCTTAACCGTTTGTAACTTCCACCATTCATAACGTCCAACGTACTCAACTGAATCCCAGCATGGAACACAATGTATGAGCCTTATTGGTTATTATTATGGTACATTATTATTATTTATTATTACATTATTACATTATGTATTTCATGAAACAGCCTGCATTTCAGCTTCGTAATATAGGTGAAAAAGCCCATCATTAGTATCAACTTTTTTCTCGTTAAATAATGTTTTTTGCAATATTTTTTTCCATTTTTGCTGTTTTTTTTTTTTCAAAATAATTCAAAATTTTCAGTTTTTTTCTTCTTTTAAAAAAAAATTCTCATAATATTTTATTTATACTTTTTGGGGGCCTTTTTTGTTTTGTCTCTAATTATATTTTGATACATATTTTTTCAGTAATTTGTCAACTTTATGCTTTTTTTTTTTTGCTTATGACAACTTTTCACACTTGATAATTGACTCTGTTGAATGCACGGGACCCTGTCTGTGTTGTCATGGTAACTGCTCAAAGCAAAGATCAAAACATTTTCATCTTACCAACATCATAAATGTATAATTAAACAGTTCTTGATTTGGAGAATTACGCAAGGAAATAAAAGAAATAAAAGCTGCAGTTTTACAAGAATAAAATCAAAATATTGAGAGAAAAGTTACTTTAAGGGAAAAAATAGGCAATTTTACAAGAATAAAATCAAAATATTGAGAGAAAATTTTTTTACTTTAATGGAAAAAATAGACAATTTTACAAGAATAAAATTAAAATATTGAGAGAAAAAAATTACTTTAAGGGAAAAAATAGGCAATTTTACAAGAATAAAATTAAAATATTGAGAGAAAAAAAGTGTACTTTAATGGAAAAAATGGGCAATTTTACAAGAATAAAAATCAAAATATTGAGAGAAAAAAATTAACTTTAAGGGAAAAAATAGGTAAGTTTACAAGAATAAAATCAAAATATTGAGAGAAAAAAAATACTTTAAGGGAAAAAATTGGTCATTTTACAAGAATAAAATCAAAATATTGAGAGAAAAAAAATGTACTTTAAGGGAAAAAATAGGCAATTTTACAAGAATAAAAATCAAAATATTGATAGAAAAAAACATTTACTTTAAGGGAAAAAAATAGGCAATTTTACAAGAATAAAATCAAAATATTGATAGAAAAAACATTTACTTTAAGGGAAAAAAATAGGCAATTTTACAAGAATAAAATCAAAATATTGAGAGAAAAAATTTCCCTTCACTTTTACAAGAAATAAATCAAAATATTGAGAAAGAAAAAATACTTTTAAGGGAAAAAATAGGCAATGTTACAAGAATAAATTCAAAATATTGAGAGGAAAAAAAATACTTTAAGGGAAAAAATAGGCAATTTTACAAGAATGAAATCAAAATACTGAGAAAAAGTTTTTAACTTTAAGGGAAAAAATAAACAATTTTACAAGAATAGTTGTACTTTTAGAAAAATTAGGTTACGGCAAAATTTCTTGTATTAAAGCCAAAATATTATGGGAATAAATTCACACTTAAAAAAATGACAAAAAGAAAGTTGAAATAGTTTTGAAAAAAAACAGAAATAAAAAAAATCCAATGTATCCAAATGATGATATTCCTAACCCACTGAGTCATGAGTGATTTTTTTTCCCTCTTCCACAGGGTACATACCAAGTTACCTGGACAAAGACGAGCTATGTGTGGTGTGTGGGGACAGAGCTACCGGCTACCATTATCGCTGTATAACCTGTGAAGGCTGTAAGGTAACCAGCAAGTACCTGAATTTATTCATCAAAGTAAATACCCATTTGTGATGCGTTTCGGGTATTTCTGAGCATATTGGCTGCCTGTGCCGTGTAGGGATTCTTTAGGCGGACAATTCAGAAAAACCTCAACCCAACCTACGCTTGTAAGTACGAGGGGAAATGTGCCATCGACAAAGTGACCAGAAACCAGTGCCAGGAGTGTCGCTTCAAGAAGTGTATATCGGTGGGAATGGCGACAGACTGTAAGTTTTATCACGCATACGTTTGCATACTATACTTTTAATACTACATTCAGCAGAGACCAAGTATATAAGATGAAAGTAGTTGTTCAGTCAAGATGGAGGGATTGGGACTAGTACTACTAGGTGGAACTCTACAAGGGAGTACATACAGTGACTTTTTCCAGGGTGCCAACATTCGAGCTTTTTTTATTTTTGTTAATTTCTGCAAAGTGAGCTGCACGGTGGACGAGTGGTTAGCCCGCAGGCCTCACAGCTAGGAGACCTGAGTTCAATTCCACCCTCGGCCATCTCTGTGTGGGGTTTGCATGTTCTCCCTGTGCATGCGTGGGTTTTCTCCGGTTTCCTCCCACATAGTTTATTTAGTTTATGCTAGAAAAGAACACTAAACTCATCACACAGTAACTTAACACTCCAAAGGTGTACCTAAAAATATACAAAGAAGTACCAATATGAGTTTTTGAAGCATTCTGCTTTGTGTCTGAGCAAAGGACTTAATTGGAGGACATGCGGCATAGATAGTGGTTAGTGCGCAGGCCACACAACTAGGAGACCCGAGTTCAATTCCTCCCTCAGTTTGCATGTTCTCCCCGTGCATGCGTGGGTTTTCTTTTCCGGGTACTCCGGTTTCCTCCCACATTCCAAAAACATGTCTATGTCTAATAGTTTATTTAGTTTATGCTTGAAAAAAAAACACTAAACTCATCACACAGTAACTTAACACTCCAAAGGTGTACCTAAAAATATACAAAGAAGTACCAATATGAGTTTTGAAGCATTCTGCATTGTGTCTGAGCAAAGCAGTTCATTGGAGGACATGCGGCATAGAAAGTGGTTAGTGCGCAGGCCACACAGCTAGGAGACCCGAGTTCAATTCCACCCCCAGTTTGCATGTTCTCCCCGTGCATGCGTGGGTTTTCTCCGGGTACTCTGGTTTCCTCCCACATTCCAAAAACATGTCTATGTCTAATAGTTTATTTAGTTTATGCTTGGAAAAAACACTAAACTCATCACACAGTAACTTAACACTCCAAAGGTGTACCTAAAAATATACAAAGAAGTACCAATATGAGTTTTGAAGTTTCCCATTCTGCATTGTGTCTGAGCAAAGCAGTTCATTGGAGGACATGCGGCATAGAAAGTGGTTAGTGCGCAGGCCACACAGCTAGGAAACCCGAGTTCAATTCCACCCTCAGTTTGCCTGTTCTCCCCATGCATGCCTGGGTTTTCTCTAGGTACTCCGGTTTCCTCGCACATTCCAAAAACATGTCTATGTCTAATAGTTTATTTAGTTTATGCTTGAAAAAAAACACTAAACTCATCACACAGTAACTTAACACTCCGATGGTGTACCTAAAAATATACAAAGAAGTACCAATATGAGTTTTGAGGTTTCCCATTCTGCATTGTGTCTGAGCAAAGCAGTTCATTGCAGAACTGTGGTTAGTGCGCAGGCCACACAACTAGGAGACCCGAGTTCAATTCCACCCTCGGCCAGTTTGCATATTCTCCCCGTGCATGCGTGGGTTTTCTCCGGGTACTCTGGTTTCCTCCCACATTCCAAAAACATGTCTATGTCTAATAGTTTATTTAGTTTATGCTTGGAAAAAGCACTAAACTCATCACACAGTAACTTAACACTCCAAAGGTGTACCTAAAAATATACAAAGAAGTACCAATATGAGTTTTGAAGCATTCTGCATTGTGTCTGAGCAAAGCAGTTCATTGGAGGACATGCGGCATAGAAAGTGGTTAGTGCGCAGGCCACACAGCTAGGAGACCCGAGTTCAATTCCCCCCATTCCCTTCCAGATATACTTTTTACATCATTAAAGCCCTCTACACATGAAATAACACCCCTATGTGTTTCGGTGCTATGATATCTGAGTGGGGTCTTACAGTAAGTGAGCAACATTAGCTCATGTTATGGATTTTTATTCGGAATTATTGTGCCTGTTGTGAGAATTCAAATCTACAATAAAAAGTCTGGTGCTTGTGTGTCTCAGCCAACATTACCGTAACATGACTGTATGTTTTGTCTTACCCTGTTCCCCCCCTTAGTGGTGTTGGATGAGGGCAAGAGGCTCGCCAAGCGGAAACTCATTGAGGAGAACCGCGAGCGCCGTCGCAAGGAAGAACTCCAGAAAACCGTGTGGGATCGACTGGATCCCACGCAGGAAGAGTGGGACCTGATCCACATGGTCACCGAGGCCCATATGGCCACAAACGCCCAGGGAAACCACTGGAAGCAGAAGCGGAAATTCTTGGTGAGATAATGCGTTTTTTTTTTCTCGTTGTCATTATTCAGCTATCACTGTTTTGTTTGCACTGCACCCCCCCCCTCCCCACCCTCACCCCCACGCCATGCTCCTCCCACGACAGTTCCACTATTACCTGTGTTAATTTTGTCAATATGTCTTTGTTATATCCTTGTAGAGTGGGGAGAATTACCTGAATGATGGAGAGAAAAAAAAGTGTGCTCTCAGCGCAGCAGCATTCCTTTATCATGAAACCTTTTATTCTTCACCTCTTTCTTGCCCAGCGTAGACACTAACATGAATAACTTGCTTTTTTTTCACGCTTCTTTTCTTATTTTTTTTTATTTTTTTCATTGTTTGCTCGTTTGCCCGTACAGAAATTCACACAGCTTTTTGGACTAGCTCTTTTTCACTCTGTGGAAAGCATCATTTTCTGTCTGAATTGCAGTTCTCTCTCTCTGTCTCTCTCTCTCTCTCTCTCTCTCTCTCTCTCTCTGTCGAGCACTTGAGGGGTTTTGTGGACCTGCTTATGTTCAAACAGTGATACAGTAATCCCTCGTTTATCACGGTTAATTCGAACGTGGTGAGTGAAGTTCTGCCACATAGAATTCATTCATTCATTTTCTAAAATTGCCTATTTTTTTCCATTAAAGTAAATTTTTTTTCTCTCAATTTTTTGATTTTATTCTTGTAAAATTGCCTATTTTTTCCCTTAAAGTAAATTTTTTTTTCTCTCAATTTTTTGATTTTATTCTTGTAAAATTGCCTATTTTTTCCCTTAAAGTAATTTTTTTTTCTCTCAATTTTTTGATTTTATTCTTGTAAAATTGCCTATTTTTTCCCTTAAAGTAATTTTTTTTTCTCTCAATTTTTTGATTTTATTCTTGTAAAATTGCCTATTTTTTCCCTTAAAGTAATTTTTTTTTCTCAATTTTTTGATTTTATTCTTGTAAAATTGCCTATTTTTTCCCTTAAAGTAAATTTTTTTTCTCTCAATTTTTTGATTTTATTCTTGTAAAATTGCCTATTTTTTCCCTTAAAGTAAATTTTTTTTTCTCAATTTTTTGATTTTATTCTTGTAAAATTGCCTATTTTTTCCCTTAAAGTAATTACTGCTAATTTTTCAATTTTTTTGTATTTGTAAACAAAAGGTACACCCTGGACTGGTGGCCAGCCAATCACAGGGCACATATAGACAAACAACCATTCACACTCACATTCATACCTATGGACAATTTGGAGTGGCTAATTAACCTAGCATGTTTTTGGAATGTGAGAGGAAGTACCCGGAGAAAACCCACGCATGCACGGAGAGAACATGCAAACTCCACACAGAGTGGAATTTAACCCGGGCCTCCTAGCTGTGAGATCTGCGTGTTAACCACTAGACCACCATGCAGCCCCTAAATAGAATTCCTTATATTAAAATAGAATATTTTCATCGTTGGATCATTGGAAAGCACCTTCTAAATATAATTATTAGAGCCCTCTAGACATTAAGTAACACCCCTATAGTCAACTTTACACTCATATAACCCAATATTCATTCATTTATTTTCTACCGCTTTTCCTAACAAGGGTCGCGGGGGGTGCTGGAGCCTATCCCAGCTGTCTTTGGGCGAGAGGTGGGGTACACCCTGGACTGGTGGCCAGCCAATCACAGGTCACATATAGACAAACAACCATTCACACTCACATTCATACAATTTGGAGTCAATTAACCTAGCATGTTTTTGGAATGTGGGAGGAAACCGGAGTACCCGGAGTAAACATGCGAAACTCCACACAGAGATGGCCGAGGGTGGAATTGAACTCGGGTCTCCTAGCTGTGAGGTCTGCGCGCTAACCACTAGTCCGCCATGCAGCCTCTACATAGAATTCCTTATATTAAAATGGAATATTTTCATCATTGGATCATAGGAAACCACCTTCTAAGTATAATTATTAGAGCCCTCTAGACATTAAGTAACACCCCTATAGTCACCTCTACACTCATATAACCCAATATAATAGACATAATAAGAGTCATTGGGAGACTTTCTTGTTATTCTGTACAGTAATTCCTTCTTTACCGACACCTCACAATGTCTTTGAATGCATCATACAAGGTGGGCCAAAAAAATTGACAGTATTTTAAATGCAATTAGCTTGAAAAATAATAAGTTTAGCTCAATGAAAATGAACAGTTTAGGCGTTGAATATCACAAGTTTATTATGGGAGCGATTTTCATAAGTGTTCAGTATGCACTGGACAAAACATTAAATATTAAATATTGATTTGTTCATATACATTCAGTGACAATTGGAGGTTATTTCAAGAATTGCCCAAATTATTATGTTTTCGGGACACTTTTATGCTTGAAAATTATTCATTTAGGCCAAAAATATGTAACACTTCTAAACGAATAATAGGCTGCGTTCAATGACAAAATTGATGATCAATTTTTTTTTATTTTTAAAAGCCGCGAAATTGGAAGTGCAAAAGTAGCGAGGGATTACTGTCCACATCTTAAGCTTCTGTCCTCATCTGTTTTATATCTTGCACAATCTTTTATCTGTCTTTTGTTTTAACATGTGTTCTTTTTAGTTAGCTTGCTCCAGGTTCTCCATTGAAACTTCACAATTCCTGTTGATTATCCAACAGGTCGAGGAAACAATGCTTCTTAATGAAATAACATGTAATTTATTCTATACTTCTGACCAGAGTGCAGCAGGGGTGAAGGAAACTAAGGTATGACTTACCACGTGCGCTCGTTTTACACAGTACAGTGGCGTCCCCGTTACTCGCCGGCGAATAGCAAATAAATGCAAGTAATGTCTAATTTTGACACTTTATTAAAGCCTGGCTATGCTAGCTCGCGCGTCCTCACTCCAAACTCCCGATTTCTGATCAGTATTTGCAATAAAAGTGATCCTACCCTTTCTCTCTTTTATTGCTGTTGTTGACTCGTGACAAAGGACGCCATCAAGCTAAATGCATACAGTAAAGTAAACAGCAAACATTATGGTATGAAATGTAAAGGTACTCACCACTAATGAAGCCAAGGGTGTCCAAACTTTTTCCTTCGAGGGCAACTTAGTGAAAAATCAAAGAATGTATGTCTTTGTTTTTTTTTTCCATTATTACATTATGTATTTCAGCTTTGTAATATTGGTGAAAAAGCCTATCATTAGTATCAACTTTTTCTCTTTAAATTATGTTTTTTGCAATGTTTTTTTTTCATTTTTTGCTGTTTTCAAATTTTTTTTCAAAATAATAATAAAAAATCATAATAATTTTCAAAATAATTCTAAATTTATTTATTTATTTTTGAAATTTTATGACTTTTTTTTAATTCCCATAATATTTTATTTATACTTTTTGGGGGACTTTTTGTTTTGTCTATCATTATATTTTGATATTTTTTCAGTAATTTGTCAACTTTGCGCTCCTAAAAAAAGTTTTTTCCTCAGAATATGACAACTTTATTCCAGTTAAGTGACATGTTTTTTCTTGTGATATTATTACGTCTTCAAAAAACTTAGCAACTTCCTTTTGTTTTGTGTATTTTGTGTAATATTATGACTTTAGAAAGTAGCACCTTTTTTTTTTTAATATTTCAACTTTATGCTTGTAAAAATGACATGTTTTTTCCTCGGAATATTATGACTTTATTCTTGTAAAATGACTTTTTTTCTCATAGTATTATGATTTTATTCCCATAATATTTTGACTTTATTTTTGTTGTATTATAGCTTTTTCCAACCTCATTTTCCAAAATGAGCAACTTTATTTGTATTTTATTTTTATTTTTTATGCGTATTTTTTGTTTTGTCTTGCTTCTTGTAATATTACAACTTTAGAAAATATATATTTTTTCTTTAACATTTAAGCTTTATGCTTCTAAAAATTAGGCGTTTTTTTTCTCTGAATTTTTCAATTTTTTTCTCGATAAATGACCTTTTTTCCCCTATAACATGACAATATTATGAATTTATTATTATTATTTATTGTTACTATTTCATTTTTTCAGTTGTGCAGTGGGCCAATAAAAAAACCCCACTGTGGGCCGGTAATGGCCCCTGGGATGCAGTTTGGACACCCCTGGTGAAGTCATCAGGCTTGCACTACAACCATGCTTCGGTCTGTTCCTGGGGGGGGGGGGGGGGGGGGGGGGTATGCGATTTTCCATCATATATTAAGTTACAGTAAAAAAAAAAAAAAAATACATTCGACCAAAATATGAAATTTTGTGCGGGGATCCACTGTACATGTGTTAATAATAATAATAATACATTTATTGGTATACATCGTCTATAATACTCTATGTGTACATTAAACTATAGACATGAATGAATGCATCAGTTAATATACAGTACAATGGGGAAAATAAGTATTTCATCTCATTTTGTAACTATAATAACATACACCTGTTACCACCATGGGCAAGACCAAAGAGCCGACATCAGAGACAAGATTGTAGACCTGAACAAGATAGAAATGAGAAAGGACGGTAGGGTAAAAATGATTTTGAGGAAGGTAAGGGAGCAGCCCGCAATGATAACGAATGAACCGGTTTATGATGTCAAGGGAGTTGGGAGCACCATCGGCAAGAACAGCATTAGTGAGACATTTTATTGTAAAGGGTTGAGATCCTGCGGTGTCTGAACGTTTGACATGAAAACACCTGAATGAATCCTGCAAGACTTCGGAGCCAAAATTGAACTCTTTGGCATCAAACGGACTTATTTTCCTCATTGTTTACATAGTAGAACATCAAGCCTTTAGCGTTTAACGAGTGTTCATGCTAGTTGATAATTGTTTGTATTTGCGTACACATTACATTTCCTTCTTTTCTTTCCAGCCTACCAATATTGGTCACTCATCGACGGTGAATAGCTCTGAAGGAAACAAAGTGGACTTAGAGGCTTTCAGCCAGTTTACAAAAATTATCACCCCTGCCATAACCAGAGTGGTGGACTTTGCCAAAAAACTACCTATGTTTTGTGAGGTATGTGTCCAAGGACGTTATTGTTTACATGCGTGGAAAATTGCATGCGCTTCCATTTGCCAAATGTTATATTTTTGGTTTGAATTTTACCGCACATTTAACGTAAAAACTACACAGTTTTATTACATTGCTTATGATTTTCTACAGATTTGCATTTTTTCGTAATGCTAATTCTTATTTACCGTAAATTAACCGTGTCCCGGAAGCACTCGTGTAGCCGCAGACCGTAATGCTACCACAACCAAGAGAGCGGGTCTTCAGAACATCACCTTACATGTTGGAATACATCTTTCTAAACAATTAACCATAGATGCCGGCTGCACGAGTGACGCCACAACCATAGGACATGTTGGAATTTTTCTTGCCCAAAATGAACCACAGCTCATCGGTGCGAGCAACACCTGTGCTGCCTGAGAGTCGGACGCTACCACCGCCAAGCGAGTGGATATTCTGAATGTCACAGTACATATTGGAATTCATCTTTCCCCGATGCCAGCAGCACTCGTGCAGCCCGAGACCATGATGCTACCACCATCAAAGGAGCCGCGCTTTAGTATGTCACATTACATGTTGGAAGTCATTTTTACCGTAAATGAACGGCGTCCCCGGTACCGGAAGCACTCGTGTAGCCGCAGACCTTGACACTACCACCACCTAGAGAGCAGGTCTTCAGAACATCACCTTACGTGTTGGAATAGATCTATCTAAACAACGGACCATAGATGCCGGCTGCACGAGTGACGCCACTACCACAGGACATGTTGGAATTCATCTTGCCCAAAATGAACCACAGCTCATCGGTGCCAGCAACACAGTCCATATTGGAATTCATCTTTCCCCAACGCCAGCAGCACTCGTGCAGCCCGAGACCATGATGCTACCACCATCAAGGGAGCCGCGCTTTAGTATGTCACATTACATGTTGGAAGTCATTTTTACCGTGAATGAACGGCGTCCCCGGTACCGGAAGCACTCGTGTAGCCGCAGACCTTGACACTACCACCACCTAGAGAGCAGGTCTTCAGAACATCACCTTACGTGTTGGAATAGATCTATCTAAACAACGGACCATAGATGCCGGCTGCACGAGTGACGCCACTACCACAGGACATGTTGGAATTCATCTTGCCCAAAATGAACCACAGCTCATCGGTGCCAGCAACACAGTCCATATTGGAATTCATCTTTCCCCGATGCCAGCAGCACTCGTGCAGCCCGAGACCATGATGCTACCACCATCAAGGGAGCCGCGCTTTAGTATGTCACATTACATGTTGGAAGTCATTTTTACCGTAAATGAACGGCGTCCCCGGTACCGGAAGCACTCGTGTAGCCGCAGACCTTGACACTACCACCACCAAGAGAGCGAGTCTTCAGAACATCACCTTACGCGTTGGAATACATCTTTTTAAACAATGAACCATAGATGCCGGCTGCACGAGTGACGCCACTACCACAGGACATGTTGGAATTCATCTTGCCCAAAATGAACCACAGCTCATCGGTGCCAGCAACACAGTCCATATTGGAATTCATCTTTCCCCAACGCCAGCAGCACTCGTGCAGCCCCAGACTATAATGCTACCACCATCAAGGGAGCGGCGCTTTAGAATGTCATATTACATGTTGGAAGTCATTTTTACCGTAAATGAACGGCGTCCCCGGTACCGGAAGCACTCGTGTAGCCGCAGACCTTGACACTACCACCACCAAGAGAGCGGGTCTTCAGAACATCACCTTATGTATTGGAATACATCTTTCTAAACAATGAACCATAGATGCCGGCTGCACGAGTGACGCCACAACCATAGGACATGTTGGAATTCATCTTGCCCAAAAATGAACCACAGCTCATCGGTGCCAGCAACACAGTCCATATTGGAATTCATCTTTCCTCGACGCCAGCAGCACTCGTGCAGCCCCAGACCATGATGCTACCACCATCAAGGGAGCCGCGCTTTAGAATGTCACATTACATGTTGGAAGTCATTTTTACCGTAAATGAACGGCGTCCCCGGTACCGGAAGCACTCGTGTAGCCGCAGACCTTGTCACTACCACTACCAAGAGAGTCTTCAGAACATCACCTTACGTATTGGAATACATCTTTCTAAACAACGAACCATAGATGCCGGCTGCACGAGTGACGCCACTACCACAGAACATGTTGGAATTCGTGTTGCCCAAAAATGAACCACAGCTCACACGTGCCAGCCACACTTGTGCAGCCGCAGAGCCGGACGCTACCACCGGCAAGGGAGTGGCTCTTGAAAATATCACGGTAGATGTCGGAATTCATCTTTCCCGAAAATGAACCACAGTTTTTCAGTGTTGGCAGCACTCGTGCAGCCGGGCAGACCCTTGACGCTACAACCACCAAGACATTAGCTCTTGTGTCTGTAGTGTTATTACATTGCTCATGATTTTTTTACAGTTTAGCATTTTTCGTAATGCTAATTCTTTTTGATGTTTTTTTTTTCAACCGATTCAAATCGTTCCAACGCCAAAACATTCACCTCAATCAAAACATTCCGGTTATCAATTTTCCACATTCCAAAAAAATTAAAAAAATTGCATTATATGTACTTTTCGAAAATAAAAACACTTTTTTTAATCTTTACTTTTTTTGACTTTTATTTAACCTACAAATGTGTCGGATCAAACAATACAAAAAAAAACGAAAACACTGTTTTACATGAAAAATTCATTAAGTTTTTCATTTTTCCTAATGCTAATTCCTGTGGAATTTTGACGACTTCCACATTTTTCTAATGATTCACATTTTCCAGATTCAAAACAAACTGTTTCTGTAATTCCACATTTTCCATGACGAAATTTCGATTTTTTTTTTCCAGTTCCACGTGTCTCACATCCTCATTCAAAGACATTCAGTTTTCCGACTCAGATTCCTAACGTCTTTGTCCTGTCTTCTCCAGCTGCCATGTGAAGACCAGATCATCCTGCTGAAAGGCTGCTGCATGGAGATCATGTCCCTGCGAGCCGCTGTTCGCTACGATCCGGAGAGCGAGACCCTCACCTTAAACGGAGAGATGGCGGTCACGCGAGGTCAGCTTAAGAACGGAGGCCTGGGCGTCGTGTCGGATGCGATTTTCGACCTCGGCGTATCCCTGTCGTCTTTTAACTTGGATGATTCCGAGGTGGCTCTTCTACAGGCGGTCATTCTGCTTTCATCTGGTGAGTTAGTATTTGGAAAATATCATAGACGTGTTGTTGATTATTGGGCACCGTCATCCGTTATTCCGATATTTTGGCTGTTGGCTAAAAATATCTGTTTGGCTATTGTTTTTTTGTTGGGAATTTTTGCTAATAGTATTTAGCATTGATTTTCGTACACGTTTCGATTTCTGTACAATATTGCACAGAACATTAAAATAAGGCTTCGCTCATCACATTTTTCCAAAATAAATCATCAATCAATAAATGATTCTCATTGGGTAAAGGTCACTATAGGGGTGTTATATTTCATTTGGAAGATCGGTTTTCCATTTATTCCATTTATAAATTAAAAATCCTACAAAATTTGTGGTTGTTTCCGAACCAATGAATCACACTTACTGAGGGATTATTGTTGTATGGAACTATGAAATGAAATTCCGAGGAATCAATCAGAATTTTATGCTCCCAATTTCAATATCGATCATCCAAGACTATTTCCGAATGACCTTTCAGAAAACAATGGTATGTATTAAGGATCGACCATCGATACATCGGCCGGTCGATATATCGGGCCGATATTTGCGTTTTTTTCCTGGTATCGGTATCGGCCGATCGGCGCGTGGGTTCGCCGATGTATTTTTCCACCGCATGATTTAAAGTCAGGCATCTGCCGGGGCAGCTTTATGTCGGCCCAAGTGTCAGTATCTGGTACTGGCACACGGGGGCATGATACTGGGCCTGATACCAGACAAACCATGTGATGATCTTATTATCACGTACTATTTAATCATGAGCTTATGATCACGTACTATTTAATCAAAATACCATTTTGTTTCCAGAAAATGTTCAGTTTATTACATGTATTATATCTAAACAGTGTAAACACAACAATTGCAAAAATATTTCAATAATAATATTTTATCAACAGTCTTATCTTATCAATGTCTGACAATTAAAGTTCCATTATTCAAGTTTTTTGGTGACTGGAGAAGCACTAGGCACTAAGCACTCGTGTGCTGTTCTCTGATTGGTTGTTTCACGGGCACGATACCAGAGCAGCGCGCTCTGAGTGGACAGCTACGGAGGCTGATACTGGACATGGTTAAACTCTATATTTTATCTTTGACACAGTATCATTTCGGCCTTTTCCCGTATCGTTCATGGGCGGTTTCTAGGGTACAGGGACAATTAATACTGTAGTATGTGATAAAAAGCAGTATCGGCCACAAATATCGGCCCAAGCAAAATCGGCCAACAGCTAAGGGTGATGGAAAAAAATCCATCACATGCTTTTCCAAGGAAATTGGTCAATTTTGATCGGTGGCCGATGGACGATTGTTATCAGAATCAGAATCAGAAAAGGGTTTATTGCCAGGTATGATCAAACACAGACTAGGAATTTTTTTTTGGTGAAGTAGGTGCAGACACATCTGTTAAAAAAGAATGAAAAATACAAAATATACAGAATAAACAGTATAAATATATGTATATGTCTGTTTTTTATTTGTTATTCCGGAAGTGCAGTCTGATTGTTTTTCCTAAAAGTCCAAAATGTGATTTAATGTTTTCCAAAGCTAACATTCCTTTGGTGGAAGCAAAGATAAGACTTCCCAACTCTCTTATCCTTGTTTTTTTTTTTTTTCTCAGATCGACCGGGTTTGAGTAGCGTGGTGCAAATCGAGCGATGCCAAGAGGAGTTCCTGTTGGCGTTTGAACATTACATCAACTACCGCAAACACAAGCTAGCTCACTTCTGGCCCAAGCTGCTCATGAAGGTGACTGACCTGCGAATGATCGGCGCCTGCCATGCCAGCCGATTCCTTCACATGAAAGTCGAGTGTCCGACCGAGTTATTCCCACCGCTCTTCCTGGAGGTCTTTGAGGACTGACCGGGTGGATTTTAAATGACATTTTTTTTTTGCGTGTGCATGTACTGTATGTGTGTGTGTGTGTGTGCCTCCGTCACCACGTGGACACCCAAACGCGGGTCTTTTCGACGCCACCCTTCGGATAAGCGCGACCGAATGTCACAGCATTCCGTAGCTTACCAGTATTCTGTGGTTTCAGTTTTTTTTCACTTTTACTTTGTTGTTGTTGTGATCTCACCCTGACGTCTCCGATCTCGCCGATTGGTGGAAATGCATTGCTGATTGGACATTACGGGAAAAACGGTCATACGGTGATACCTCAGTTTTCGTTCAACAGGTACTGCCAAAAAAAACAGATCTCTCAAAAGTGAGTACACGCTCCTCACATTTTAGCAACCATTTCTTTACATCTTTGTCACCCAGGAGGAAGTAAACGTAGATATTCCTTAGACCATGACGCTACCACCGCCACGGGAGAAGATATTCGGAATGTTTCCCCGATGCCAGCAGCACTCGTGCAGCCCCAGACCATGACGCTACCACCGTTAAGGGAGAAGATATTCGGAATGTCACAGTACATATTGGAATTCAACTTTACCCGATGCCAGCAGCACTCGTGCAGCCCCAGACCATGACGCTACCACCGTTAAGGGAGAAGATATTCGGAATGTCACAGTACATATTGGAATTCATCTTTCCCCGATGCCAGCAGCACTCGTGCAGCCTCAGACCGTGACGGTACCACCACCAAGGGAGAAAATATTCGGAATGTCACAGTACATATTGGAATTCATCTTTCCCCGATGCCAGCAGCACTCGTGCAGCCCCAGACCGTGACGCTACCACCACCACGGGAGAAGATATTCGGAATGTCACAGTACATATTGGAATTCATCTTTCTCCGATGCCAGCAGCACTCGTGCAGCCCCAGACCATGACGCTACCACCACCAGGGGAGAATGTCACATTAGATGTTGGAAATAATTTTTACCGTAAATTAACCGCACCCTGGAAGCAACAATGAACCATACATGCCGGCTGCACGAGTGACGCCACTACCACAGGACATGTTGCCCCAATGCCAGCAGCACTCGTGCAGCCCCAGACCATGACGCTACCACCCCCAGGGGAGAAGCCCTTTAGAATGTCGCATTACATTTTGGAAATCATTTTTACCATAAATTAACCGTGTCCTGGAAGCACTCGTGCAGCCCCAGACCATGACGTTACCACCACCAGGGGAGAGGCCCTTTAGAATGTCACATTACATGTTGGAAATCATTTTTAATTAACTGCGTCCCGGAAGCACTCGTGTAGCCACAGACCGTAATGCTACCACCGCCAAGAGAGCGGGTCTTCAGAACATCACCTTAAGTGTTGAAGTACATCTTTCTAAACAATGAACCATGGATGCCGGCTGCACGAGTGACACCACTACCACAGGACATATTGGAATTCATCTTGCCCAAAAATGAACCACAGCTCATCGGTGCCAGCAACACTTGTGCAGCCACAGAGCCGGATGCTACCACCGGCAAGGAAATGTCACAGTACATGTCGGAATTCATCTTTCCCCAAAAATTGAACCTGCATCTCCCCAGTGCTGGCAGCACTCGTGCAGCCGCAGACCCTTGACGCAACAACTACCAAGACATTAGCTCTTCAGAACGTTGGATTTCATCTTGCCTGAAAATGGACCTCAGCTCCATGGTGTAGGCAGCACTCGTGCAGCTGCAGCCAGTGATGCTACCACCACCAAAGGGACCAGCAATTCCGAATCAGCTCTTCACATGTCAACTTTCCCCAAAAAATGAACCTGCAGTTCCCCAGTGCTGACAGCACTCGTGCACCACCATGCTTGACGGTAAGCAAGACCATCAACTAAACTACATCTTGTGCTCCATTCAGATTCAATGCTGTCATGGAAATGGTTGCTAAAGTGTAGGAGTTGTGCTAACCTACAACATTGACACTGTTTAGTAATAATACAAAGGTTTTGTCTTTAAATATTTTTAAAAATACACAAAATGACAAAAGTGGATGGCTAAACTGCTGTTCAACGATACCGGGGTCATGTGACACGGTAGTTTTACAAGGTCATTCTCGATTTCATTCTACAGTCAATGGCTGTATGTTGAGGTATTCAGAGGGGACGCTAAATGTACACTGTTATCCAAGCTGTACACCATCATTTGTAGTATTTAAGCCGTACCGGACAATAAGCCCCACAGGTCCGCAACATAAAATGCCATATTATGTAACGTGCACGAGTGCGTGAGGACCAGGTCGCTCTTTATGTTACAGGAGCCAATGATCGAAGAAAAAAAAATATGGGTTAATTCATCACACAGCAACTTAACACTCAAAAGGATAACTAAGAAATATAGCCTCTGTCCACCAGAGGGAGCCTTCAACATTTGACAGGGAAGTTACTCGTTATTCCTAATAAATACAGGATCCAATGATAGAAGAAAAAAAAATGGGTTAAATCATCACACAGCAATTTAACACTCAAAAGGATAGCTAAGAAACATAGCCTGTGTCCACCAGAGGGAGCCTTCAACATTTGATAGGGAATTTACTCGTTATTCCTAATAAATACAGGAGCCAATGATCGAAGAAAAAATAGATGGGTTAATACATCACACAGCAACTTAACACTCAAAAGGATAGCTACGAAATATAGCCCATGTCCACCAGAGTTAGCCTTCAACATGTGGCGTCTCTGGTTCAGCGACAGACAGAGAAGTTACTCCTAATAAATACAGGAGCCAATGATCGAAAGAAAAAAAATATGGATTAATTCATCACACAGCAACTTAACACTCAAAAGGATAACTAAGAAATATAGCCTCTCTCTTCCAGAGGGAGCCTTTAAAATTTGACAGGGAAGTTACTCGTTATTCCTGATAAATACAGGAGCCAATGATCGAAAAAAAAAAAAATATGGGTTAATTCATCACACAGCAACTTAACACTCAAAAGGATAGCTAAGAAATATAGCCTCTGTCCTCCAGAGGGAGCCTTCAACAGACAGGGAAGTTACTCGTTATTCCTAATAATACAGATGACTTCATATTGATGTATCAGGATACACCCGGCATTCCATAACAATATTCCATAACAATATCTAATATCAATATCTGCTTTATTTTTGTCCAAGCGCTTACAAATACAGCACATTTATTTATGTATTTTTCTTTTTTTCACTAACTTGACCAAAGTAATGTCCAACACGACACAGATTACAGATTAACTACATCTCCAAATCAACTTCCGTGGGACCGCCTCCAGTATTGCTTCCTCGCATGCCTTGTGGCAGTGGTTTTTTATCAAGTTGCTACTCTGACATGTTTAGAGTTCATGTTGTGAATTCCGAGTATAAAATTGTACAATACACATATAAGGCATTCGGATGACAAACGTGGGGGAATGATATGTAGTATTCTACCGCGGTCACTAGGGGTCAGTAATGTTACTGTAATATTGGGTGAGACACAACATGAGCAACAGGCTTTTATTGCGGGTTTGAATGATGTCACAACACCAGTACTGTTGCAGCTGTAGCTTACGTCAGGCTAAAACTCAACTCTGAACCCTCCGACGTCACTTCCTGTTCACCCGTCACTCACTTCCTCTAGCACCGGAACACATTTGGTAATGGTTTAATTTCATTTGAACATGCATCCCATAATCAGTTCCCAGTTCCACATGTCCAAAAGGAGTAGGAAGAAGCAAAGCTTATTAAATCCTACCCCTCCATCTGGTACTTTTACAATCAGTAACTGTTACATTTGTTCACTTCCTGCTTTCCATAATACATTTGTTTTTACATTTTTTTTTTTTTGCGGCAACACAAGTCTTATTTACGGTTTAAATGCCACCAAATCACATGATGATATATATTCTGCCACTTTTCTTGCATTTTTGATGGCCTTAACACAAATCCCAAAATTTCGATTTCCACCACGAGTGATGCAAAACATGACAACAAATAATCAGAATCAGATCTTCCTCAGAATTGGTACATATGGAAACCCCGAGTTCTCATATTTGGGCTACGATATTGTGTAATAGGGATGTAAACGCCAATATAGGGGTGCTATTTCATGTCTAGAGGGCTCTAAAAGTGAATTTCAAAGGCCAAAAAAGAGGGTCCTCATATTTGGGCTACGATATTGGGTAATAGGGATGTAAAAGTCAATATAGGGGTGCTATTTCATGTCTAGGAGGCTCTAAAAGTGAATTTGGAAGGGTTTACTGTACACTTGTGGGGCATTTCAAGTGTTTTGTGCCAGAATTGATGATGTTTTGTGTTTGTATACCAGGATATACTTTATTGGTGCAGTGGAAAATATTCCCATTCAACATTTGGGTGTCTTCTTGTGTAAGATGCTACCAGGAAAATGTGAAGAATATTTTAGATGATCCTATCGGACCTTTTCTTTTTAACATTTGGGCGCAATTGTTTAGAAATCGTTGATTGTTGTTTTTTTTTTTACATCACAAATGTAGCATTGACCTTCTAGTTTTTTTTACGTCAGACACCAATATATGTACTACATACTGTAATGCTTGCAGAGGCAGCGTTGGCAACAACAACAACTACAACAACAACAACCACCACAACCTTCAACCTTGGCTTGCTCACCAAGAAAAGCTCAGAACCTGAAAAGATATGAACTGGTCCCAATGGGACAAAGAAAAGATGAGAGACAAAACACAACAAGACATTTTATAAAGTAACAACAGAAAAACAAGCGAGGCCCACAGAGGTGGCCAGGGCGGAGCAACAAGGCTGGCAGGAAGTAGAGGAAAGCAGGAGTGGAGGGGTGAGGGTGTAGAAGCTGCTATGAAGATATGTATATACACATATGTGTATAGTATACTATATATATGTCTGTATGTGTATATATATGTATATATATATGTATGTATGTACGTATACGTATGTATGTATGTATGTATACATATGTATGCATACGTATGTATGCATACGTATGTATGTATACGTATGTATGCATACGTATGTATGCATACGTATGTAGACGTGTATATATGTATGTATACATATGTATGTATGTATGTGTGTATATGTATGTATGTATACGTATGTAGACGTGTATATGTATGTATGTATACATATGTATGTATGTATGTATGTATGTATGTATGTATGTATGTATGTATACATATGTATGTATGTATGTATACATATGTATGTATGTATGTATACATATGTATGTATGTATGTATACATATGTATGTATGTATACATATGTATGTATGTATGTATGTATGTATACATATGTATGTATGTATGTATGTATACATATGTATGTATGTATGTATGTATACATATGTATGTATGTATGTATACATATGTATGTATGTATACATACGTATGTATGTATGTATGTATGTATACATATGTATGTATGTATGTATGTATACATATGTATGTATGTATACGTATGTATGTATGTATGTATGTATGTATACATATGTATGTATGTATACATATGTATGTATGTATACATATGTATGTATGTATGTATACATATGTATGTATGTATGTATGTATGTATGTATGTATGTATATGTATGTATGTATGTATGTATGTATGTATACATATGTATGTATGTGTGTATACATATGTATGTATGTGTGTATACATATGTATGTATGTGTGTATACATATGTATGTATGTGTGTATACATATATATGTATGTGTGTATACATATGTATGTATGTATGTATGTATACGTATGTATACGTATGTATGTATGTATACGTATGTATGTATGTATGTATGTATACGTATGTATGTATACATATGTATGTATACATATGTATGTATACATGTATGTATACGTATGTATGTATGTGTATATTTTTAATCTAGTTTTAGTTTTATCTGGTAAATGTATGCCTTTTTTCTCCTAAATGGAAAACTTTATTTGTAGCATTTCTTTCTCCTATGTGGCCCCAATAATAATAGTTTTTTTCTTTTCTAAATAATAATTAATTTACCCAAAAGCTAAACAGTTTTATGATTTGACATTTTTACACAAAACCTAAAGTGGCTGCAGGTGTGCGTGGTTGCCCCGCCCTGCCCCGCCTCTCCCCACCCCGCCTTGGAAGTACAGGAAATCTGTGTAGGAAATTCCAAAACAAATCAGAGGAACAATCGGAGGAAGAAGTATAAAATAAAAGACAGGACAGCAGAGGATCTATTGTATTTCTATCTAGACAGTATCGGGGTCAGGACCGTCCCACCCGTTGAGCCGCCGCCGTGGAGTGGACTCTTCCAGTCTCCTCCCAAGTGTGTCGCTGTTTTTTATTGATGAGCTGCAACGTGGATCCAAACGAGGTGTGAAATGTGAAGCATGTTTTTGCAACGTCTCTCCAGTGTGTGTCCAATATTGTTGCTGATGCTGCGTACTTCTCCTTGTGGTTTCATTTCTGCCTGTGTCAAAGCAATATGGACTTGTTGCATTCTTTCAACCACATGGACCTCAAAGCGTGTACACATTGGAATAAATGCACAGACAATCACCGTTTGGAAAAGGAAGCAGGGGTCCGAGTCTGGAATTCATTCACCTTCTTGATCTTTTCATGGGTTTGTGTTCTACTTCATTGTATTTGTGGATATTGTAAAAATTATTTATTTTACATTTACATTCATATTTTAAAAATTATACATATTAAATATATACAGTATTTTAAAATACCATCATTTAAAAAAATATGTTATGTATATTTTATATTCTTTATAATATTTACAACTATATGTACACATACAAATGTATATATTTCATATACTGTAAAATAGAAAATATTTTTTAGTAAAAGTCTGACTGTTCACATAGAAACCTAATTACATATTTGTCACTATATATATTTATATATACTTAAAATATATATATATTTTTTTAAGTATTTATTATAATAGGATTAAAAACTATTCTTTTTATATACATTTTATTTCATTCCTTCTTTCTTACAATAAAGTAAGTAAAGTATTTTTTTAATCATTGTTTTTTATAACTATTTAAAGTTTATAGTAATATATTTAAACAAAGTGAACATATTAATAATAAATAATAAAGTTATACTATTAATATTTACACAGATATCCATATTTAAAAATTATACATATTAAATGTGTACAGTATTTTAAAAATACCATTATTTAAAAATATTTTATGTATATTTGTATTATGTATAATATATACAACTATATGTACACTATACAAATGTATATATTTCATATAATGTAAAATATAAAAATATTTTTTAGTAAAAGTCATGGACTGTTCACATAGAAACATAATTACATCTTGTTGTTGTTCACTATTTCTATATATTTTTTCATGTTTAAGTATTTTTTATAATAGGATTTAAAAAAATATTTTATATACATTTTATTTAATTCCCCCTTTCTTTACAATTAAATAATTGTTTTAATAAAAAAATAATTGTTTTTATAACTATTTAAAGTTTATATAGTAATATATTGAAACAAAGTGAACATTAATAATAAATAATAAAGTTATACTATTAATATGAACACTTTGAGTGGCGTGCTTGCCAAGTGCAATGTTCCTTTCATCCAGCAGAGGGCGATGAAGCAACGCCTCATTTTAGATGATGGTTGAGTCCATTAGTTTAGTCACATTTATGTTGTGAACCTTAATTTTAACATGTGAAGAACGGCTGTAATAACTTCTTTTAATTTGTTGATATGGCAAAAGAAAACACATAACTTTTCGTTTTATTTGTTTAATGACACAATGTGAATTGCACTTTTGTAACGTCGAGTTTATGTTTATATTATTAGTCTTATGGACTAATATGGACGACAAAGTGTTAATGAGCTAACTCCTCAATGCTAATGTATTGCGAGGTTAAGCTAATAAACAAGGGTATCTGAATGCAACAGTCGAAACCAGAACCCGCCTCTAATTGTCTAATGGCCAATAGGATTAGCAGAAATTCATCCCACGTGACCGGAAATGTCACGATAGGAAGTTACTATATGGCTCAATCACAGTGGAAACTGTCATTGTTTGTTGTGGTGATGATTTCAGTGTAACACCAAACAGTTAACATTAGTCTCTACCGAACAATGGCGACTCACTACTTTTGCCGTGTCCGAGTGATTTTTTTTAATCGATTGATTACGTGATGTGGAAATTGAATTATGCCATCTAATCAACGTATTTACGTGCGTTTAAAAAAGCTACGTCAACAGAATCCATGCACGTTTTTAAATGTTTTTTAAAAGCTTTGAAAAGGAGACTATTCATTAAGAACTTCACCCACACTACAAACGTCCATCAGGTTGGAAGAGGAAACGACGCCATCTGCTGGAATCCTCCAGTAAGTACAAAGACTAATTACTACTGCTTACATAGGAAAGCTAACATGACTGTATTGTTTACTAGTAATGTTTACTAGTAATGTATATTCCGTCGGTCACAGTAGCCACGTATACATGGACCCTAATATTCCAATTGCATTCGATTTATTTGCTCAAAGGGAAAGAATTGAACTCGTGTTTTTCTTCTTCTGTTGTTTATTGGCGGTTGGCTAGCAACTTCCGGTGTGCATTACCTCCATCATCAACAGAATCTAAACACTTCTATACTTTATTCACAAGTCCAGTTTTATTAAAAAAGAAAATATGCATCTATATAAAACATGTCCCGAGTTTAATTATAAAATATTAGCAACATTGAATTGTATCTTGTAATGTTTAAATTGATTCCGGGTGCGTTCTTTCAGCGCATGCTCGGATATGACGTAACACGCAGCTCGAGACGTTCTTCAGTTTTCAGCAATGTCCCTCGCACATTTCTTTCTCTATTTACTTTTTCTTATTTATGTTATTGTTCTGTAAAATTGCACTTTTATGTTCATGTAATTCTGATTATATTGTTTTGTACATTGAAGTTTTTAATAAAATATTTAAAAAAAACAATTGTGTTATTCCTACGGTAGGCGAGAAGGAGAAAAAGTATGAAGAAATTCAGCCACCAAATGTAGGCAAATTCGGAATTTGTTAGTCATTCTAAGTGTACGTATATGTATTTTGTGTCTTATACGTTGTAATTGCTCACTTGCTCACATTAAACACACAACGAAAACAAAAAACGTTCTTCAGTTTTAAAAATGGAGGCAAACTGAACGAGTTATTTCAACAAGTGAAAGAAAAACGCGGGGAAGCCGGTATCACGTGATGTTAATGTTTACGTTTTACTGCGCATGCTCCATTGACTATTCTGTTTGATTATAGCGGCGTATGTAGACAAGAGATTGGAATATTCCTTTCCGTGTGTACCATTGTTTACGGAAATAGGAAAAACTCATGTAAATATGGCTATTGAACGAGTTATTTAAATTATTTGTGCAATTTGTTTACAGATTATAGATGTAATCCATTTATTCACCACATTATTATACGGGAGCCAACATTTAATTGGCAATTTTACTGCTGTAAAAAAGGAAGTCTATATCTACTTACAGTAATGTCCATTTTTTTTCCTTTAGTGTTTCATCCACACATCTCCTTTATATTATTCTGTCACCAATATATTTAATCTACAATAACTTAATTACTTTGACAAGTCAGTATCCCCTTTAATGTAAAGTTGGTTTATGGCACATAAAACAGTCTTAAACATGTAAATAAAGACAGACAAAAAAATGAAAACAAAGTTATTTGACCACAAAAAGATTTATTTTCGTCAGAATTAGAGAAGCGGTACTCTCTAACGATAACGGTGCAGCTGCAGGGTGTTGCGCCTCTTCCAGGCGGCACGGCGGGACCCTCCGATGGTCTGGTGGAACTTGTGGCCCTTGCCCAGCCCACGGCTCTTCTTCCCTGCAGACGTCAGGCCACGCATCTCTCTGTGCTTGTGCACGGCCCTTGTGATCCATTGGGTGTCGGGGTTGCGTCGGACAGTCTTATGGAAGGGGTCGACCAAAATCACCTCAAAGAACTTGTAGGTGGAATCCTCGCCCACCCAGTAGGAGTTCAGCACTCTCAGGGCGCCGCAGTGACGGCCGGCGCGCTCCTGAAATGGAGGAAATTCGATTAGATTCAACTTTATTGCTATTGCTCATGTCACTTGTACAGGGCAACAAAACGCAGTAAATACTAAATCAAATAGAATTTTTTTTATATATATAATACAGTAAACCTCGGATATATCGGATTCAATTGTTCCCACTGGTTTATCTAAGCGAAATCCGTTATATGCGTATATCGGAAAATGTCCGTTTCACGCATATATCGGATTTATATCCGGTATATGCGTAAATGGGATTTTATCCGTTATAAAAAGGCACTTCCTTGACTATGTTTCCAATGTACCTGGACGCGCAGGCAACGCTGCAAATGACGTCGTATAGCGGCCTGTCACGATTCGGCGAATCGGAGCGCCACGATGCGGCCATCCGATATATGCGAGGGAAATTTACTGGAAATGCATTGGAACGGGACGGGAGATTTTGTCCGAAATAGGCGAAATCCGTTATAAAAAATCCGATATATGCAATGAATTTTTATTGGAAATGCATTACAGAAAAATCGGTTCTTTTTTATCTGTCCGTTGTGAGCGAATTTCCGATATATCCGAGTCCGATATATCCGAGGTTTACTGTATATAGCAATTCAAATATGGATTATAATGCATAGAGTGGTTGCATTTCCCCATTAGAAAGCATAAGAAGTTAATAAATACTGTAGCAGACATCCATTTTAGACATTTTTGGTGTCCAAAATACGGCCCGGGGACCATTCTAAATATAATTAAACATGTTCGCTATGTGGCCCTCGCTGGATAACATTTGGACGTCCCTGCTAGGGAAGAAACACCAAAAAAATACTCAATTTGACCCGAAAAACTTCCTAAAAAGTACAGAAACTGAGGCAGTAAATAACGCAAATACAATGAATCTGTTCTACACAAATAATACAGTCCGAGTGGACTGGTGGTTCGGTTCTTACCCACCTTTGGTAAACTGTGTCTCCATGGCAGGTTATTTAGCATGGACTAGCTTGTTTGATAAACAGTAAACAAAAAGTCACTTCATGGAACGATTCAGTATCGCTTGTTCGACAAGCCGCACACTACGACTAGCTACAGTTGAAAAAAAAAAAACATTAGTCAATTTAAGGCGGCCATACCTCAGCGGTGGACTGCAAACTGCGGGCAAACTTGATCTGGTTGACGCCGTGGTGCACCGGCTTTCCGTAGGTAGCGCCCTTGGGTACGGGGCGTTTACGGCCTCCACGGCGCACGCGGATACGGTAAATGACATACCCTGTTGGAAAAAGATACGTTTTTTTTAATAAATGATCCAAGTCTGCTTTTCCTGCAGGATCCACCCAGCAGCCATTCATGACAAGGTTACCCAGCATGCCTTGTGGGTTGCATGTGAGTTGTTTTGTATTTACACTAGTCGTCACCACCTCCAGCTTTGAATTTCTGTCTTAATATAACAGTTTTTTAAAATTTTTTACCCTAAATGTCCATGATTGACATGTTCAGACACAACTGTCAATAAAGTTTCATTTGATTCACCTTGTTTGGCTTTGTAACCCAGCCGGCGAGCTTTATCGGGTCTGGTCGGCCTCGGCGCGCGGTGAAGGTTTGACAGTTGGCGGTACTGCCAGCAGCGCACACGGAGCAAGAAGCGCATCACATCTGACTGCTTCTTACGCCATAACTCCTGCATATATCGATATGCCCCCATGTTGGATATCTGTGGAAGAAAAATCACCCATCATCAACACCAGAAGCCATGAATGTCCATTTATTGACAAGCATACAACAGACGCCATTGTAAGTTTTATTCAAATGTGGCTAGGTGATATTTTGCCTGTATAACTGGCCGACATTTTACAGTATATTACCTAAATCATAGTACGAGTTAGCATATTAGGTGCATGAAGTACATTGTACCAAACTCGGTTGACTTCAGAGTTAAATTTTGTCCACGGGTCGTACAGCAAAAGCTACAACATACTCCGAATGTGGAATACAATACAGAACATCTAAAGGCGCAAATATAAACACAGACTACAACTGTTAAATCAATAGTTCCTTCCTGTAGCATCGCTTAGCTACATGTTGGGACGGTTAGCATCCACAATGCTCTTAAAAACTAGCAATAGCAAACAATTTATCTAAAAAATAATCAATCGAACATGTGCGCTAGTCTTATGTCTACACGACATAATACGAGAAATAAGATGATGGCGAACATTACAGATGATTTTGGATAGATTATACTTAAAAGAATGGCGAAAATGCTCGCTTACTTGACGGCGTATCAACCGGAAAGAGAAAGAAATATTACCCAGCGTGCCTTAAGAAAACGTGATGACGCTTTCCTGTGTAGTGTTCATGGGTATTGTAGTGCTTGTGAACTACATTTTGGCCGGAAGTGTGTTTCTTTTGAAAGGTTCGAAAGCGATTCTCTTATAAAGATGTTTACGGCAAAATTGATTTGATATTTTAACAGTGTAAGCGGGAAAAGCAACAAACCGAATCACCGGAAGAACGGGTTTTACCCAACTTGACGTCACTTCCTGTGCGTCTGTGACGCTTTGCCCTCAAACCTGAAACAAAACCAATACACATAAGCTTTCCACATTGTTATTGGCGTCAACCACCATGGTCCGAGAAAAAGTAAAATTATGCCACATTAAAGTGTCCGTATTACTTTAAAATTATTGAATTATTTACGTGCAAAATCACGTTACATTTTAGCTAATTTTCTGTCAACAAAATCACGTGGAACTATAATGCATTATTCTCGTTTCTTTGGGCAACATTTAGTGGCGTACACTCAACGCGCAAGGCCGCGGAAACATACGTACCGGATGTAGCATTCGCTAGCAAGTATTGTGCTTTGTTATTCAAACCTTGTGCGTGTCTGTGTTTTTTTTTTATTGTGTTCTATACTACGGCGTGAGAAATGGAGACGATTTTAGAGCAACAGCGTCGCTATCATGAAGAAAAAGAGAGGCTAATGGACGCTAAAACTAAAGAAGTACTACATAAGAAATCGACGGTGAGTTTTTCCGCTAAATGCTACACATTAGCATTATTGCTAATTGAAATTGGACACATGACAAAATGTCTGCAGGATGCTTTTATTCACTGCGAATGTGTTCTCTCTTTACAGTTGCGGGAACAGATTAATTCTGATCACCGGACAAGAGCCATGTTGGATGTAAGTAAAAATAATTAGGAGAACAGCTAATAGCTACCCAAACACTTGTGTACTTGTAATGTTTATTTTTCATTCTAATGCTAATATGTAGCAATTAGTTCTTACACACAAAGTAAATGTTTTTTTCGCATGTAGTTAAGTGAACGCAACCTAAGAATATCAAATTATAAAATTATTAAATTAAATATCAAATCGATTATGTGCCTGTATACTTATCATTGTCATCTTTTCCTAGCGGTATATGGAAGTGAGTGCCAATCTCAGGGACTCTTACGAGGACAAAGACGGGTAAGTCGGTGTTATTCTAGTTTATAAAGTACCTGTACCAGTTATATTTTGCAAGGATATTCTCAGTACTGCAAAACCAGGGGTTGTAAAAATGTGGCCCGCTGCTGTTTTTAATCCCACCACCCATTAAGAGAAAATTTGAAAAAAAAAAATCTTAATCTTAGGAGGGGAAAAGTGGCATTTTCATAGCATAAAGTTGAAGTAGTAAAAACAAATGACATCTAAAAAAAAAGTCATAATATGAGAAACAAAACAAGAAACAATGTTGTAATTGCTGGGAAATTGGGTTGCGGAAAATGTTATAATTTTACGAGAATAAAGTAAAAATATTGTGGGATTAAAGCCATAATTACGGGAAGAAAATTGTCAAGAGGAAAGTTGAAATGGTTGGAAGTAATGCAGCAGTAGAAATGGGAATTTTTATTGTACCAATGAAGTCCAAGTATTTGGAGAAAAAAAGTTAACATTTTCTAAGAGTAAAGTCAAACTATGCAGGGAAAAAAAGTTGAAATTTTACAAGAATAAACACATCATATGATTATGAAAAAAATATTTTTTTGTCTTTATTCCAAATATTTTGACAGACAAAGTTGTAATTTTTTTTAATTTAGGTCGGAGAAAAACTTCTGAGGGCGTAAAGTCAAAATATTATGTGAATAAAGTCAAAATGGGTGCAAAAAATGACAAAATGGAAGTTCTATATGATTATCTCTGAGGTACAGTGCCACACTTTGACGACCCCCTGCTGTGTTTTTTTTTTTTTTTTTTTTGACAGAATGAGAAGGGATGAACTCGCTGCCATCTCAGGACCGAATGAGTTTGCAGAATTCTACAACAGACTGAAACAGATAAAGGAGTTTCACAGAAAGCATCCCAATGAAGTAAGTGATCAGTGACAATGTGACGATCACACGTTTTCAGGTCATGTCAACGCTTTTTTTGTACGTTTTTTTATGTCTTTTAGATTTCCATTCCCATGTCGGCCGAGTTTGAAGAGCTGATGAAAGCCAGAGACAATCCTTGTGACGAGGCTCAGAGTAGGTTTTTTTTTGTAATACTTTCCAAATATTTCAACTTTCTTCTTAAATAATCTTTATAAGTAGTTTTTGTAATATTATGGGTTTATTTGCATAATACTGTACATTTTTCCCCAACCCAACTTTCCAAAAAGTACAACTTTGTTTTGCCTTGTTTTCCTCATATTATAATAACTTAAATATACAAATTTTCCTCATATTACAAGTTTATTCTCTTACAACTTTTTACTTGTTAGAATATGACTTTTTACTCTAAATATGTTATGCTATATTAAAACTGTTTTTTTTTAAAATTTCAACTTTCTTGTAATTTTTTTTCTAATTGACTTTCTTCTCGTAATATTTTCTATTGGCAACCTATTTTTCCCAAAATACATCTGTGTTTTTTTTTTATTTAACTACTGCTCCTTTTAAAAAAAAAAATATTCCAACTATTCCATCCATCTTCTTATAAATGTTAATTTTGATTTTCTCTTATGCTACTACAATGTATTGTTTTTTCTTGTTAGAGTACCTTTTTTCTTAATATCAAATTAGTTTTTTTATTTAACAATATTAATTTTTTATTTTTTTATGACTCGTTTTATTTTTTTATTTATGACTTGAGTCCCATAATATTTAGACTTTCTTTTTATGCCACTATCATGACCAAAACTGCAAGTTTTTCCTGTTACATTATGGAAGGCCTGCTGAGGTTTCTATTTTTATGCTGTTTTTTTTAAGAAATGTTTTTATTTTTTATTACATTATCAGAATGTGCCACGGGACAATTAAAAAAAAAAAAAAAAAAAACAGCAGCAGGCAGCAAAAAGCTACCGCTGGTATACCGTTTTATTTTCTGCACTATAAGTCGCACAAGGCCAAAAATCCATAATTAGGTATAAAAAAACATACATAAGTCGCACTGGAGTGTAAGTGGCATTTTTTGCGGGTAATTTATTTTCCAAACTACTTGACCAAAACAGACATTACGTCCTCTTGGAAGGCAAATTCTAATATTAATAAAAGAATAGAGAACAGGTTGAATAGGTGTAAGATATGCTAACACAATGCTTATTCATCTACACAAAAAATAAACATGAACATTTATAAGTCACTCTGGAGTATAAGTCGCAGGACCAGCCAACCTAAACTTTAAACCTGTAACCCCTACAATGACACCTTTTTTTGCAGACCTGGTGGAGTTCACAGACGAGGAAGGATATGGACGCTACCTGGATCTCCATGACTGCTACCTGAAGTACATCAACCTGAAGGCAGCTGAGGTTCTTGACCCTTCAGCATCACCCTCTTTATGCTCCATCCACGTGCAAGTTTTGAATAATCTGACCTCTCTATTCATCTCTTCCATCAGAGAATTGAGTACATCACTTACTTGTCATCATTCGACCAGCTTTTTGATATCCCCAAAGACAGGAAGAATGCTGAATACAAAAAGTAAGTCAACTACTAATCATACTGTATTCATATTTATGTATAGATATATTTAATGGTCGCCGCATGTGGGCCATGTCTAAGACACTAAGACAGGGGTCGGGAACCTTTTTGGCTACAAGAGCCATGAAGGCCAGATATTTTAAAATGTGTATCTGTGAGAGCCATATACATTTTTTTAAACATTGAATGCAATAAAATGTGTGCATTTTTATGTAAGACCAACAGTTTTAGATATAATGGGCTCTAATTACGTAGACCAGGCACACTACCCCACGCCAAGGGGGTGTGGCCAGCACACTTTTGTGAGCAGCGCAGTGTCCAATAATAAATCAAATACTTGCTGCCATTAATGCAACTTCTGCTGCTGCATGGTTTTGCACCGTACTCAGTATATTTCATTCTTTTGGCCATCTTTGCCAGAAGGCTTGGTTCTGCAGCTTTAGCTAGGTGACTATTTGACTAAAGGAGGAAAGTTTACATTTACATCTTAAATGACCGAGGTACACTACCGCAGTACCCAGTAATAATCGAGTTTTGGTGTTTGAACTGGAAAATATCATCAGGAAAGATAGATATGGTCGGCCGTATTGCAGTAGAAAATAGATTTACAGATTAAAATGCATAAGAAAGTTGTTGATTTTTAATATTTTTAACAGTGATTTCTGTGATGTTTACTTTAAAATGTTAGCAAACATACATTTTTATTGTGGTAAATGCTTGAGAGCCAGATACAGTCATCAAAAGAGCCCTACCTGGCTCCCGAGCCATAGGTTCCCTACCTCTGCACTAAGATGTGATGTTTCCCCGAAGGTACCTGGAGATGCTGCTGGAGTACCTGCAGAACTACACGGACCGTGTCAAACCTCTGCTGGATCAGAATGACCTCTATGACAAAGTGCTGATAGACTTTGAGAAGAAGTGGGAGAGCGGTAGCTTTCCAGGCTGGCCTGTAGGTGTTCCTCCATATTATGAGATGATGTTTCGGCTTCTGTCCATCGTACCGTCTGATCCAGTTTATGATCATTTTAACCGTCTTTGATCGTTCTTTGATCGTAGAAAGAGACGAGCAGTGCTTTGACCCACGCCGGAGCTCACCTGGACCTCTCTGCTTTTTCTTCTTGGGAGGTAAAATGTTAAAAAATGTATCTCAATTCCATGCACACTTGACCAAAATTTTAAGACCAGTTGAAAAATGTCAATAATTTCCATATTTTATACTGTTGGAGATTCTAAGTAGAGCTTCAAAATGTAGAAAATAGAAATGGGAGCGAGACAAAATACATTTTGGAGTAAGCAATTTAATGCAAATGTTCATCAGCTGATCAGACATTTATGACTGCAGCTAAAAAAACAACAACTGGACCCCCCCCCCCCCCCAAAAAAAAAAAAACAAAACCAAAAAAAAACCTGATGTCCATTTTATAAACTTTCCTTGCCATCCGTCCCCTTCGGTCTATGAGGGATGCCCCCTGCAACATCTCCACATTGCCAGCTGCCGTTTGACACCCCTGCACAACCTGAAACTCCATTGTTCCGTTTCATTCATTCATTTTCTATCGCTTCTCCTCACGAGGGTTGCTGGGGATGCTGGAGCCTATCCCAGCTGTCTTCAGGCGAGAGGTGGGGGTACACCCCGGACTGGTGGCCAGCCAATCACAGGGCACATATAGACAAACAACCATTCACACTCACATTCATACCTATGGACAATTTGGAGTGGCTAATTAACCTAGCATGTTTTTGGAATGTGGGAGGAAACTCACGCATGCACAGGGAGAACAGGCAGACACCACACAGATGTCTGAGGGTGGAATTGAACCCGGGTCTCCTAGCTGTGTGGCCTGCGCACTTCCTATGCCGCCTGTCCTCCAATGAACTGCTTTGCTCAGACACAATGCAGAATGGGAAACTTCAAAACTCATATCGGTACTTCTTTGTATATTTTTAGGTACACCTTTGGAGTGTTAAGTTACTGTGTGATGAGTTTAGTGTTTTTTTGCAAGCATAAACATGGCTAAATAAACTAATAGACATGTTTTTGGAATGTGGGAGGAAACCGGAGTACCCGGAGAAAACCCACGCATGCACGGGGAGAACATGCAAACTCCACACAGAGATGGCCGAGGGTGGAATTTGAACCCTGGTCTCCTAGCTGTGAGGTCTGCGTGCTAACCACTAGATCACCGTGCAGACCTTTGCAATGAATTGCTATCTTAAAATGTTTTTGTCTCATTCCCATTTCTTGTTTTTTGCATTTTGAAGATCTACTCCTTAAGACGGAATGGAACAAAATGTAAATTATTTTTCTAAAATGTTGATATGCAGACAATACGTGCACACACAACTCAGGAAAAAGCCAAGGATATTGGGCAACACGACTTACTGTTCCCTAACTGTTTGTGGTATTTTATGTATGTATTTTTGTATTCTAATATAAGTTGGTCATTTTGTCACACAGGAGTTGGCTTCCTTGGGTCTGGATCGACTCAAGTCTGCTCTAATGGCGTTGGGACTCAAGTGTGGAGGGTAAGCATGTCTGCAAGGACTCCATGCGCTACTGTATACAGTATATTTTCTTAGAGAAGTTACAAGCCACTTTCAAGGCGTGATCTTGTCTTCCAGGTGTGGTGGTGGTGGTGGTTCCGCTTAATCATAAAAAAAAAAAAAAGTTTTATTGCACGGCGATCTAGTGGTTAGCGCGCAGACCTCACAGCTAGGAGACCAGGGTTCAATTCCACCCTCGTCCATCTCTGTGTGGAGTTTGCATGTTCTCCCCGTGCATGCGTGGGTTTTCTCCGGGTACTCCGGTTTCCTCCCACATTCCAAAAACATGCTAGGTTAATTGGCGACTCCAAATTGTCCATAGGTATAAATGTGAGTGTGAATGGTTGTTTGTCTATATGTGCCCTGTGATTGGCTGGCCACCAGTCCAGGGTGTACCCCGCCTCTCACCCAAAGACAGCTGGGATAGGCTCCAGCACCCCCTAGCGAGGAAAAGCGGTAGAAAATGAATGAATGAATGTTAACTCGTATTTTTTCAATAAGCCGTGGGCCAATAAAAAAACAGCTACATGCTGCAAATGGCCCCCGGGCCTCAACTTGGACACCCCTGTTTGAGGGGTTGTTTTTTGATAAAATGGATGACGAACACTACCTCTGCCAAATCCTCACTTTGCATACAACTAGTGCTTGTTTTGTGGTTCTTCACATACGTGAACATGAAATCCAAACGTCTGATTGTTTTTTTTTTAAATGTCGGACAGGACCCTTGAGGAGAGAGCTCAGAGACTTTTTGGCACCAAAGGCAAATCCCTGGAATTATTGGACCCTTCACTGTTTGCCAAGAATCCCAAAGCTAAAGGCCCTAAGAAGTATGTGGATGTTAATAATAATTAATAGTCCAATTAAAACGGCTTAATATTAAATTTAAGTAACCATTTCCATTCATCATATCTGCAGAGACACGGAGCGAAACAAGGAAATTGGCTTCCTGGAGGCTCAACTCTATGAATATGTTGAGATTCTCGGGGTAAGGCGATATTGTTATGATGGACTGAATATATTTTATGTTTGAATCAGCCATTTTCTTACCTCACTCGAATGTGGTGTGACTAATTGGTCCCCACGGGGCCCCCGGCAAGGCTCATGTCATAGTGGTTGTCTCTCAACCTGAAGGCTTTTTTACTCCCATTTGCCATCATCGCCACGTCGTGTCCGTTTTTGTAGGAACAGAGGCAGCTTACCCACGAGAACGTGCAGAGGAAGCAAGCCAGGACCGGAGAGGAACGCGAGGAAGAGGAGGAGGAGCAGCTCAGCGAGAGTGAAAGCGAAGACGAGGAAAACGAGATTATCTACAACCCCAAGAATCTGCCGCTGGGTTGGGACGGCAAGGTGAGGCCACTCTCCTTCTACAAAATTCATACTCCAGGATTTCATCATGTTCAGCCAATCCCTGTGATCTTTTTATAAGCCTAGTGGGAGGCTGACGTCATTGCAGCATTATGGGAACACTTAAGTGTTACATTTTGAACTTATATTGGTACAAGTCTTATGAATGGTTGTTTGTCTATATGTGCCCTGCGATTGGCTGGCGACCAATCCAGGGTGTACCCCACCTCTTTCCCAAAGACAGCTGGGATAGGCTCCAGCACCCCCGCGACCCTCTTGAGGATAAGCGGTAGAAAATGAATGAATGAATAGTACATGTCTGTATATTTTAGGTAACCTTTGAGTGTTAAGTTGCTGTGTGATGATTGTTTGTCTATGTACCCTGTGATTGGCTGGCCACCAGTCCGGGGTGTACCCCGCCTCTCGCCCGAAGACAGCTGGGATAGGCTCCAGCACCCCGGTGACCCTCTTTAGGATAAGTGGTAGAAAATGAATGAATGGTACATGTCTGTATATTTTAGGTAACCTTTGAGTGTTAAGTTGCTGCGTGATGAGGTTAGTGTTTTTGGTAAGATGACAGACTTGCTGTGATTTCTAGGACGCGGGGTGCACTGTTGGGGGGCAGGGAACACTGGTACTTTAAATGTCAGTACAAACCGGCCAACTTATATTGGTACATGTCTTGTGAATGGTTGTTTGTCTATATGTGCCCTGTGATTGGCTGGCCACCAGTCCAGGGTGTACCCCACCTCTTTCCCGAAGACAGCTGGGATAGGCCCCAGCACCCCCGCGACCCTCTTGAGGATAAGCGATAGAAAATGAATGAATGAATGGTACATGTCTGTATATTTTAGGTAACCTTTGAGTGTTAAGTTGCTGTGTGATGAGGTTAGTGTTTTTGGTAAGATTACAGACTTACTGTGATTTCCGGGGCAAGGGGTGTACACCGGTACTTTTAAATGTCAGTACAAACCTGCCAACATGTACTCAACACGCAGTTTGACTCTTGAACATGCTCTTGTGCTCATTCCTTTCAGCCAATTCCATACTGGCTCTATAAACTACACGGCCTGAACATCAACTACAACTGTGAAATCTGTGGAAACTACACCTACCGAGGACCCAAAGCTTTCCAACGACACTTTGCGGTACGTGCCATGCAGTCAAATCAAATGTTTCTACTTCACACTTTCACAATGAACGTAGGCCATACATAGACAAAAAAAAAATCTATATATATATATATAAACAACCATTCACAATCTCATTCATACCTATGGACAATTTGGAGTGGCTAATTAACCTAGCATGTTTTTGGGGAGAACATGCTAACTCCACAATGAGAATCGAACCCACGTCTTCTCGATCTCCTAACTGTGTGGCAACTACATGCTAACCATTTGGCATGTTTGGGGCATGTTTGTGTATTTGTTTATACACCTTTTGAGTTTTAAGTCGCAGTGTGATGAATCGAGTGCTGTTAGCAAAGTGTTTGTTCTCAGTAAGACATTCACACTCACATTCAGTGAGTTAACATAGCATGTTTTTGGAATGTGGGAGGAAACCGGAGTACCCGGAGAAAACCCACGCGTGCACGGGGAGAGCGTGCAAACGCCACACAGAGATGACCGAGGGTGGGATTGAACTCGGGTCTGTGCGCTAACCACTAGACCGCCATGCAGCCCAATCATCCCAAACATACTCATTTCTTTTCTTGTTTGTTTCCTAACTGAAACACTGTCCTTTTCTTGGTGTTCCGGCCAGGAGTGGAGACATGCCCACGGAATGCGATGTCTTGGAATTCCTAACACAGCCCACTTTGCCAATGTCACACAGATCGAGGATGCCGTTTCTTGTAAGTCCCATCTTCACACACACACACTCGGTCAGACGTTTACAAAACAGGATTCATGCTGCTTCCGCAGTTTGCTACAGACTTAGTACAAAATGGATTCTTGGAAATTCAAGAAAATGTAACCCATCCTCTTGTTCGCCAACTTTAGTGTGGGCGAAACTGAAGTCCCAAAAGGCGTTAGAGCGTTGGCAGCCTGACACGGAGGTAAGCAAGCACCAGAGTAAAGTAAAAAAAAAAATCACTGATCAGCCAATAAAACTCCTTATGGATGACGGGTGTGTTTTTTCCCAGGAAGAATATGAGGACTCGAGTGGAAATGTCGTCAACAAGAAGACCTATGAAGATCTCAAGAGACAAGGGCTACTGTAGATACTCCAGAAAAGTACACCCTGGCATTTACTGGGAACATCCATTTTACTTTCTTATATTTCGTCTGAGCAGATTCCAATAAAGTCATTCTTCATCCCCCCGTTTTGATAGTGATGTAAAATGTCAATTATTCTTTTGCACAATAAAAATAATACCCTGGCTACCGATGTTTTTTTTTTTTTTCATTAAGCCCTTCCTGTCTTCATGACAAGCTGCATCATGTCCGCACATGCGTGTGTTATGTCATTGAAAAACGCTGTTATGTGTTTTTCGTGGTGTCTGCCTTAGGACGACAGATGAAATGTAGCTATTGCAGCTAATTCTAGCATATTTACTGTGATGCTTTGTGACGTCACTGTGAATGCATGAGTGTCTGTTCTTACAGAAGGTGACCAGTAGGTGGTATCAGTACTGGGGATCGACCGATATGTTTTTTTTCCGGCCGATGATGATACCGATTTTTATAAACCGATGATTTATATGAAAAAATGACAATAACAAATATTTATTGAAATGTAAACACTGAACACAATAGGATTCAGCTTTCTTAAACACACATTTAAACAGTATTATTAATTTTAAAAGGAGTAAATATTCATATCCATGTGCAAAACATTTCTGTCGTAGTTGAAGTTTTGTCTAGCATCGATGTGATGACAATTTAGTAAGATATATAACATTTAACATTTCTCTCATCATTAAAGTTCATGTTGTGCACCCTAAAGATCTCTCATAAGCAGACATGGCTGCTCCAATTCCTTGTCTGTGTGCGCATGCTCAGAGAGAACGCGCGCGAACACACACATAACACTACAACGGATTTAACCTCAGCCCGGCGTTGGCTGAATAAAACTACTACAAACACCATGGAACATCAACAGCTCCCTAATTCCAAAGGTAAGCACTTTTAAAAATGAAGCATTCAGCAGTATTCCTGCTTTTCAGAACCACAAATTAAACTTTATTGTAGCGTCTCTGGGAGCACTTCCGGGTTCCCAGCGTGCTTTGCGGCATCATGTCGATGTAAATAGTTCGACAGTTTGTAGTTAAAGTTGCATAGTTGTTCATTCTTGGTCTGCTCAACTGGTGAAAGTGCTTTTAATTCGTCTGTTGCGTTGGTAAGTGATGTTTTTTTGGGAGTTCTTGTTGTCACACCATGCTATAGCTAGCAGTACCCCAGTGAAATGTGAAGGGCTATTTATGGTGTTAAAAGCAAGCTAATTCTATTACTTGCCATTTATGTTACCGCTTTCAAAGCAGGTGGCATTATTTCAACTAAGTCTAGCTGTTTGAGGCTAATTGAAAGTTGAAAATGTGCCCTTGCTGTGATGTAGTGGCCTATATTGAAGAGTCTTCCGGCAACACATAGCTGCCCGGCGGATGCCTGTTTGTAAATCATGCGGCGGAAATCGGCAAATATCGACTGTAATGTGTTTCGTGGTGCCTGCCTAAGGACGACAGATGAAATATAGCTACTGTAGCTAATTCTAGCATATTTACTGAGATGCTTTTGCTCATATGTTGATGAATATGTACTGGTTGTTAACTGTCCCCAGCAAGTAGCTGGAAGTACTTTAACTCAGGATGGACTTCACTGTGAATGCATGAGTGTCTGTTCTTACAGAAGGTGACCAGTAGGTGGCATCAGTACCTTATTTAAATGCATGAATGGGAGCCTCATTTCTGTTAACTAACTTTAACTCATTCATTCATTTTCTAACGCTTATCCTCAAGAGGGTCGCGGGGGGTGCTGGAGCCTATCCCAGCTGTCCTTGAGGCGGGGTACACCCTGGACTGGTGGCCAGCCAATCACAGGGCACATATAGACAAACAACCATTCACACTCACATTCATACCTATGGATGAATTTGGAGTCGCCGATTAACCTAGCATGTTTTTTGGAATGTGGGAATGTGGAAACCGGAGTACCGGGAGAAAATGCAAACTCCACACAGAGATGGCCGAGGATGGAATTGAACCCTGGTCTTCTAGCTGTGAGGTCTGCACGCTAACCACTAGACCGCCGTGCAGCCTAACTTTAACACCCTGGACTGGTGGCCAGCCAATCACAGGGCACATATAGACAAACAACCATTCACACTCACATTCATACTTATGGACAATTTGGAAAATAGCAGGAAAATACAACACAATGTAGAGCATAAAAGCGTATTCAAAAGTCAAATTGAATATTGAGTACTATAAATGTGTACATGTTGGCAGGTCTGCGTTGACATTGAAATTACACCTAATTTTAACCAAAAACCGGTGACTCCTTACACAGCTTCTGTTCTCTTTGACCTTCTTATTTGTCTATTTCTATTCCAAGGAGACTTAACGAGCAACAATCAGCAGCCATTAGCTTGTGATTGGTCCTCATGTTTCAAATCGCCGCTCTTGTCATTTCCATCGACCCCGCACGAGTAGGCTGTGATTGCCTGAAGAAAGTACTAAGGAAAAAAAAAAAACTCAATTCCCTCCAGCGCATATAATATTGTGATGGACGTGGAATTCTCTAGCAATTTAATGAAGCTCTACTTATGTAACTATTATTCATTATTTAATTAGCTTCCAGCTAATAAACCGGTTGAAGTGGTTGAAACATAAAGAGCAGCAAATGACTCCGAAGGCATTAATAATTAAGCCGACGGTGTCTCCATTTTCACCGCGATGTGTCCACCGGGAGACACATTGCTTCCCACAGGAATTCCCATGAGGAATGATGTCACAGCTGTGAAGAACAAAGATCATTATTTCCTGTGTGTGTGTGTGTGTGTGTGTATTAAAAATCACAAACGCAGTGTAAAACGCACAGCCTGCCATTCCATTTGTAATACTGTATTGACTGATTGAACACACATGGGGTCACCCTTTGAGTGTTAAGTTGCTGTGTGATGAGGTTAGCGTTATTGTCACACCCTGGAACACTTCCCTGTTTTTCCCTGTCACACACTATTTAACAAGTTGTGTATTGAGGCTGCCAAACAAATGGCGCCAAATTAAAAATGTGCGTTCTGCCTGGATGCGTCTCGTGTTCTGTCTGGTTTGCGGGAGTGGGAGTGGGAGAGTGTGCCTCAGCTGTATGTAGAAATAAACACGTCTGACCCATATTCTAGGAATATCACACTTCAGTACAAAGCCTGAATAATAGATACTTTGTCACAAGTAAACAAAGGTGTATCAGTGTGTTAGTTATTGGAAATGTTGCATATTAAAATGCAGTGATGACATATGAAATTCATATACGTTTATTTGATTATTTTCCTGGATATTCTTTGATTCCTGGAAATAATTATTTGGATTTCTGTTATTTTCCAATGGGAGAAATTACCATTCTTTTGTCGTTTGTTACGTGCATTAAATGCATTCACACAATTAAATTGGGATAATTTGGGATTTTGAAATTAATTTCATCACTCTTTTATCACAGTTTTCACAAAGTAGGATTTCGTATTCATAAATGAAATATTCCTTAGGTTAGAGCCTAGAAAACCAGTTTTCTAAATACAGTTTTTAACATCATTAGAGTCCTGGTCTTAACCCGGGGTCCACATTTTCCAATGGCCCCACTTTTGCTTAAGTCATTTTTCATGTCTTTTTTTTTTACACTTTTATGTAAGTAATGTTTAATGTAAGTAATTTTTGTTTTAATGTTCTCAACTTTCATTTTTTTTCAGGTAAAATTCCAGGTCTGACTCTAACCAAAACGGACTCTAACCAAAGCAAATTTTCCCATGGAAAATCCAATCAATCCGTTCCAGACACTTTTATGTAAGTAATGTTTAATGTAAGTAATTTTTGTTTTAATGTTCTCAACTTTCATTACATTTTTTTTCAGGTCTGTAAAATTCCAGGTCTGACTCTAACCAAAACGGACTCTAACCAAAGCAAATTTTCCCATGGAAAATCCAATCAATCCGTTCCAGACACTTTTATGTAAGTAATGTTTAATGTAAGTAATTTTTGTTTTAATGTTCTCAACTTTCATTTCATTTTTTTTTTCAGGTCTGTAAAATTCCAGGTCTGACTCTAACCAAAACGGACTCTAACCAAAGCAAATTTTCCCATGGAAAAGCCAAGTAATCCGTTCCAGACACTTTTAGGTAAGTAATTTTTTATGTAATTAATTTTTGTTTTTATTTTCTCAACTTTTATTTAAACCATGATTTTTGTTTATGCTTTTATTTATGTAATTAATGTACTTATACAGTGGTGCCTTGGTTAACGTCATTAATTTATTTCAGAAGGCCTGACTCTAACCAAAGCAAAATTTCCCATGGAAAATCCAATCAATCTGTTCCAGACACTTTTATGTAAGTAATGTTTTATGTAAGTAATTTTTGTTTTTATTTTCTCAACTTTTATTTAAACCATGATTTTTGTTTATGCTTTCATTTATGTAATTAATGTACTCATACAGTGCTGCCGTGGTTAACATCATTAATTTATTCCAGAAGGTCTAACTCCAACCAAAACGGACTGTAACCAAAGCAAAATTTCCCATGGAAAATCCAATGAATTCGTTCCAGACACTTTTATGTAAGTAATTTTTCATGTCAGTAATTTTTGTTTTTATTTTCTCAACTTTTATTTAAACCATGATTTTTCTTTGTGCTTTCATTTATGTAATTAATGCTCTTATACAGTGCTGCCTTGGTTAACCAGAAGATCTGACTCTAACCAAAATGGACTCTAACCAAAGCAAATTTTACCCTGGAAAATCCAATCAATCCGTTACAGACACTTTTATGTAAGTAATGTTTAATGCAAGTAATTTTTGTTTTTATGTTCTCAACTTTTATTTAATTTTTTTTCAGGTCTGACTTTAACCAAAACAGACTCTAACCAAAGCAAATTTTCCCATAGAAAAGCCAATTAATACTTTTATGTAAGTAATGTTTAATGCAAGTAATTTTTGTTTTTATGTTCTCAACATTTATTTAATTTTTTTTCAGGTCTGACTCTAACCAAAACAGACTCTAACCAAAGCAAATTTTCCCATAGAAAAGCCAATTAATACTTTTATGTAAGTACATTTTCTCAACCTTTATTTAAACCATGATTTTTGTTTATGCTTTCATTTATGTAATTAATGTATTTATACAGTGGTGCCTTTGTTAACGTCATTAATTTATTCCAGAAGATCTGACTCTAACCAAAACTGATTCTAACCAAAGCAAATTTTACCCTGGAAAATCCAATCAATCCGTTCCAGACACTTTTATGTAAGTAATGTTTAATGCAAGTAATTTTTGTTTTTATGTTCTCAATTTTCATTTACATTTTTTTCAGGTCTGACTCTAACCAAAACAGACTCTAACCAAAGCAAATTTTCCCATAGACTAAACATTACTTACATAAAAGTGTAAAAAAAAATGACTTAGGCAAAAGTGGGACCACTGGAAAATGTGGACCCCAGGTTAAGACCAGGACTCTAATGATGTTAAAAACTGTATTTAGAAAACTGTTTTTCTAGGTTCTAATCTAAAGAATATTTAATCCTACTTTGTGAAAACTCCTGTGATAAATTAGAATCATAAATCATATTAGAAGGAAGAAGGCAGAAAACATGCAGGCTTGTTTTTTTTTTTTTTCATTTTTACCCCACGCTTTTCCCCCCATCCCCCACTCTTAAACCCCCACAACTGCACTCCCCACGACCCCCCAGGATCTTTGAGGCTCTACCAATGAGAGCCGTACTGCGCTATTCCTTCCCGGAGACAGGGAACCTCCAGGTCTGGTGCAGTCCTGTCATGCTGCTTAACACCAATCACATGCCTGGCATGGAAGGATTCCACTTGGCAGACAATATGTGTCTTCATGGTTCCTACCCCGTGGGCCTGGTGAAGCACTCAACAACAAAAAAAAACAACAACAACAAAAAACATGTTTTTTTTCTGAAATGTGAACTTCAACTACATCTTCAGACATTTTTGGTGTGATTCAAAGTCAAAGCAAGGACACGTTTGGTCCACACAGCCTTCACCGTTGGGAGCATCCTGCTGCTTCCAAATGAGACTTTGGTGGATTCGCAGAACGGCTCGCTTTGGATTAAACTAAATCCGCTCAGCATAATATCAATATCAATGTCACACTATTCCATATTGGGGAGCTGTGATTACATTATATTTACAGCCTGAATTTTTTTTTCTTGCTAGTTTTCATAACTTTTGCTATAAAAATATCTTGTAGTACTCTTTACTTACTATTTAAGTTTGCTTTACTAAATGATTAACGGTAATCCATTTGTAGCTTCATGCTATCATGGTTAATAACATTAATAACATTAATAAATCATCGCTGTTTTGTGGTTGAATACAGCAATTTTGCAGTGTAAAAATACATAAACATAAACACACATAAAATATAACATGCATTCAAAGATATTTTGATAACTATTGTGGTATTCTACGCTGGTTAGTACCTTAGTGAGAATCGCTAGGAAGTACTATAAAGAACAAAAAAAAAAACAAACAAAAAAAACTTCGCCCGATGGTAAAGTGTTTGAGTCTAGATTATGAAAATTAAATGTAGTTCCAATTTTCAAATTTTTTTAGAAAATCATCAATTTATAAACTACTGACCAGTTTCCGTATTACCAAAATGTTCTAATATTATTGAAAAGTTATTCAACAACAAATGTATTCATAAAAATTACTCACTGACAGCCAATACAGAGCTAACATGCGGAATACCCCAGGGGTCAATACTGGGACCCAAACTGTTCAATTTGTATATTAACATCTGTAGTTTCAAAATACCTAAAGCTAGTATTATTTACTAATGATACTACATCCTTTTGTTCTCAGAAAGCACACAAGAGACAATTTACAAAATCAGAGATGAAAAATGAATGAATGAATGTTTGGATGAGATGCTAATTTTTCGAACCTTTGTATTGAGTTGTGGACTCCTATAGAGCAGCTACACACAATAACCTGCACAGAAAACTTTATAGATCTTCCAGAATCTGCACCTATTCCAGCTGTATTTGTGCTTCAGAATCAGAATCAGAATCAGAAATTGTTTTATTGCCAGGTATGATCAAACACATACTAGGAAATGTTTTTTTTTGCATTTTTAATTTGTTCTTTATAGTACTTCCTAGCGATACTTCCATAGCGACATATTTTATGATTCTGAAGCACAAATACAGCTGGAATAGGTGCAGATTCTGGAAGATCTATATAGTTTTCTGTGCAGGTTATTGTGTGTAGCTGCTCTACAGGAGTCCACAACTCAATACAAAGGTTCGAAAAATTAGCATCTCATCCAAACATTCATTCATTCATTCATTCATTCGTTCATCTCTGATTTTGTAAATTGTCTCTTGTGTGCAATCATTTAGTAAAGTAAACTTAAATAGTAAAAAAATTAGCAAAGAGTACTACAAGATATCAGAAGTTATGAAAACTAGCAAGAAAAAAATCAGGCTGTAAATATAATGTAATCACAGCTCCCCGATATGGAATAGTGTGACATTGATATTGATATTATGCTGACTGGTGACAAATCACAGTAGAGTGGAGGCGGGCCGTCGGTGAAATACATTAAAACAGATCGTTTTGGCGGGAAAAACAGACTGTGTATATATATATTTATACTGTATATTTTGTATTTTCATTTTTAATAGATGTGTCTGCACCTACTTCACCAAAACAAATTCCTGGTATGTGTTTGATCATAAAACAATTTCTGATTCTGATTCTGAAGCACAAATCCAAGGAAATACAGCTGGAATAGGTGCAGATTCTGGAAGATCTATAAAGTTTTCTGTGCAGGTTATTGTGTGTAGCTGCTCTATAGGAGTCCACAACTCAATACAAAGGTTCGAAAAATTAGCATCTCATCCAAACATTCATTCATTCATTTTCTACCGGTTTTCTACCGGGCTTTAATAGGCTCCAGCAAACCCGACCCTAATAAGCGACATAGAAAATGGATGGATGGATAGAAGAAACATCAGAAATCATTAGATTTTGTTGAAACACATTCGTAATATTCTATGGTTTGCCTGAAGTTAAACACTCTGGATATCATTCAGTATTGTCATGATGCATCCTCCCAATATGGCAGACGGTTGACGGGTGTACGCTGCATGCAGTTTTCCCGGTGAATACTCTGTTTCTTACGTGTGGCCCGAGGCTGTGTGGTGAAGGGAAGGATGTTTGCAGAGCTGCATCTGCACGTCTCTCCGAATCCTAGCAACACACAGGATTTCATGGAGTATTTATAGTTTTTTTTTTTTATGTAGTCGTTGAGAGATCACAACAAACATGCGGTGGAAAGTTGAAACTGGTTGGCACAACCAGACTATGAAATAAACCAAACTCAGTGGGTTGCATAGGCTCTGAAAAAAAACCTTGGTTAGCATCATTAAGCTGTTCCGGAAGATCTGATTCTGAAATAATCTATTTTATACATGCACTTGCCATGTTTCATAATTTGTCCTCCCTCCAGTTATACCAGTAGTGTGCCGTCAGAGCCAGCAAAGCCTTCTCTGCTGGCATAAACATTACCAGACGCATTGACAACTTAATTCTAGTATTTGTTCCATTGATTTGTATGAATTTATTCCCTTTATTTTGTAGTATGTCTCTTGGTTATGCAGCTTTTAGTACAGGGGTCTCAAACTCAATTTACTTGGGGGCCACTGGAGCTCGGGTCTGGGTGAGACTGGGCCGCATCAGGTTTTCCAAACCCCCCCCCCCCCCCAAAAAAACGCATTTATTAAAAACAAAATTGTTTTAAAAACTTTGCTTTGGTTCGGATTTTCTACAAGAAAAGCTCTGATAAAACATTCCACCGTTCTCAGATATCTTAATTTTTATTTTTCTACACAAAATAAGATGAAAAATAAATAAACAAATCAAGAATAAAGAAAATCAATCAATCAGTAATAAATAAATATAATAATAATAATAATAAAACGGCAAATAATAAAAACTTAAGAAACCACATATAGTTGGTGGGTAGACAAATTATTTTTTTCAGATTAAAATTAGCAAAGCATTATTAGAGCCCTGTAGACATGACAAAACACGACTATAGTCACATTTATACTTTTTTTATTTACAACATATTGCGCAACTGCAGGGTCTTGAGACACATGCTAACTCGCAAACTAGAGAGCTAGCGACCTAAACGGTAGCCTTCAAGTTATTTCCTTTAAACTTAAATAGCCAAAAACTTACCACTTCCACACGGATAGGGAGGATAACTATTAACAGTTATTTAACCTTTAACATGAACATTAATCAAAAGTAATAATTTTTTCTGGGTGCATGATACCATACAGCATCCATATCAAACTTTAACATTAAACTTTCATATCAAGGCAGGGGGCCTAAACTAGCGTCCTGCGGGCCACATTTGGCCCGTGGGCCGCATGTTTGAGACCCCTGTTTTAGTATGTTCATAACATTGTAGTATTACCTTTCTGTGTATTATTTAGGGTTTCCATATACAGTAATTGTAGACTCTGCCGTTGGATGTAGTTTAAAGCACTAAAACAGTATTTTAGTAGTCTTTTAAATGGAGAAATAAATCAGTAATTAGGTTTTATGATACGTTTGTGGGCCCTGGAAAGCTCGGTACTTGTGTTTGCCTAATGCTAACTCCGCCCCTGCTTCAAGGGCACTTTTACAGAGGAACCTTGGTTACTGTCCGACCCAGTTAGCAAGTTTTTCGGTTAACAAATCTTGCCTCAGTTTGCATTGATATTACACTAAAGATTGAACAGTATATTATTTAGTATTAACAGTATATATATATATATGTATATATATACTTGCTAACTGGGTCGGCCAGTAACCAAGGTTCCTCTGTAAAAGTGCCCTTGAAGCAGGGGAGGAGTTAGCATTAGTGGCTATTTTTCTATACTATTGTTTACATTTTAAGACAACTTTGCTCACATATTTTGGTTTGACTTTTGTCTAAATTCAGTTCATGGAAAAAAATATTGATATACGTATATCGTAATATCGATATTCTATTCTATATTATTATTATTATTATTATTATTATGCATTTTTTGATTTTTTTCTGCTAAACAAATTGTAAAATTATAAACATTGTTGGTTCCCTGGAACAGATTCATTGGATTTCATTCATTGGATCTTATGGAAAAAATGATTTGGTTAGAGTCCGTTTTGGTTAGAATCAGACCAACTTGAGTGAACGATGGATGTTAAGCAAGGTTCCACTGTACAATTGGATTAAAGACACTCAAACACAAATTACAAAATGGGCACTGTAGACGTTGACAAGGAGAATGAAAGGTGAGAGAAATCTCACATTAAAAATGTACTACAAAGTGTCAAGAAGTAACAAAAAAAATGTTCTGGGTCAAAAATCACACCTGTGCTTGATTGTTGACTTGCCTGTAAACAAATCTGTGCTGGTGAGTCTCCTTTGCCAAGACCAAGATCTACTTTATTGAGCCATGTTGAATCTAGGTCCAATCCTCTTCAATGGGAAGTATGTCGGCCATGAAAGAAATGGGATGTTTTCAGCTTCTGGGTAGTCATTTATTTTTACTTGATGTTCAAATACTCATTTACCTCAATTAAATATAATTTATAACATTTTCACAATGTTATTTCTGGATATTTGTCAATATTCTGTCTTTTACCACAAAATACCGGACTTTGTAAGGGAGTATACTCAAATACTTATTTCCTTAGTTCTACATCCATGTTCAACCAGAAGAGCAAATTCTGAAATACACATTGCACAAGCAATTTCTGCAGTTTTCCTTTGTGGCTAATGAAAGGTAAGCATGCTAAGAATAGCTCTAAAACGATGACCCAATTTCTTACTGTGATTCCTCAAATCCTCTTTTGGGGTGCACAAGCAGACAGCATGAAGTGGGACTTTTAGGGCTCTAAAAGCATGCCCACATTGCCCTCGCCCCCCTAATCTGGGTTACCGGTCTTAAACAAATGGATTGGAGGACAATAGGGAGATCAGGCTAAAGCCTGACTGAAGTCGTGGACTATTCCTAAGTCAACCCACTGACTGATGTGATCCGTTTGGATTACTGTTGTCTCTTTGTTTATGTTTTTTTTGGAAACAAAACAAGTACCCGATTTCCCCGCCGCCAAAAGTCCATTCCCCGTCATGCATTCAGTCGTTTTTCCGGTCAAAATTGAGTCGTTTTCAGACTACAAGACACAAACATATCTGAATCGAACAGTATCAGCATCATCGGAAACCAACGACTACTGTTCGATTTATGTACATTTATCTTTCTTATTACTTCACTTACTTATTACAAAAAAAAATCGTATTACTTCTTACTCCAAAGAATACTTGTAAGTCTAACTAAAATGTGTACCTATTATTCTCGTTCATTATAATCGACTCGATACTGACGGGGAAACGTCTTGCCTAGTGTGACGGTCATAAACGAACGGGTCAAAAGAACTAGTTATTTTTTGGGAAACAAATAAACGAGGTCACCGCCCCTAAAATATTCGTTCAGTCCGTTCAGTTGCAAACGATTTTTTTTTTGATTGGCCGGAGAGTCAGTTAACTGTTCTTTTTGCAGGGCGGGACTATCTGTGCGCTTGCCAGTTTTGTCCTATCGTCGCGGCTCGCTCTGTGGGTGGGTGGGGTTAGCGGACTGAAAGACAAAGACCTAGAGATTAATCGACAGTATCTGAACGAACGTGAACATGGGCGAACGGACTGACTCGACACGGCTGACCGAGATGGGGGGAGATCACAGGGCTACGACCAATTGACCGAGATGACCGAAATGACCGAAATGACCGAAATGAACGAAATGACCGAAATGACCGAAATTAATGAAATGAACGAAATGACCGAAATGACCGAAATGACTGAAATGATCAAAATGATCGAAATTAATGAAATGAACGTAATGATTGAAATTAACGAAATGATTGAAATTAACCAAATTAACGAAATTAACGAAATTAACGAAATTAACGAAATTAACGAAATTAACGAAATGAATGGATCTTTTTACTGAATTAACCGGTTTTGCCCACCACTACTCTTGGACTTCTGATGGCGAGGGAATCGTCCTGACGGGGAAACGACCATATACCAAGAAGAAATTCTACTTCACTGTAGGCAAAACAGACAACCTGAACAGTCCAGTCCAGATCATGCTTAAAGACTAGGTAGGACAGCTGCCTGTGAGAGTCTCTTATCTCGTCAGACTACAGCTGTTGAGTAGCTTTCAACATGAGAGGCAAAAGGTCTCCTAAGAAAAAACCTGAACAATCCAGTTGCGATGGATTCAGTACCTGAACGATACAATGGTAGTTAGGATGTAGGCCCGAATTGTGGTTCTTTGTCCTGTCTTGGAACTTTCTGTGGTAGACTTTGGTCATCAGAAAACTTCAGGTCACAGTCTTTGAGACAGCATTCTCAAGTCAAAACTGGCCAGTCAGATCCTCACAATCGGATAAGTATGGGTACTGAAACCTGGTTCCATAACATTCCATAACAGAAGTAACCAAAAATTCAGTTGGGTCCAAAACGAATGCAGAGTCAGCCATTTGTAACAAGTTCATACCGTACTGTGCAACTAACGTCTCAATGTAAGTCCCGAAAGAAGCACACAGTCTGACACACTTTGGAAACTTTATTCGTACCTTAGTACCCCAACAGCAGTGCTCGGTAACCTCATTATCCACCAATCACTGTCATGGAATTCTCAACAGCATCGTTGTTATTTTTCCATGAGGCATGCCGACCGAGTGTAGTGTCTTTTTTTTTTAAATAATAATTCTTTAACAAATGTCAACAAAAAGTTGACATTTTTATGGGCATATAATTTACTCGCAGATTCATGGTGGACGTGGTACGAAGTCCCCATGAAAAGTGGGACTCTACCATACTTCTACAGGAAATACGTATACACTATGTGTGTATTGGTTTTCTTCCTGGCGCTAGTTCTTCAAATCGAGGTTGAAAACAGTAAGAAGAACCCAAGCATGACAGATGTTCAACCAATTTGTAGTTGAGGTCCACAGCGAGCCGCGGGTGACATGTTCCTTTATTAAGCTAATGCCTGTGAAATGACCAAAGGGACTAAAGGGGCGGTGGTGGTGGGGGGGTGGGGGTTTGGTTGTAGAGGACGTTTTAGTGGCTGTATCGTATGTAGCAAGGGGACATTCGGCTCCAACATTCTGTTGCCCATCTGCTACTTGGGGTGGAAAGACACACTTTGTGGTGATTGGAAACAAAATGACGTCTGAATTATGATGCTTTTATTAAGAGTGAAGGTTATTATATTATAATCATTACATTTAATGGTATTTATACCCTGGCACAATGTTCACTTCAATAAATCATATACATACTGTAGTATTTAGAATTTAGAGTTTAAAATTCTCCTCAACGACAAACAAAAAATTACAAAATTAAAAAAAATATATATATGGAAAGCAGGAAGTGAACAAATGTAACAGTTAGTGATTGTAAAAGTACCAGATGGAGGGGTAGGATTTAATAAGCTTTGCTTCTTCCTACTCCTTTTGGACATGTGGAACTGGGAAGTGATTATGGGATGCATTCAATTGTAATCTGATGCATGTTCAAATGAAATTAAACCATTACCATTACCATTACCAATTCACATAGCATGTTTTTAGAATGTGGGAGGAAACCGGGGAATACAAATTTAAAAATTTAAAAATTTAAAAATTTAAAAATTTAAGAATTTAAAAATTTAAAAATTTAAAAATTTAAAAATTTAAGAATTTAAAAATTTAAAAATTTAAAAATTTAAAAATTTAAAAATTTAAAAATTTAAAAATTTTTAAAAATTTTTAAAAATTTTTAATTTTAAAAAAATTATCCAAAATTATCCAAATTTTTAAATTTTCAAAGTTTTTTGGGTTTTTGTGACAAAAACAAAAAAAAAACCCAAAAACTTAAATGATATTAGGAAAACAGGAAGTGAACAAATGTAACAGTTACTGATTGTACCAGATGGAGGGGTAGGATTTAATAAGCTTTGCTTCTTCCTACTCCTTTTGGGCATGTGGAACTGGGAACTGATTATGGGATGCATTCAATTGTAATCTGGTGCATGCTGCTTAAACTAATATACTAATATTTACTTTCGTTCTATGTTTTAGCGTATTTCCACAGCATTTCAGTCCAGCTTCAGCTTCCAAACGACTCCTATGTTCATTCTAATTTTTGATTTTTGGCAATTTGGCTTTAGCTTTTCAGAATTGACATGCAATGTCTGCTGCTGACATCATCATCTACTTTTGTTCATTGCTGTAATGAGAAAAACATTTAGCATAAATTCCATTCTAGCTAGGTTGGTTCTAAGGCAGGCGATTGTTCTGTTGGAAGAATTGGACCATTTGGAGTTTTTTGTAGGAATATTTGAGGACATTACACGACTGATTTACTGACCTGCCTGCCGCTGATCAAATTTACTATCTGCTGTCTTTGAGTGCAGTGGTCGTCTCGCATGAATAATACATTTCTTTCACTTTGATATCATTCGAGGTCAACCTGAGCTCAATCAATGATTTATCTTTTTTTTTTTACACTGAATATACAGTACGTAGTACAGTACTATATACCAGTTGCCAGTCATCCTTAGCAACTTTGCGGTTTGAATTATTGCAGCTTTACTCTATCTAGCCCTTTTTTCGTACAAACAATAGGTGTATTTAATTCAATCTTGTGTGTTATTGGTCTACATTCAACATTTTCAAGTGTAAAAAATAGCAATGGAGTATAAATTAATTAAATTAATAATTATTAATAATTTTTATTAATAATTAATTAAATTAACCACGAAATCCAAAGAAATACAGCTGAATAGGTGCAGATTCTGGAAGAACTAGAAAGCCTTTTGTACTGGTTATTGTGTGTAGCTGCTCTATAGGAGTCCACAACTCAATACAAAGAGATGAAAAATGTGTACAATAGGTCCCCTTTAAATAAAAGTATTTAAATTAAAAATATTTATATTTTATATATAATATATTAATACTATATAAATTATATTTATATATTATATATAATATAATAAAAAAATATATTATATTAATAATATATGAATATAATTTATTGAATATATTAATTTAAATATAATATTTACATTTTAAAATTAAATACAAAATTTAGAGTGCAGAACAGGGGGCTGCACAAGCGGTCGAGTGGTTAGCAGACCTCACAGCTAGGAGACCAGGGTTCAATTCCATCCATCTTTGTGTGGAGTTTGCATATTCTCCCCGTGCATGCGTGGGTTTTATCCGGGTACTCCGGTTTCCTCCCACATTCCGAAAACATGCTAGGTTAATTAGCCACTCCAAATTGTCCATAGGTATGAATGTGAGTGTGAATGGTTGTTTGTCTATATGTGCCCTGTGAGTGGCTGGCGACCGCCTTTCGCCTGAAGACAACTGGGATAGGCTCCAGCACCCCCTGCCAACCTTGTGAGGAAAAGCGGTTGAAAATGAATACAAAATTTAGAGTGCAGAACAGGGGGCCGCACGGCGGACGAGTGGTTAGCGCGCAAGTAGACCAGGGTTCAATTCCTTCCATCTTTATGTGGAGTTTACATCTTCTCCCCGTGCATGCGTGGGTTTTCTCCGGGTATTCCGGTTCCCTCCCACATTCCAAAAACATGCTAGGTTAATTAGCCACTCCAAATTCATCCATAGGTATGAATGTGAGTGTGAATGGTTGTTTGTCTATATGTGCCGTGTGATTGGCTGGTGACCGGTCCAGGGTGTAGCCTGTCTCTCGCCTGAAGACAGCTGGGATAGGCTCCAGCACCCTCATGAGGATAAGTAGTAGAAAATGAATGAATGAGTGCAGAACAGTTTGTCTATACGGATACTATATGGATACTAGAACGCAAAAGGAGAAGGGAGGGTGGAGCGGGTGGGCGTGTCTCCGTGTATGTAGTGTCTGTGTGTGTGTGTGAGAGAGCGAGAGAGAGCGAGCGAGCGAGCGAGAGAAGGGAGGGAGGGAGGTGCTGCATCCACCCGGCATACAACAACAGCAGCAGCAGGCTTCGGCATCTATTGTTCCTCGTCTTATTGGTGCCAAACCTCCTTCTCTCTAATGAAGGAGCCAAGAGAGAACGAGACGCAGAGGACAGCCTGAGGATCCGTCCGTCCGGCATCGAACAGGATTACCTCTCTCGGGACATACCGGCGTGGACAAAAGCAGTATAAGACGCACACTTCTTCACCTCGTGGCGTCTTTGATCCTGCCGCCCGCATTGGGAAGTACCGTACTGTGCTCCGTTGTGGGGCGGCGGGGAGGGGGGTAGCGACCATGGGGCCGGCCCGCGGAGCTGTCGGGATGTTGGGGGTCCTGAAAAGGGTAGCCTGGCTCTGGAGGTTAGCGCTGCTCTTTTTCTCCATGTGGGAACTGAACGCACAAACCGCCGTGGAAACTAAGCCCAGGTACATCTGGCAAACAGGTACGTTGTTGCGTTCAATGTCCCGTTCGCTGCCGCTGATGCTGCTGCTGCTGTGTCAAATATTCATATGTAAACACCGGCGTCCTCAAAGCATGCGGGGGAGCATCTGTTTATTGTCGTGCGTCACCACCACCCCTGAGGCAGAAGTTCATTGAAAGCTAGCTTTCTAGTGCGTCAGTCCCTCCGGTATCACATGATTACTGTGTACTGTATGTACCGTATGTACTGCATATACTACATACGGGGGGGTCGGATGGTGCACCCCCCCCATCCTGTACTTTTGTTGTACTCGTTTATCACAGTTTGACACAAGTAATTCATGATAAATAGAAATACTTTATACTGCAACACACAAGCAGGCTGTGGTGTGTTCAATGTTTGCTTTGTGATGAAGGTGAGGCGTTGATGACTCATTATAATAGGAATAATTATCGGACAGGATTTCCGGATTTCCGGAATTCTGTGTTTTTACTGTTGTGGGACTCATTGACTATTAGAGTGGAGCACATGGTCAGACAATACTAATACATGCTCTAGTAAGCAGAGTGAAGAAAGCATTGAGCGGTGGGGTGGGGTGGTGGTGAGTGGTAGTGGTGGTGGTGGGGGGGCGTGGGGGTGGATCCCCCCCAAGCCGTCAAGACGGGAATGCCCTTTTGGATGCAGCTGAAGCTCACTATTCTCTTTCACCACAGTTTAGTTTCTCTCTGTTCGAACGGATCAATGCGCTGGTTTCACCCCCAGTAGATCCCACTGATCAATGCTTATGGTTCCGGTAACGCAGTTCAGCTTGCGTGGGATCAATGTAAGCTTTGGGTGGAGTCTTACATACGATCCATACTTACTATTCACATGTTAGCATTGAGCATTTGTAACATTACTGACACATTATAACCAGTGGAAATACTATACACAGGTCTTTGAATGCATCTTTTGAATGGATTATGTATTAGTTTTGTTTATTTAGCCATGTTTATTCTTGAAAATTATTAATTTCGGCCAAGAATATGTCAAATTTCATGAATAAAAATGAGTATACATATTTTGTATTTATAACAAACAAGCAATGATTTTAGTTTGGAGCTCTTTTTTGTCCCACGGGGAAGTGGATACATACTAAGTGTCTGTTGTTGTTCAATACGTTTTTAAAAAAAATATTATTAGAGCCCTATAACACCCCTATAGTCAATTCATATGACCTAATATGGTTGACATAATAAGAGTTAAAAAGACATAAATTATTAGCATTAGCATTATGAAGGTTTCTTGTTGTTTTTTTTCTGGACATTCATGGACCAGTGAAAATACTATACACAGGTCTTTGAATGCATCTTTTGAATGGATTATGTATTAGTTTTGTTTATTCTTGAAAATTATTAATTTAGGCCAAGAATATATAAAATTTGATTAATAAAAATGAGTATACTTATTTTGTTTTGTTTTTTAAACTAATGATCCAACCGTTGTCAAAACAAACAAGCAATGTTGTTAGTTTGGAGCTCTTTTTTGTCCCATGGGGAAGTGGATACATACGTACTAAGTGTCTGTTGTTGTTCAATACGTTTTTTTATATTATTAGAGACCTATAACACCCCTATAGTCAATTCATATTACCTAATATGGTTGACATAATAAGAGTTAAAAAGACATAGTTTGGAGCTCTTTTTTGTCCCATGGGGAAGTGGATACATACTAAGTGTCTGTTGTTGTTCATTCATTATGGGATAGGCTTATCCTGGAGCCTATCCCAGCTGTGTTCGGGCAAAAGGCTGGGCACACCCTGGACTGGTGGCCAGCCAATCACAGGGCACATATAAACAACCATTCACACTCACATCCATACCTATGGACAATTTGGAGTGGCTAATTAACCTAGCATGTTTTTGGAATGTGGGAGGAAACCGGAATACCCGGAGAAAACCCACGCATGCACGGGGAGAACATGCAAACTCCACACTGAGATGGCCGAACGTGGAATTGAACCCTGGTTTCCTAGCTGTGAGGCCAGGTGCGCTAATGCTAATGTGCTAATGCTAATGCTAATGCTAATAATGTATGTCTTTTTAACTCTTATTATGTCGACCATATTGGGTAATATGAATTGACTATAGGGGTGTTATAGGGCTCTAATAATAATAATATATAAAAAAACATATTTGTCGGGAATAGCTTTTATGTGCTCCAATTGTGAAAATATTCATAAAATCCGGGTCGGTTCTGGAATCTATTAACCGTATTAAATGAATGAGTGAGTACTGGACTGTTTGGATGATGGAGAAGTTTTATATTTTGGTTTTTATATTTGTTTTTGTTTTATATTTTTCTACATTAAAATGTAGAAAGCGTTACATTTCTGGCCAAGTCGAGGTGAAAGCCGAGTCCAACACTTTCTGTTGGATGTTTTGAACACGGTCAATGCTCGGAACGGATGGATGGATAAGGCAACGCGCCAATGTCTCGATAGTCGATAGGTCAGTAAACCGACTGAAAAAACAATCACAATTTTTCAAATGAAACGATTAAACAACGGTTAAACTTCATCAGCTTGGTTGTTTGTAGCCATATAAAAGAAGGGGGGGGGTATTGTGGGCCAAGTCTCGCTCTGAGTCAATGCAAAGGGAGGAGATTAAGGCAACTAGAGCAGATTGTCCAGACAAAGTTAACCTAGATATGCTATAGACCAGCTTGTGTCTCCTCTTGGCTTAAGCACACGGCTCATTAGTTTTACGTGTTGGTTGAGTAGCATCATGATATTGATGCCAAGTGGGTTTTTTTTTTTTTTTAGCTCATGTTGCTGTGGTTTTGACATGTTTGGGGCAGTATGTCTTTAATCCCACCTCTGCGGTTGTTAAAAAGATGCGAATAGAATTGATTTTTTGTGAGAAATTGCACATAAGCGGTCGGTTGTGTTGTTCCCAGCAATGGTAATGGTAATGGTAATGGTTTAATTTCATTTGAACATGCATCAGATTACAATTGAATGCATCCCATAATCAGTTCACAGTTCCACATGTCCAAAAGTAGGAGGAAGAAGCAAAGCTTATTAAATCCTACCCCTCCATCTGGTACTTTTACAATCAGTAACTTCCTGCGTTTCTAATATAATTTAAGTTTGTTTTTAAATTTTTTGTAAATTTTGTATTTTTTTAAATCTGTAAATGATTAATTTTTTTTAATTATTTAAGTATTACATTTATTTAATTTTTAAATTTTATTGTTTTTATATTTTAATTTTTTGTACGAGAAGTACTAACTTTTCCCCTGACCTAATTGTCCAATTTCTCATATTATGACTTTTTTTTAAATTACATATTTTTTCTTTATAATTTCAACTCTATACTGACAAAATTATAATTTTTTTTACATTTATGGTTATAAAATAAATACATTTTGTTCTTAGAATACAACTTTTTTGTCTTAATATTTGAATTTTATTCTCAGAAAATTATAGCTGTTTTTTCCCCATTTTTTTTGTTTAAAATTTAAAAACTGAATTTTCCAAAAGTTGCAATGTTTGTCTGTCATTTTTTTTAAATAATCTTTTTGTAAAAATGTGACTTTATTTCCATATTATGTTCTTAGAATACAACTTTTTTCTATTAATATTTGAATTTTATTCTCGGAAAAATAGAGCTATTTTTCCCCATTTCTGAATTCTTTTTTCATTTCTCACAATTAAAAAAAATTTTCTTATTTTCTTTATTATTTAAACTTTATACTGACAAAATTATTATTATTATTTATATTTACGATCATAAAATAAATACATTTATGTTCTTAGAATACAACTTTTTTCTATTAATATTTGAATTTTCTATTCTATAAAATTATAGCTATTTTTTCCCCATTTCAGAATTTTTTTTTCATTTAAAATTTAAAAACTGAATTTTCCAAAAGTTGCAACATCATAATATTGCTTTTAAAATGAATAAAGTCGTTATTTGTACGAGATGATATGCAATTTAATTTCTCTAGCAATGTGCAGAAACACCAAAGGGAAATAAATGCTATATAAAATACCCAGCGCTAATATTAACATTTCATCAATGATTTGCGGTGCAGTAAAACTAGCGATGACGCTACTGTAGCCGTGTGTAATCTCTGTGTATAATGTGTTTTTGGGGGCAGGATTACTATGTATTGTCTCCCGGATGAAAACACAAACGCACGAGCGATTCCAGCTGTTCCTTATTAACGTGATCACATGCTCCCCCCTTGAGGTTCACCCTCACGTGATGAATGGAATGAACGAGGTGAGGCCCGAGCATTCGCATTGTTGGCGGCTTCTTAACGGGCCTGCAGGTTGACATCTTGGTGAGTAAATCCAGGTCAATTACAGCTGATCCCTGATCTGCTTCCAGCAGAGTAGAGGACACACTGCAATGTCAGTCTTGTAGTGTGTAGAGAAGGGACACTATCAGTCCTTACCGGGGGGGTCCAAATGTTTTCCAGTCAGGGCTGCAACTTTGATATTTTTTAAAGATATCCTAAGAGGTTCTCAAACACGCGGCCCGTGGGCCAAATGTGGCCCGCAGGACACTAGTTTGAGGCCCCCGCCTTGATATGAAAGTTTAATGTTAAGTTTGATATGGATGCTGTATGGTATCACGTACCCAGAAAAAAAATGATTACGTTTGATTAATGTTCATGTTAAAGGTTAAATAACTGTTAATAGTTAGCCTCCCTATCCGTGTGGAAGTGGTAAGTTTTTGGCGATTTAAGTTTAAAGGAAATAACTTGAAGGCTACTGTTTAGGTCGCTAGCTGTCTAGTTTGCGAGTTAGCATGTGTCTCAAGACCCTGCAGTTGCGCAATATGTTGTAAACTCTTAGAATTTTTTAGACTTTTTTCTCTTAATATTTGAATTTTATTCTCGGAAAATTATAGCTGTTTTTTTCCACATTTTTTTGTTTAAAATTTAAAAATTTCATTAAATTTGTAATTTTTTAATTGTCATAATATGTTTTTTTTTCTTAAATAATGTTTTTGTAATAGTATGACTTTATTTCCATATTCTAACGTTTCCCCGACCTAATTGTCCAATTTCCCATATTATGACTTTTAAAAAAAATTCTTTATTATTTCAACTCTATATTGACAAAATTATTATTATTATTATTTACGTTTATGTCATAAAATAATGACATTTTTCTTCTTAGAATGCAACTTTTTTCTATTAATATTTGAATTTTATTCTCAGAAAATTATAGCTGTTTTTTCCCCATTTTTTTTTGTTTAAAATTTAAAAATGTAATTTTCCAAAAGTTGCAATGTTTGTCTGTCATAATATTGTTTTTTTTAAAAGAATGTTTTTGTAATAGTATGACTTTATTTCCATATTCTAACGTTTCCCCGACCTAATTGTCCAATTTCCCATATTATGACTTTTAAAAAATAAAGTATTTTTTCTTTATTATTTCAACTCTATACTGACAAAATTATTATTATTATTATTTACGTTTATGGTCACAAAAATAACGACATTTTTCTTCTTAGAATACAACTTTTATCAATTAATATTTGAATTTTATTCTCAGAAAATTATAGCTGTTTTTTCCCCATTTTTTGTTTAAAATTTAAAAACAGAATTTACCATTTAACATAATATTGTTTTTTTTCCCTTAAATAATTTCTTTTGTAATAGTATGACTTTATTTCCATATTCAAACTTTTCCCCTGACCTTATTGTCAAATTTCCCATATTATGACTTAAAAAAAAAGTATTTTTTTCTTTATTATTTTAACTCTATACTGACAAAATTATTATTATTATTATTTACATTTACGGTCATGAAAATAGTGACATTTTTATTCTTGTATTTTATTCTTTTTATTCTTTTTTCTATTCATATTTGAATTTTATTCTCAGAAAAATATAGCAGTTTTTTCCCCATTTCTGATTTTTTTTTGTTTAAAATTTAAAAACTTAATTTTCCAAAAGTTGCAATGTTTGTCTGTCATAATTTTGCTTTTTTAAATTATTAATAATAAATTAATAAATTAAATTTTAAATTAATGAATTAATTAAAAAAAAAAATAAAGTCGTTCTTTGATACTGGTTATCAATGCTTTAATTTATCACCAAAAAAATCTTTACCGACTAAAGCCTAATGGAAACGGGGGCAGTGCCCCGTCCAAGTCCCAGCTTCCGAAAGAGACACAAAGAACGGAGCTGATTGAGGCTATAAAGTACACACACACACACACACACACACTCACACACACACACACACTCACACACACACACACACATAGCATGGTCATTGTCCTTGTTTGTGTTGTGCCCCTCTGTCACCGTTCCTCTCGTCCATGTGGAGCACAAAAGAAAGAAGAGCCTGATCTCCGAATCACACGGCCTCCTCTTTGTTCTTTCCTCATTGTCCCGATTGCACCCCCCCACCCCACCCCCCCACATTAGCATCAAAAATACACACACGCGTACGCAACGCATCATGCCACCACCATTGCGGTCAACGAGTATATCAATCAAATCAACTTTATGCTGCTTGGTTGCAACCAATCACCAAGGGCTTATTATGTCACCTAGGTTCCTAAAGTGGGGTACGCGTACCTTCAGGGGTACACCGATTCAAAACAGTATGAAATTCATGCAGTGTCCTTGAATGCATCATGTGAACAGCATGTTTCATGATGATGTTTCTGCATCAAGAATGTTTAATATTGAATATTTATTGATATTATGTGCTAAATGACAGCTGGTCTTCTTACGCGGTGCTGTGACTAATTAGTAAGGTTGTCACATGACACCCAGCTCACAAAACCACATTGGAGACCAGGATTTTAACATCAATTTTTATGAACTCGTAATGAAAAAAAAATACTAACAAAGTGGGCTGCACGGTGGTCGAGTGGTTAGCGCGCGGGCCTCGCAGCTAGGAGACCAGAGTTCAATTCCACCCTCGGATATCTCTTTGTGTAGTTTGTATGTTCTCCCCGTGCATGCGTGTTTTTTTTTCCGGGTACTCCGGTTTCCTCCAACATTTCAAAAACATGCTAGGTTAATTAGCCACTCCCAAATTGTCCATAGGTATGAATGTGAGTGTGAATGGTTGTTTGTCTATATGTGCCCTGTGATTGGCTGGCCACCAGTCCAGGGTGTACCCCGCCTCTCGCCTGAAGACAGCTGGGATAGGCTCCACACCCCTCTTAATGAGAACAAACACTTTGCTAACTTTGCACTCGATTCATCACACTGCAACTTAACACTCCAAAGGTGTATAAACAAATACACAAACATGCCCCCAAACATGCTGAATTTTTAGCATGTAGGCGACACAGTTAGGAGATCGGGAAGACGTGGGTTCGATTCTCATTGTGGAGTTTGCAAAGCTTTCTAGTTCTTCCAGAATCTGCACCCCTTCCTTGGTTTGAATTTATTCCACCCACGGCCTGCCTCCGAGCACGGCACGCCCACTTTGCTGTGATTGGTCACACACACTTCCGGACTACTGGTGGAGCTCAGGAGGATCTGGAGTTTTTTTTTTTTCCAGATGGGAAAGCAGGGTTAGGTCGATGTTTGATTCCATCCGTGTTGATGTGGGCTCACCTTGCTCCAAAAGAGCTGGGGAATTTTGCTTTGGAATTTTCCTTTTGTCTCCGAATTTTTCCCTGAATTGCTCCTGAAAAAATGACAAAGTGACTATGACAAGAGGTCTCACTCCGTTCAAGTCAATGTTATATGAACTGTTTTGGTGCCTGAGCTCTTTTGCGAACACGGATCAGAATCAGAATCAGCACCTCCAAGTCCCGAGTCGATACTTCCTGCCTGGAAAAGGGTTGAGTATCATCTCTGGGTCCGGGAAGTCGTAGAGTTTAAGTACCTTAGGTTCTTGATTGTTGTGATGTCTGCATTGTTGTGGAATCGGTCTGTTGCGGTAAAGACGCAGCTGAACTGAAAAGCAAATTGGTCGATCCACATTCCAATATCCACCATCGGAATTTCCCCGAAACACCAGTTTCTTCCAGAACAGGATACGATGACAAAGTACTGCCAAGCAATAGAGAATTCCTAATGGAGTCAAAGATTTTGTACCCATTCAGTATCGTTGAATCCTGTTTGCGTTGTTTAGCCTTTTGGCACACAGATCTTATTTTGAGATTTACGCCCCTGCTGCCTCTGCTCGGATCATCTCCATGGGAGCCGGTTCGCCCCTCCAGATGGGGTCCCACTGATCTGCCTGGATTTTCACCAAGATGTGTCTCCAAAGCCAAATCTTAACAGCTCATGTAAATTGGGTCGTAAAAAGCGAAGGGACGAGCCCATTTTTTTGCAGAATTAAAAAGTACCCGCGTACAAATCAGCGTACACCGTATGTCATGTGATTTGCCGTTGATTATATACTGTCGAAATCCTCCCCCTGACGACTCTAAGTGGGTTTCAAACAGAGGATAAGGGAATCTTAAAGAACCAAAGAACTGCTTATCTGCAGTCCCTGTATGCCTACAAGTAAGCGGGTTTAATATTCATTCATTCATTCATTCATTTTCTACCGCTTTTTCCTCACGAGGGTTGCGGGGGGTGCTGGAGCCTATCCCAGCTGTCTTCGGGCGTAAGGCGGGGTACACCCTGGACTGGTGGCCAGCCAATCACAGGGCACATATAGACAAACAACCATTCACACTCACATTCATACCTATGGACAATTTGGAGTGGCCAATTAACCTAGCATGTTTTTGGAATGTGGGAGGAAACCGGAGTACCCGGAGAAAACCCACGCATGCACGGGGAGAACATGCAAACTCCACACAGAGATGGCCGAGGGTGGGATTGAACCCTGGTCTCCTAGCTGTGAGGTCTGCGCGCTAACCCCTAGACCACCGTGCCGCCCACGGGTTTAATATTTAAAATTAAAATATTACAGCACATTTAGTTCAATAGAGCTGTAATGATATCTTTTTTAACACTGCTATATCATTGTTATCCTTAGCTTTAGCCTCCTTAGCTAGTGGAGTTTGCTTGTTCATGGACATTGGTTATTAGCAGGGCTGGGCTAACTGATATAATGATATCTTTAAAATATCGATATAGCATATCGATATAGACTGGATTTGATGTGGTCTTGCCTTTCAAGATGGCGCCGCCTGAGTGGAAGTTAGTTATGGCAGTTATTAGCATTTTTATAGTGCGTCATTCGTACTTTCTTATAGTTTTTTTGTCCATGTTTGTAGCTTGCCTTTTGTGCCATTGTTTACACTAGGGAGCAGCTGTTAGTTTTGAGCACCCCTTTGCTACACCGAGCAACCAGAGATCCCCGCAAAGATACAGAGGAGGAGAGGCTGCTTAGCTCGAGTGAAAGGCGAAAAAGACGGTATAAAGGTTGCTGTATAAAGACGGTATCAACCATGTTTAGCATCTGTCATTAAGGGGAACATGAAATGGAAGTGGTAGCGGCGCTAACCCGGCTAGCCAGTGGAGTTTGCATGTTCTCTCCGTGGGTTTTTTCCGGTTTCCTCCCACATTCCAAAAACATGCTAGGTTAATTAGCGACTCCAAATTGTCCATAGGTATGAATGTGAGTGTGAATGGTTGTTTGATTTTATGTGCCCTGTGATTGGCTGGCCACCAGTCCATGGTGTACCTCGCCTCTTGCCCAAAGTCTGGAAGCTGGAACACTCATTGTCGGACTCAATTTGTCAGAGGCATCGATGGCGTCTTGGCACGCCCATATAAGGAAATGTGATGTCACAGGGAACCAGACCGGTTTCCTCCCACATTCCAAAAACATGCTAGGTTAATTAGCGACTCCAAATTGTCCATAGGTATGAATGTGAGTGTGAATGGTTGTTTGACTATATGTGCCCTGTGATTGGCTGGCCACCAGTCCAGTGTGTACCCTGCCTCTCGCCCGAAGTCTGGAAGCTGGAACACTCATTGTCGAACTCACTTTGTCAGAGGCATCGATGGGGTCTTGGCACGCCCATATAAGGAAATGTGATGTCACATGGAGCCAGACCGGTTTCCTCCCACATTCCAAAAACATGCTAGGTTAATTAGCGACTCCAAATTGTCCATAGGTATAAATATGAGTGTGAATGGTTGTTTGATTTTATGTGCCCTGTGATTGGCTGGCCACCAGTCCAGGGTGTACCCCGCCTCTCACCTGAAGTCTGGAAACTGGAACACTCAGCGTCAGACTCACTTTGTCAGAGGCATTGATGGTGTCTTGGCATGACCATATAAGGAAGTCCGGCTCCTTGTGATGTCACAGGGAGCCAGTGTTACAAAAACTCTCTGAAACCGAGCGTTCAGAGCCATCCCAAACTTTTTTCAGGGGCCACTTCCAAATGCGTAAACCTCATTATCTGAAACTATAGCATCGTTTGACATTACAATACAACATTTTAAGTACATTTATAAGTCAGAAAAGTAGAAAAATCATAATAGGTCCCTTTTAATGTGTTAATTTATTCCTTTGGTTCATCATTTATATGTATTTAGAATTTCTTTATGCATGTAATACTATAGAAATGCATTAGTGTTAATATTTTTGGCTTTCTGGAATGGAATGATTGGATTTCTGATGGGAAAAATTGTTTTGGTTGAAGTCTGACCTTCTGGAACGGATTAAGGATCAATAAGTTTGCTGTAATATTTCATTGAAAACCGCTCTGTCATTCATGAATTTATTTTTTAAAACTAGTCCCCACCAAAAAAAAAACCCCAAAAACAAACAAACGCAGGAGTTTCCCAGTATGGACTTTCAAGTACCTTGCTCCCCCCCCCAAATGTCACGGTTTCAGGGGGGTGTGAAGGCTTGTTGACTTTCTGTTTGCAACATCAATGAGGCTTTTTCAGCATTTCATCGAGTGCCAAATTGCAGCCATTATTCTCTGCGGGTGCTTCAACCAGATGCTCTTCTTCTCGGTTGAAGTGCGCCGTGGAGAAAAACATGCACATGAACCGTTTTATTCAACTATTTCGATTTATGACGGCGATATCCTCGTTTTTGTATATAAAATTGATTCGAAATTGTCAACAAAGGTTATATTTTGTGGATTCAATTTGGAGTCACAAATTAACCTAACTGCACGACAGTACCCCCCACCCGAGAGAACATCAACACACAGAAATGCCCGAACAGAGAATCAAATCTCCCGACTGTGTAGCCGGCATGCTAACCACTCGTCCACCGTGCGCCACTGCCATATTTGTGTGTGTATCCCTACTCAACTTTAAACCTCTGGCTAAGTCATGTTTCCTGTGAAGCTTTATGAAATCTAGCGAACGTGCTGGAGGATTGGCCTAAGTAGCATTAAGAGCTTTTCATCAAGCTGTTTCTTGGTCTTCTTGTCATGCTCTAGTAGCAATGGTTCCAGCTAACCCTCATCAGAAAAAACTTTCCAAGTTGTCCATTCAGTTGTCTATTATTTTCAGATCTGTGAGAACGCAACGCAGTAGATGTCCAAATATTAGCAACTGAGTATTCGATCCCCAGCATATTTGCGGACATCCTATCAAAGTGTCTTTCTGAACGTATGCCATTTTTTGTCAGATTTTTGCTATGTGGAGGCAAGCTATCACAGCGTACAAGCATCGTAACAGATTGCTAGCCATGGCATAATATTGTTTTATATCTTATTTTATAGCTTACAGTATTTGATAACGCTAGATAATCTCACAATAATGTCATTTTTTTAAACCCAAGTCTTCAAAACATCTAGTGCATCAGAAGATGTTTTGTTACGTCGGTGGACGTGTTTATAATTCCATTACTTCGAAAATTCAGTACTTTCCGACTTGAGGCTGCTATGTAATCATCCATGGAAAGCTACTAGGGATGATCTTCAGGATCAGGTTATGGCAGTTTTTAGCGTTTTTATAATGCGACATTCGTACTTTCTTATTGTTTTTTGTGTCATACCAAACCCTTAAGAAGATGTTCAACTCTGGATGTTCACCTTGTAGATGTTCACCTTGATGTCCACGTTTGTAGCTTGCCTTTTGTGCCATTGTTTACACTAGGGAGGAGCTGTTAGTTTTGAGCACTCCTCTGAGCAACCAGAGATCCCCACAAAGATACAAAGGAGGAGATGCTGCTTAGCGGGAGTGAAAGGTGAAAAAGACGGTATTAAGGTGGCTGTATAAAGACGGTATCAACCATGTTGACCGTCTGTCATCAATGGGAACGTGAAATGGAAGTAGTAACGGTGCTAACCCGGCTAGCCAGTGGAGTTTGCATGTTCTCTCCGTGCATGTGTGGGGTTTTTTCCGGTTTCCTCCCACATTCCAAAAACATGCTAGGTTAATTAGCGACTCCAAATTTTCCATAAGTATGAATGTGAGTGTGAATGGTTGTTTGATTATATGTGCCCTGTGATTGGCTGGCCACCAGTCCAGGGTGTACCCCGATTCTCGCCCGAAGTCTGGAACCAGGAACACTCACTGTCGGACTCACTTTTTGTTAGAGGCATTGCTGGGGTCTTGGCACGCCCATATAAGGAAGTCTGGCTCCCTGTGACATCACAGGGAGCCAGTGTTACAAAAAACTCTCTGAAACCGAGCGTTCAGAGCCATCCCAAACTTTTTTCAGGGTTCACTTCCAAATGCGTAAACCTCATTTTAACCATTTTTATGTAAACAAGAGAATATGCTATTGGATAAAGTCCATCATGTGACCTCAACACACACGGTAAAACCTCCGGCCTTCAAAATAACAGCACATCCTGTCGGGGAGTACAAAGCAAGGGAGTTCAGATCGGATGTTATGTGGATGGGGACATCCCTATAAAGTCCCAGAAACAAGCTCCATTGCTCCACTGAATAATAGATCCGCTCCTGAAGGCACCATGGAAGTCACCAACGCGCCAGTCATGCTAAGGAGGCCACTGAAATCCCACAGAGGCCTGCAAGTGATCCTTGTGTTTTGACACTTAAAAGAGACTTGATTATGCCTTTGAACGAGTCACTCTGCGGTGAAGTGACACACACTCTCATCCGAAAAGAGAGGTTAAATGCACGCCCTGATTCAATCCCCGAAATGAGTCGGCGGCACCGGGGTCACCACAGCGCTTGTCTCCTCTACCCACACGCACTCGTACACGCAATTAAATCAGATAATGCGCTTCCAGGATGACATTCATCGACTGACAAAAGTAGATCAGCAGTGGGAATGGATGTTGATGGTGGAAGGCTGCTTTTAAAACTGGCGACTACTTCAATGACCCGTGACTGAGTCCAAATTCTTGACACATTTGGCTCCGTGATGGCTTGGTGGTCTTGAGATTTATTAATCGTACATAAATTAGCATCAACGGACCTTAGTTCATTTTGGAACTAAGAGATATAAGTGACTCATTGCAAGTTATCGCAAACGCTTGATTGCAGTTGTTGCTGCTAAGCTTGGCCCCAACCACAAGTTGGCTGAATGACAACAATTCTGCAAAATGCCTCCACAGTGCCGTAAGAGACTCATTGCAAGTTAGCGCAAACGCTTGATTGCAGTTGTTGCTGCTAAGGGTGGCCCAACCACAAGTTGGCTGAATGACAACAATTCTGCAAAATTCCTCCACAGCGCTGTAAGAGACTCATTGCAAGTTATCACAAGTGCTTGATTGCAGTTGTTGCTGCTAAGCGTGGCCCAACCACAAGTTGGCTGAATGAATGACAACAATTCTGCAAAATTCCTCCACGGCGTTGTGACTCATTGCAAGTTATCGCAAACGCTTGATTGCAGTTGTTGCTGCTAAGCTTGGCCCCAACCACAAGTTGGCTGAATGACAACAATTCTGCAAAATGCCTCCACAGTGCCGTAAGAGACTCATTGCAAGTTAGCGCAAACGCTTGATTGCAGTTGTTGCTGCTAAGGGTGGCCCAACCACAAGTTGGCTGAATGACAACAATTCTGCAAAATTCCTCCACAGCGCTGTAAGAGACTCATTGCAAGTTATCACAAGTGCTTGATTGCAGTTGTTGCTGCTAAGCGTGGCCCAACCACAAGTTGGCTGAATGAATGACAACAATTCTGCAAAATTCCTCCACGGCGTTGTGACTCATTGCAAGTTATCGCAAACGCTTGATTGCAGTTGTTGCTGCTAAGGGTGCCCCCAACCACAAGTTGGCTGAATGACAGCAATTCTGCAAAATTCCTCCACAGCGCTGTAAGAGACTCATTGCAAGTTATCACAAACCCTTGATTGCAGTTGTTGCTGCTAAGCGTGGCCCAACCACAAGTTGGCTGAATGACAACAATTCTGCAAAATTCCTCCACAGCGCTGTAAGAGACTCATTGCAAGTTATCACAAACCCTTGATTGCAGTTGTTGCTGCTAAGCGTGGCCCAACCACAAGTTGGCTGAATGACAACAATTCTGCAAAATTCCTCCACAGCGCTGTAAGAGACTCATTGCAAGTTATCACAAACGCTTGATTGCAGTTGTTGATGCTAATGACAACAATTCTGCCAAATTCCTCCACAGCGCCGTAAGAGACTCATTGCAAGTTATCGCAAACGCTTGATTGCAGTTGTTGCTGCTAAGGGTGCCCCCAACCACAAGTTGGCTGAATTACAACAATTCTGCAAAATTCCTCCACAGCGCTGTAAGAGACTCATTGCAAGTTATCACAAACGCTTGATTGCAGTTGTTGCTGCTAAGGGTGGCCCCAACCACAAGTTGGCTAAATGACAACAATTCTGCAAAATTCCTCCACAGCGCTGTAAGAGACTCATTGCAAGTTATCACAAACGCTTGATTGCAGTTGTTGCTGCTAAGGGTGGCCCCAACCACAAGTTGGCTGAATGACAACAATTCTGCAAAATTCCTCCACAGCGCTGTAAGAGACTCATTGCAAGTTATCACAAACGCTTGATTGCAGTTGTTGCTGCTAAGGGTGGCCCCAACCACAAGTTGGCTGAATGACAACAATTCTGCAAAATTCCTCCACAGCGCTGTAAGAGACTCATTGCAAGTTATCACAAACGCTTGATTGCAGTTGTTGCTGCTAAGGGTGGCCCCAACCACAAGTTGGTTGAATGACAACAATTCTGCAAAATTCCTCCACAGCGCTGTAAGAGACTCATTGCAAGTTATCGCAAGCACTTGATTGCAGTTGTTGCTGCTAAGGGTGCCCCCAACTACAAGTTGGCTGAATGACAACAATTCTGCAAAATTCCTCCACAGCGCTGTAAGAGACTCATTGCAAGTTATCACAAACCCTTGATTGCAGTTGTTGCTGCTAAGCGTGGCCCAACCACAAGTTGGCTGAATGACAACAATTCTGCAAAATTCCTCCACAGCACATTCACTGACTCATTGCAAGTTATCACAAACGCTTGATTGCAGTTGTTGCAATTGTGGCCCTTTTTTTCCCTCTTAGTAATGAAAAGTTGTGTTGTCATTGACTAATATTTGCATTTTTTGATGATCTGAAACATTTAAAATAACAAATCACTCTTTCCATACATCCCATAAATAGATGTATTTACATGAACAACTTGTACACAAAGACATACACATACTGACTACTTGCCCATGTGTCAACAAAGCAGTCGGACTGTAAACCTCCAGGTGATGATATTTCAGGGTCACACGGAGGTTGCCGAGTGTTTTTGGATTGTGTTTGTCTTCATCCACGGTGCTGACATGACTTACTCTGACATATTCACATAAACTCAGACAGCTGCAGGCAAATGATAGCAAAGTAGATGCTTCCTGTCAGCCGCTCTTGTATGGAAGAAGTATACACAAGACGAGTAGAGTGTGGAAAGATTTATGTGGCGATGCCGCCTGGAGGGTAATGTGAAGATAAATAATCTGTGTGTGTGTTTTACGTGATGCTGATTAACATGATGAACAAGAAGATAACGTAAATAGTCATAACAATAAAGTCAAGGCATACACAATGAACGGGTGGAGAAAAGTGTCAGGCGTGATGTGTGATAGAAGAGTTTCAGCTAAAATGAAAGAAAATATATACAAAACTGTAAGGAAAAAGGTAGCAGAGATGAGGATGCAGAGGCTCACATTGGGAGTGACCAGGATGGATAGGATCAGAAAGGAGTACATCAGAGGGACATTACATGTTAGAGGTCCTTTATCTCCAAGGCCTCTAACAAGGCCACTGAGAAAAAGACAGGAAGCAGAACTGGAGGAAGCAGAGCTGAGGATGTATTGGGAGTGACCAGGATGGATAGGATCAGGAACGAGTACTTCAGAGAGGCCCTTTATCTCCAAGGCCTCTAACAAGGCCACTGAGGAAAAGACAGGAAGCAGAACTGGAGGTAGCAGAGATGAGGATGCTGAGGTTCTCATTGGGAGTGACCAGGATGGATAGGATCAGGAAGGAGTACATCAGAGGGACATTACATGTTAGAAGCCCTTTATCTCCAAGGCCTCTAACAAGGCCACTGAGGAAAAGACAGGAAGCAGAACTGGAGGTAGCAGAGATGAGGATGCTGAGGTTCTCATTGGGAGTGACCAAGATGGATAGGATCAGGAAGGAATCCATCCTATTCCACCCTCGGCCATCTCTGTGTGGAGTTTTCATGTTCTCCCCGTGCATGCGTGGGTTTTCTCCGGGTACTCCGGTTTCCTCCCACATTCCCAAAACACGCTACATTAATTGTGTGACGAGTGTGAATGGTTGTTTGTTTATATGTGCCCTGTGATTTGGCTGGCCACCAGTCCAGGGTGTACCCCGCCTCTCGCCCGAAGACAGCTGGGATAGGCTCCAGCAACCCCCCCGCGACCCGTGAGGATAAGCGGTAGAAAATGAATGAAAACAATATGCACATTTAAGCAATATTTACAACAGAACAGGAAGTCAAAACAGAACATTTGTTCACTTCCTGCTTTCCTAATATAGTTTCAGTTTTTTTTAAAAATTTTTGATTTTTTTAATTTTTTATTTTTTTTATTTTTTATTTTTTTAATTTTTTAATTTTTTAATTTTTTAATTTTTTAATTTTTTAATTTTTTAATTTTTAATTTATTAATTTATTAATTTTTTTATGTTTTATTTATTTTATTTTTTGTGTGTCTGTGTGTTGTGTCTTTTTTAAGTCTTATTTATGTCTACTGTATGTACAGTATATTGGGTAATAGTGACTGTAGGGGTGTATTTCATATCAAGAGGTCTCTAATAATGTTAAAAACTGTATTTAGAAGGTTATAAACAGATTTGTGTGATAATCAATCGATAGATAGCATGACCGTACAACAACAACAGTGCTTATTTGCATAGACGCTTCCTGCACCAGTACACTCATAACCGAATGAAAAGCACACTTAGTAATGCGTTAAAGTGTCTTATCTGAATGCAAATGATCTGAATCAAAACAGGAAGTGCCGTCCATGTAGTGTTGGTTATATTAGATTTTGTAACAATTGGGAGCATTTGTCCACAGTCAATATATTCCAGTCACAGGACCGCAAGCCCTCACGTTTGGATGCTTCCACTCCAACATGCAGCGGCTCCCCCATGAGCACTTATGAGCATTGCGGGTAATTTTGTGCCACTGGCATAATTGAATTCAGCTGAAAACTGAGAAGTGGCTGTGGGTGTGAAATGAACATGCAGTCTTTATGAATATCAGCCATGGGAAGAGATGAAAAGATGGAGAGATGAAGAGATGAAGAGATGTCCATGTAGTGGAAGCAGACCAGCATTTCTTCTTTCTCTCACTTTCATATGTAAAACTAGAATTATCCTCCAAAAAAGGGTGTTTATTGTCAATATTTTTGGGGTGTGTGAATGGATTCATTGGAATGACATTCTGGTATTCTGACTCTAAACCATGGTTGCATTCACTATAGCATTCCGAGATAATAGTACTCCTTGGAATAGTGCTCCAAAATAATAGTATTACAACATAATAATTGATTTCTGAGATAATACTAATCTGTGATGACAGTACTCCAAATTAGTAGCATTCTGAGATAATACTTTTCCAAGATAATAGTCAACCAAATAATAGTATTCCAAGATAATATTACTCCAAATAGTATTCCAAGAAAATTGTAATCCAAATAATAATATTCCAAAATAATACTACTCCAAAATGATAGAATTTCAAGATATTACACGATATAGTATTCCAAGAAAATTGTAATCCAAATAATAATATTCCAAAATAATACCACTCCAAAATAATAGTATTCCAAGAAAATTGTAATCCAAATAATAATACTACTCCAAAATAATAGTATTTCAAGATAATATTACTCCAAATAGTATTCCAAGAAAATTGTAATCCAAATAATAATATTCCAAAATAATACTACTCCAAAATAATAGTATTCCAAGATAATATTACTTGAAATAGTATTCCAAGAAAATTGTAATCCAAATAATAATATTCCAAAATAATACTACTCCAAAATAATAGTATTCCAAGAAAATTGTAATCCAAATAATAATATTCCAAAATAATACTACTCCAAAATAATAGTATTCCAAGAAAATTGTAATCCAAATAATAATATTCCAAAATAATACTACTCCAAAATAATAGTATTTCAAGATAATATTACTCCAAATAGTATTCCAAGAAAATTGTAATCCAAATAATAATATTCCAAAATAATACTACTCCAAAATAATAGTATTCCAAGATAATATTACTTGAAATAGTATTCCAAGAAAATTGTAATCCAAATAATAATATTCCAAAATAATACCACTCCAAAATAATAGTATTCCGAGACAACAGTAGTCCAAATAATACTATTACAAGATAATTTAATTTAATTTAATTTAATTTAATTTAATTTAATTTAATTTAATTTAATTTAATTTAATTTAAAAAATAAAAATTAAATAAAAATTAAAAATTCAAATTGAAAAAAATCAAATAAAAAAATTATTAAAATTAATAAAATTAAAAAACACAACAAAGCATTCCTATTACAAAATGTATAAAATTAGTTCCTGTTCCTCACCTGTGACGCCACAATTCTCATCGTTTATTTGTTGATGCTTATCCATATTAGAAAGAATCCATATTCTACCTGGAATATGCTAATGTTTACTTGAAGATGCTCCCATGGCGTGGGTAGAATGGAGGAGGCGATGTCTGAGTCCAATCAATGACACGCAATGATGATGAACACTCCAACACATCCAAACATATTCCCCCTTGAAACGCATGAGATGCTATCTTAGTACCGTTTGAATACAATATTATACATATGCATAATATGTTATTAATATTGCTTGAAATCAGCACAGCGTGCTGGTTTCTTTGTGTGAGAAATATATGAGGCAGTGCTAAATATATCGGTGGCATCCCAAGTGATGCTAATCAACACTTGCACCATCCTACTATATCCATCCTTCCCAAACACCAACCCCCACCTTCACCTCCATAAAGCCCTCCCAGAGGAGCCTCTGTACCCCATCTGCTCCGTTTTCTGCAATTAGCCCGAGCAGGAGGACGTGGGGTAGAAGGGGTCACTTGCTTATTCTGTTAAAGCGCCCCCCTCATCCATTTTGATTTGGTCTTTTTTATTCTCCCTCATGTGCTGTATGGATTTCACACAAGGTGTTATTATGCGTGTGTGTGGTTGATTGATTTTATACCGTGGGAATTTTGCATGTTTCATGTTATGAATACCTTGTTGAGTCCAACTGTTTTCTTAGCATATTTTTTTACACAAAACGTCCTGTTAATGGCACTTTTTTTGGTTTTCTGAGGAGATTATGCTTTTTTTCTATTTTAGCATTTTTGTGACTTATGTCAAGTCAGTTCAAGTCAATTCAAGTCAGTCAAGCTGGGTCAGGTCAAGTCAATTCAAGTCAATCAAGTCATGTTACATCAAGTCACGTCAAGTCAGTCAAGCCGGGTCAAGTTAAGTCAAGCTGGGTCAAGTCAGGTCAAGACAAGTCAGTCAAACCGGGTCAAGTCAGGTCAAGTCAGGTCAAGTCAGGTCAAGTCAGGTCAAGACAAGTCAGTCAAACCTGGTCAAGTCAGGTCAAGTCAGGTCAAGTCAGGTCAAGTCAGGTCAAGTCAGGTCAAGTCAAGTTATGTCAAGTCACTTCAAGTCACGTCAAGTCACGTCAAGTCAGTCAAACCGGGTCAAGTCAACTCACGTCAAATCAAGTCAGGTCAAGTCAGTCAAACCGGGTCAAGTCAACTCAAGTCAAATCAAGTCAGTCAAACGGGGTCAAGTCAACTCACGTCAAATCAAGTCAGGTCAAGTCAATTCAATCAAGTCAAGTTATGTCAAGTCACGTCAAGTCAGTCAAGCCGGGTCCAGTCAGGCAAACCGGGTCAAGTCAGGTCAAGTCAGCCAAACCGGATCAAGTTATGTCAAGTCAAGTCACGTTTAGTCACATCAAGTCACGTCAAGTCAGTCAAACCGGGTCAAGTCAACTCACGTCAAATCAAAGTCAGGTCAAGTCAATTCAATCAAGTCAAGTTATGTTAAGTCATGTCAAGTCAGTCAAGCTGGGTCCAGTCAGGCAAACCGGGTCAAGTCAGGTCAAGTCAGTCAAACCGGGTCAAGTCAAGTTATGTCAAGTCACGTTTAGTCACGTCAAGTCACGTCAAGTCAAATCAAGTCACATCAAGTCACGTCAAGCCGGGTCAAGTCGGGTCAAGTCGGGTCAAGTCAGTCAAGTCAGGTCAAGTCTAGTTATGTCAAATCGGGTCAAGTCAACTCAAGTCAAGTTATGTCAAGTCACGTCAAGTCACATCAAGTCACATCAAGTCACGTCAAGTCGGGTCAAGTCGGGTCAAGTCGGGTCAAGTCGGGTCAAGTCAACTCAAGTCAAGTTATGTCAAGTCACGTTTAGTCACGTCAAGTCACGTCAAGTCACGTCAAGTCACATCAAGTCACGTCAAGTCAGGTCAAGTCGGGTCAAGTCGGGTCAAGTCAAGTCAGTCAAGCCGGGTCAAGTCAGGTCAAGTCTAGTTATGTCAAATCGGGTCAAGTCAACTCAAGTCAAGTTATGTCAAGTCACGTTTAGTCACGTCAAGTCAGTCAAGCCGGGTCAAGTCAAGTCAAGTCAAGTCATTTATATTCAAACTCACCGGCAGGTGCTCATACTTTTCCAACCAAGTATCAGTTGTTGAAGACTTGTGTGTTTACTCTATTTGTGTGTAAACATTCATCCCACTATTGAACCTCCATTGGAGATTATTCCCCCACAATTTCTGACAACAGTGACATTTTCTAATATTTATTTTGATCCGTGGTGCCGAGCCAAGAGCCAAACTTTAGTGTTTGATTAGACTCGCTTCCACTCTCACCATGTGCCGACTTTGATTGAATGATTCCCTGGCGTACGTACGTATGCTGAGGACTGAAATGCCACGTGACGTATTATTACGTTTCATGAACGCTGCCTTGCATTCAGCACCCGGGAACAACACAGACCGATCCCAGCCTTGAATAATTCATCAGTTACAGTATACTGGCAATTGTTCCGGCGGTGACAGCTGGGAGAAAAAAAACACCAGCGACGACGTTTCTATCTCATCAGAAATGTCGCCTCCGAGGTAGATAGATGCTCTCCAACAAGGGAATTTATCATCAGCATTGACAAGCAGAGATGCTTTTCACTGCGAGTCGTTACTGTTCACATGTTTTGGTTCGACGTGTCTGGATAAGAACATGTAAACATGATGTGATGAAAACTAGGAGGGGGGGGGGGGGCAAAAATGACTTTTATTTTTATTACTTTTATTGCTGTGTGAGTGAGGCTTACCCAAATAACACAACCTAAATAATACCCTACTGCAATTACTAATACTTCTGTAACACAATTTCCGAAGGACAGAAATGATTAAGATATTATCGTTACAACACAGTTCACTTAAATTATTAAGACAAACAATACTGGTTACACCCCCGTTTAGTACGAATCCTTATTTATAAAGCTAATATTTACATAGAGCATAAAAAAACGTTTTTCAGGGATTATGCTTTTTCCCTACTTCAGCATTTTCGCGACTTATGTCAAGTCAGTCAAATCAGTTCAAGTCGGGTCAGGTCAAGTCAGGTCAAGTCAGGTCAGGTCAAGTCAGGTCACATCAAGTCAAGTCAGTCAAGTCAGGTCAAGTCAAGTCAATCAAGTCAGGTCAAATCAAGTCAAGTCAATCAAGTCAGGTCACATCAAGTCAAGTTCAAGTCAAGTCGGGTCAAGTCAAGTCAATCAAGTCAGGTCACATCAAGTCAAGTCAGTCAAGTCAGGTCAAGTCAGGTCAAGTCAGGTCAAGTCAGGTCAAGTCAATCAAGTCAGGTCAAATCAAGTCAAGTCAATCAAGTCAGGTCACATCAAGTCAAGTCAGTCAAGTGAAGTCAAGTCAAGTCAGTCAATGCGAGTCAGTCAAGTTGAGTCACGTCAAGTCACATCAAGTCAGGTCAAGTCAATCAAGTCAGGTCAAATCAAGTCAAGTCAATCAAGTCAGGTCACATCAAGCCAAGTTAAGTCAAGTCACGTCAAGTCACGTCAAGTCACGTCAAGTCACGTCAAGTCACGTCAACAAGTCAGGTCAAGTCAGATCAAGTCAGGTCAAGTCAATCAAGTCAGGTCAGGTCAATCAAGTCAGATCAGGCAAGTCAAATCAAGTCAGGTCAGGTCAGATCAGTTCATACAAGTAAAGTCATGTCAAGTCAAGTGAAGTCAGGTCAAGTCAAATCGGAAACTGACGGAAACAAATGTGGAACTGTGAACTGATTATGGGATGCACTCAATTGTAATCTGATGCATGTTCAAATGAACTAAAACCATTACCATTACCATTACCATAGAATCTGCCACGGGTCGATAAAAACCATCTCCAGCCTGCAGTCTACCCTCCAATAAGATTATATGTAAGCTATACTTCTACAGTATCCCACCTTTCAGTGAACATCGGCATAATGAGCCTTCAGGTGCCACTTCAGATCCGATACTGGTTAGCTTTTGACCAACATTCCCCGCCCCAAAAGGAAGCCACCCTCTAACGTTTTCATCCAGTCTTGTCTCATCACGTTCTAGTCATCAAAGAGCCATGTTCAAATTCAGGTCAGGGCTGGGATTTGGGTCTTGAGACACAATTTGGTAGTGTAGAGATCATGATGATGTAGTATTTTTACACAGTAGATACTTTCTATTGACATTGCAAATGCAGTCCACCTAGCGACAGACAGTATCTATCGATCTAGCGATGGCAAGGCTGATGTTGCCGAGCAGAGTCTCATAATCGGGTCAAGACAATTGGATTAGGAACGCAGTAAAGATGGTGACTCCACGTCTCAGCAGAGACACACAGGGCACTGAGCTTCATGACTGGTTCAAGACTCTTCATCCTTGTATTTAGCAAACATCAACTGCTTGTTTTTAATTTTTAATTTTTTTATTTTTTATTTTATTTTTTATTTTTTATTTATTTATTTTATTTTTTATTTTTTATTTTTTATTTTTTATTTTTTATTTTTTATTTTTTATTTTTTATTTTTTATTTTTTATTTTTTATTTTTTATTTTTTATTTTTGATCCCAATATAATTTAATTTTTTTAATTTTAATTTTAGGCTGCACGGCGGCCGAGTGGTTAGCGCGCAGACATCACAATTAGGAGACCAGGGTTCAATTCCACCCTCATCTCTGTGTGGAGTTTGCATGTTCTCCCCGTGCATGCGTGGGTTTTTCTCCGGGTACTCCGGTTTCCTCCCACATTCCAAAAACATGCTAGGTTAATTAGCCACTCCAAATTGTCCATAGGTATGAATGTGAGTGTGAATGTCTTACTGAGAACAAACACTTTGCTAACAGCATTCGATTCATCACACTGCAACTTAATACTACTTATAAAGATACACTTATATAGTAAATACATGCTTAATACTCAAAGGGTGGAAAAACAAATACACAAACATGCCCCAAACATGACAAATAGTTAGCATGTAGGCTACACAGTTAGGAGATCAGGAAGACGTGGGTTCGATTCTCATTGTGGAGTCCATAGGTATGAATGTGAGTGTGAATGGTTGTTTGTCTATATGTGCCCTGTGATTGGCTGGCCACCAGTCCAGGGTGTACCCCGCCTCTCGCCCCAAGACAGCTGGGATAGGCTCCAGCACCCCCGCGACCCTTGTGAGGAAAAGCGGTAGAAAATGAATTTTAATTTTAATTTTAATTTTAATTTTAATTTTAATTTTAATTTTAATTTTAATTTTAATTTTAATTTTAATTTTAATTTTAATTTTAATTTTAATTTTAACTCTGGTTTCCTCCCACATTCCAAAAACATGCTAGGTTAATTAGCCACTCCAAATTGTCCATAGGTATGAATGTGAGTGTGAATGGTTGTTTGTCTATATGTGCCCTGTAATTGGCCACCAGTCCAGGGTGTACCCCGCCTCTCGCTCGAAGACAGCTGGGATAGGCTCCAGCACCCCCGCGACCCTTGTGAGGAAAAGCGGTAGAAAATGTATTTTTATTTTTATTTTTATTTTTATTTTTATTTTTATTTTTATTTTTATTTTTATTTTTATTTTTATTTTTATTTATTTTAACTTGTACTTTTACAATCAGCAACTGTTACATTTGTTCACTTCCTGCTTTCCACTATTTTATTTTATTTTATTTTATTTTATTTTATTTTTTATAAAAAATATAAATCATAACCCCTCTCTCGCCTTCCCCCGTATAATGTGCTTATTGTTATGAATTTATGATATCCTTCTGGGACAAAAACAGCCCTTCTGGAAAGGATTAGTCACGACAACCGAGGAGCCAATGTAGCATGAAATGTTAGCATGAAACGTACCTCTCATATTCATCTTCTAGTCACACTTACCGTATTTAGCGCCAAATATGATACCGACAGCCTCGGCAGCTGTCTCTCGTGTCCGGAGTGGTTTCTTGCTGCTTGTATTGATCGGTATTGATCGTGACCTTCTGTCTGCAGCCACGGGGCAAGTCAGCGTACCGGTTGTGTTGACATTTTCACTGCTGCATCTCAGCTTTATTGACTGAAAATATAATACAGCTTCTTACAGTGAATACAATAAGTGCATATCATCCACACTAAGAATGTTACAGTTTATAATTTGCATTCAAAATGTTCATTTTTTTGTATTGATTATGCTCATATGTATAAAATATCCATATAAATATATGCCTGGTTTCTCGCTATGCTGATTGGCATGTTTGCTTATTATCTTCTCTTAGTACTTTTGCATGGGTCACCTGTGAGTGCAGCTCTAGTTGTACTGTGTGTGTGTGTGTGTATGTGTGTGTGTGTGTGTGTATCAAAAGCGTATAATTAGACCGAAAATCCACAGTGCCAGTGTGGCCCAGGGGCTATTTGCACCCCGCAGATATTTTTCATTGGCCTGCGGCACATTCTAAAAATGTAATTTAACAGGAAAACAGCAACAGCAAAATGGAAAAAGAATGAAGTCAAAATATTTAGAGGGAAAAAAAGTAGTAATCTAACAAAAAAATGTAATTTTATAACATTGAGGAAAAATAATAATAATAATAATAATTATTATTATTTTAGTAGCACACTGCTGAAATTTAAAAAAGAAAAATACATTTAAAACATTATGAGAAACTAATAAAACAATGAATAAAGTTGTCACAGGTATGGAGTCTGGAGTCTATCCCAGCTGACTTTGGGCGAGAGGCGTGGCGGGGTACACCCCGGACTGGTGGCCAGCCAATCACAGGGCACATATAGACAAACAACCATTCACACTCACATTCATACCTATGGACAATTTGGAGAAATAAAGTTGTAATTTTTGAAAAATTTGGTTGTGGAATAAGTTGTAATGTTACGACAATTCAGTCAAAAGTCGTGAAGTAGAAGAAAATTGACTTGAGAAAAAAGTTGAAATAATTGGAAAATTAAAAACAGCCGTAATTGCACAAGAATACAGTCAAAAATATTAAGAAAAAAAAACATTCTAATGACAAACACGTCACAAATTTATTAAAAATAATCCAGTGATATTATGAGGGGAAAATATCAGTTTAACGGCATAGAGTTTAAAGAAAAAAAAAATTTTTTTTTAAAGTTGTAATATTATGAGAAAAAAAAATTCATTCATTTTCTACCGCTTTTTCAAACAACCATTCACACTCACATTCATACCTATGGACAATTTGGAGAAATAAAGTTGTCATTTTTGAAAAATTCGGTTTTGGAATATTGGAATTTGTAATGTTACGACAATTCAGTCAAAAGTCGTAAAGTTGAAGTTGACATGGAAAAAGTTGAAATAATTGAAAAATTAAAAACAGCTGTAATTGTACAATAATACAGTCAAAATATTATATTATTATATAATAATAATATTATATAATAATATTGATATAAATAATATTATATAATAATAATAATATATTATGATATTATATATTATATAAAATATAATACAAAAAAATACATTCTAATGACAAACAGGTCACAAATTGATGAAAATAATCCAGTGATATTACTATATTATTATTATTATTATTATTATATTTTTTTGTTAAGTTGTAATATTATGAGGAAAAAAAACCCAACAAGTTCAAATTCAATCAATTTTTCTACCAAATCTGGGTAACCTAAAAAAATTCCTGTGTATTCACTGAGACATAAAATACGGTAATAATACATTAAAACTAAAAATACTAAAATGTTAGAGTAATAAATAAATACATTCAGCAACTTTTCCATGTCTATACTGCAAATTAATTACTATGGTTTTTAGAGGGTCAATTAAGACCTGGCAGTTAAGTTAAGTTGAGTTTTGTGACGTCCAACCACCTGTGAACGTCACACGACCTTGTATTCAGAGTTTCGTTTTCTGATGTTGTTTTGCCGTCGTTTGGTTGCCGAATAACAAACAATTTGCAGGATCGAATATCGCCAGGAATTAATTTTTAACTAACATTTCTGACATTTCTCTTCCAGGATCATGGGGTCGATGCATGGGCAGCGATTGCGGGCCTGGCGGTAGCCAGAGCAGAGCGGTGTGGTGCGCGCACTCCGAAGGTTGGACAACCCTCCACACAAACTGCAACCAGGACGAGCGACCGAACAACCAGCAGAGTTGCTTCCGAGTTTGCGACTGGCACAAAGATCTGTACGACTGGCAACTGGGGGCGTGGAACCAATGTGTCCCTGTATCGATGCGCAGTGCCGGAGTGCAACGGCCTGCAGTGTGCACCCGAGGGGAGGAGGGTATTCAAACCCGAGAAGTGGGCTGCGTCCAGAAAACGAACGGCGAGCCTGCAGAAGACGCAATTTGTGAATACTTTGAACCCAAACCTCGTCTGGAGCAAGCTTGTCTTATCCCTTGTCCTCGGGATTGCGTGGTGTCCGAGTTCAGTCCATGGACTTCCTGTTCGAAGACCTGTGGGATGGGTTTGCAGAACAGAATTCGTATTGTTCTTGCGCCGCCGTTATTTGGGGGGTCGGCATGCCCAAACCTGACAGAGTTTCAGACATGTCAACCGGGACCATGCGAGGGAGAAGAGAGCCAATACAGTCTCAGGGTTGGACCCTGGGGGCCTTGCTCCGTGCCAGCCTCGAGGCAGGCCAGGCAGGCGAACAAACCCTCCAGTGACATCGACATCGATAAAACTCCAAGTGATGGTGGAAAACCATCTGGAGAGGACAAAAAACCACCCAAAAGAGGGGACAAACGTCCCAAAGTCGGAGACAAGAGGTCTATGCAGGGTGATGACGTTCCCAAAGACGGAGACAAACCACCAAGACCCAACAGGAAACTGGGCAAAGGGAACCAAAACCCAGATAGACCGTCCCGTCAGGCTGACCGGCCGAAACGACAGAGAAAACTTAAAAACAAGGCCAAAAAGGAGAAAATCCGAGCTAAAGTCCGGGAGAAGTTGAAGGAGAGAGGAAAGGTAAAGGATCCCGGGACCAGAGAACTCATCAAAAAGAATCGAAACCGGAACCGTCAGAATCGCCCGGGAGGAAAGTCCTGGGACCTGCAAATCGGCTACCAGACAAGAGAAGTCACCTGTGTACACAAGAGTGGGAATGTCGAAGCTCTGAGGTAAGAAGAACATTGAAGACCTTATTTTCACTAATTGCGGAGTCGTTAGCATGTTGGTAACTCAGTCAGGAGATCGGGGTTCGAATCTCCGATTGGGCATCTCTGTGTGGAATTTGAAATCCTCCCACATTCCAAAAAGTCCACTGGGCCGGCGCCAGTTGCTGCCAGTTGGTGCCAGTTGGTGCCAATGTAATTTGCTGTGGGGCCTAGTGTCACCATTAAGGTGCTAAGTGGTGTGCAGTGGCTCAAACTGCCTCCCAACTGGCTCGTGGTGGCCTGTATGGGCCGCAAAAATTTTGTTTGTCGGCAAGAAGTTTCAAATTGTTAAAATCTTTGTCCACCAAGTGGAACCAAATGTCTGCCTATTGGAATCCACTGGAATGTAATGGCGCGAGCCAAGTTGTGCCAATGATGCTAGGAATCTACATGCCGGTGCCAGTTGGTGCCAATTCGCGCCAGTATCATTTGCTATGGCGCCTAGTGTTGCCAATAAGGTGCTTAGTGGTGTGCAGTGGCTCAAACTGCCTCCCAACTGGCCCGTGGTGGCCCGTAAGGGCGGCAGAAATTTAGTTTGGTGGCCAGAAAATTTCAAAATGTTTAAAATCTTTGTCCACCAAGTGGAATCAAATGTCACAAGCAATCTGTCAATTGGAATCCACTGGAATGTAATGGCGCGAGCCAAGTTGCGCCAATAATGCTAAGAGTCCGCAGGGCCGTAGCCAGTTGGTGCCAGTTGGTGCCAGTTGGTGCCAATGCAATTTCCTGTGACGCCTAGTGTCACCAATAAGGTGCTTAGTGGCTCAAACTGCCTCCCAAATGTCTCGTGGTGGCCCGTAAGGGCGGCAAAAAATTTAGTTTGGTGGCAAGAAAATTTCTAAATGTTTAAAAATTTTGTCCACCAAGTGGAACCAAATGTCTACCTATTGGAATCCACTGGAATGTAATGGCGCAAGCCAAGTTGTGCCAATGAGTAAGTGCCACGATTCTCATTGTGGAGTTTGCATGTTCTCCCCAAAAACATGCTAGGTTAATTAGCCACTCCAAATTGTCCATAGGTATGAATGTGAGTGTGAATGTCTTACTGAGAACAAACACTATGCTAACAGCACTCGATTCATCACACTGCAACTTAATACTCAAAAAGTCTATAAACAAATACACAAACATGCCCCAATATGCCAAATGGTTAGCAGGTCGGCCACACAGTTAGGAGATCGGGAAGACGTGGGTTCGATTCTCATTGTGGAGTTTGCATGTTCTCCCCAAAAACATGCTAGGTTAATTAGCCACTCCAAATTGTCCATAGGTATGAATGTGAGTGTGAATGTCTTACTGAGAACAAACACTTTGCTAACAGCACTCGATTCATCACACTTCAACTTAATACTCAAAAAGTGTATAAACAAATACACAAACATGCCCCGAACATGCTGAATGGTTAGCATGTAGGCCACACAGTTAGGAGATCGGGAAGACGTGGGTTCGATTCTCATTGTTCTCCCCAAAAACATGCTAGGTTAGGTTAATTAGTTAATTAGTGACTCCAAATTGTCCATAGGTATGAATGTGAGTGTGAATGGTTGTTTGTCTATATGTGCCCTATGATTGGCTGGCCACCAGTCCAGGGTGTACCCCGCCCTCTCGCCCGAAGTAAGCTAGGATATTGCATGTTATATCGGTCCGATAATTATAGTCATTGAACATTCACAGAGCCTGGCGGTTTTCTTTTATTATTATGAACACGCAGTAATGGTGTTACTGCGTTTGTTACTATCCAGTGCGTTAAATATGAATGTTCTACTTCATGTCATGAGTCGTATACATTCAGTCTCTTGTGAGGTCAGTGTAGCGTCTTTGTTAGATGACTGGCCTGGTTCTGTCTCTCAGTAGCCATTCAGCTTTAACAGAAGCCTGTGAGCAATGGCCATTACACCCTTGGAAAAAAAAAAAGAAAAGACGTCACTGATGCATTCTCTCTGAACGTCTGAGGCAAGGTCACATGCCACGGATGATCAAACTTCAAGCAAATACCACTTGTCCAAATCCGGGGTTCAAATAGACTATGATGCTTTCATTATATTGATTTATTATATGGATTTTATTTCATTTCATTTTTATACATTTTCATTTATTCATTTTCTACCGCTTTTACCTCTTCGTGTGAGAGGCGGGGTACACGCTGGACTGGTGGCCAGCCAATCACAGGGCACATATAGACAAACAACCATTCACACTCACATTCATTGAGTATTAAGTTGCAGTGTGATGAATCGAGTGCTGTTAGCAAAGTGTTTGTTCTCAGTAAGACATTCACACTCACATTCGTACCTATGGACAATTTGGAGTGGCTAATTAACCTAGCATGTTTTTGGGGAGAACATGCAAACTCCACAATGAGAATCGAACCCACGTCTTCCTGATCTCCGATCTGTGTGGCCTACATGCTAACCATTCAACATGTTTTGGGCATGTTTGTGTATTTGTTTTATACACCTTTTGAGTATTAAGCTGCAGTGTGATGAATCGAGTGCTGTTTGTTCTCAGTAAGACATTCACACTCACATTCATACCTATGGACAATTTGGGAGTGGCTAATTAACCTAGCATGTTTTCGGAATGTGGGAGGAAACCGGAGTACGCGGAGAAAACCCACGCACGCACGGGGAGAACATGCAAACGCCACAATGAGAATCGAACCCGCGTCTTCCCGATCTTTTAACTGTGTGGCCTACATGCTAACCATTCGGCATGTTAGGGGCATGTTTGTGTATTTGTTTATACACCTTTTGAGTATTAAGCTGCAGTGTGATGAATCGAGTGCCCGGAAAAAAAACACGCATGCATGGGGAGAACATGCAAACTCCACAATGAGAATCGAACCCACGTCTTCCCGATCTTTTAACTGTGTGGCCTGCATGCTAACCATTCGGCATGTTTGGGGCATGTTTGGGCCATGTTTGGGGCATGTTTGTGTATTTGTTTATACACCTTTTGAGTATTAAGTTGCAGTGTGATGAATCGAGTGCTGTTAGCAAAGTGTTTGTCCTCAGTAAGACATTCACACTCACATTCATACCTATGGACAATTTGGGAGTGGCTAATTAACCTAGCATGTTTTTGGAATGTGGGAGGAAACCGGAGTCCCCGGAGAAAACCCACGCATGCACAGGGAGAACATGCAAACTCCACACAGAAATGGCCGGGGGTGGAATTGAACCCTGGTGTCCTAGCTGTGCCACCCACTTGTGAAAAATAGTATTTTAGTATTAGTATTAGTATTTTAGTATCAGTATAAATTAGTATTAGTATTGTTTATACACCTTTTGAGTATTAAGCTGCAGTGTGATGAATCGAGTGCTGTTAGCAAAGTGTTTGTTCTCAGTAAGACATTCACACTCACATTCATACCTATGGACAATTTGGAGTGGCTAATTAACCTAGCATGTTTTTGGAATGTGGGAGGAAACCGGAGAACCCGGAAAAAAAACACGCATGCACGGGGAGAACATGCAAACTCCACACAGAGATAACAGAGGGTGGGATTGAACTCAGGTCTCCTAGCCGTGAGGTCTGCGCGCTAGCCACTAGACTACCGTTCAGCCTCAGTTTGTATGTTAAAAGTTGAAATACTTAGAAAGCAACCGGAGGGCCGGATTCAAACACTCGGTGGGCCGCATGTGGGCCCCGGGGCCGTAGTTTGCCCACCCCTGTCTTATGGTATTACATATCATTGTCATTGGTTCTGAACCTTATGAGTATCGATGTTTGTTAATGTTCTTTTGAGATGGTACTTGATATCTTCTGGTACTTGTGGTACTTGTGGTACTTAGTCTTCTGGTACTTCTGGTTCTTCCTCATTTCCAGCCTCTGCTCCCATGAATCGCTTCCAGTCACCTACCAAGCGTGTGTCATGTCCAAAGACTGTGACGTGACCGACTGGTCTGAGTGGTCGGCTTGCTCCCAGGAATGCTACGACCCTAACGGACCCAAGGGAGAGCAGACACGGACAAGGAAAGTCAGCCAGTTCCCCATTGGAGGAGGATCCGAGTGTCCCGAGTTGGAGGAGAAGCAGCCTTGTAGTTCCCATGGAGAAACGGCGCCACCTTGCGTTGCGTAAGTGAGGCCTTTTATCACATGTTCTGTTTGACGTAGCATAACAAAAACGGATTCTGTTTTCATTCGTACAACAATTCTTAGTCCCGCAGAATGAAGGCCGTTATCAGGGTTCCATATTTCTGACTTCTGGGTTGGAACAGAAATGTTGCTGATGCAATTCCCTAACCTAAAAACCACAGGAATTACCGTATTTTCCGGAATATAAGTTACACTTTTTTTCATAGGTTGGCTGTTTCTGCGACTTATACTCCAGAGCGACTTCATGTTTATTTTTTGTGTAGCTAAATAATAATTTTGTTAGCATATAGCATAACCAATTTAGCCTGTTTTCTATTCTTTTATTAATGTTAGAACTTCCAACCTTTCCAAGATGTCATAATGTTTGTTTTGGTCAAGTAGTTTGTAAAATAAATTACCCGCAAAAAATTTTACTTGTACTCCAGAGCGACTTTATGTTTATTTTTTGTGTAGCTGAAACACCATTGTGTTAGCATATAGCATAACCAATTTAGCCTGTTCTCTATTCTTTTATTGTTAGAACTTACCTTTCAAGATGACGTAATGTTTGTTTTGTTCTAGTAGTTTTGTAAAAAAAAAAAATTACCCACAAAAAATGCGACTTCATGTTTATTTTTCGTGTAGCTGAATAACCATTATGTTAGCATATAGCATAACCAATTTAGCCTGTTCGCTATTATTTTACTAATGTTAGAACTTCCTTTCCATGATGACGTAATGTCTGTTTTGGTCAAGTAGTTTGTAAAATAAATTACCCACAAAAAATGCGACTTCATGTTTATTTTTCGTGTAGCTGAATAACTATTGAATAACTATTGTGTTAGCATATAGCATAACCAAATCAACCTGTTCTCTGTTCTTTTAAAAATATTACAACTTGCCTTCCATGTTTGTTTTGTTGAAGTAGTTTGTAAAATAAATTACCCACAAAAAATTTGACTTCATGTTTATTTTTCGTGTAGCTGAATAACCATTGTGTTAGCATATAGCGTAACCAATTCAGCCTGTTCTCTATTCTTTTATTGTTAGAACTTGCCTTCCAAAATGACGTAATGTTTGTTTTGGTCAAGTAGTTTGTAAAATAAATGACCAACAAAAAATGTGACTTATACTCCAGAGTAACTTTATGTTTATTTTTCATGTAGCTGAATAACTATTTTGTTAGCATATAGCATAACCAATTCAGCCTGTTCTTTATTGTTTTAATAATGTTAGAATTTGCCTTCTATGATGACGTAGTGTTTGTTTGAGTCAAATTACTCGCCAAAAATGCGACTTATACTCCAGTGCGACTTATGTATGTTTTTATTCTACCTAATTATGCATTTTTGGCCTTGTGCGACTTATGTATGTTTTTTTTCTACCTAATTATGCATTTTGGCCTTGTGCTACTTATACTCCAGTGTGACTTATGTATGTTTTTTCTACCTAATTATGCATTTTTGGCCTTGTGCGACTTATGTATGTTTTTTTTCTACCTAATTATGCATTTTTGGCCTTGTGCGACTTATACTCCAGTGCGACTTATGTATGTTTTTATTCTACATAATTATGCATTTTTGGCCTTGTGCGACTTATACTCCAGTACGACTTATGTATGTTTTTTTTCTACCTAATTATGCATTTTTGGCCTTGTGCGACTTATACTCCAGTGCAACTTATGTATGTTTTTTTCTACCTACTTGTGCATTTTTGGCCTTATGCGACTTATACCTCGGAGCGACTTATGTATGTTTTTTTCTACCTAATTATGCATTTTTGGCCTTATGCGACTTATACCTTGAAGCGACTTATGTATGTTTTTTTCTACCTAATTATGCATTTTTGGCCTTGTGCGACTTATACCTCGGAGCGACTTATAGTCCAGAAAATACGGTAACTAACCTCTGTTTACTTTCACGAAATGCAGTTCAAAGTTCAATAAACCTCCACAATGGCCGCCATTGTTAGACATGGTTAATACCATGAGTCACAAATTGCTGTTTAATCGACGTCACGTCCGTCCACAGTTACAGCTGGAAGACGACGGAGTGGACGGAGTGCAGGGTGGATATGCTGCTGAGCCAACAGGATCGCCGCAGAGGGAATCAAACAGGCTTGTGTGGAGGCGGCTTTCAGACCCGGGAGGTCTACTGCGTCCAGGCCAGTGTGGACACACCGTCGTCCAACTTCAGTTCTCTCAAAAGCAATGAAGGTAAAATGTGAGCTCAAACGTTCACCAGATCACTGATCTGATCGCTCCACTAAGGGGGAAAAATGGTTGAAATAAATAATTCATGGCGCCGGTTAATATTACATTCATGCACATAATAAGCGTATGTAAACACAACTTTATCTCCGCCATATTGTGTTGCAGTCTGCCCCCCCCCCCCCACACTTGCTTTTCCCAGCCACATGTGGGCCATAGATGAGAATTAAAGTGGTTCTCCCCTCATATTAAATCTGGGGCACTACTCTATGAATATGCTAATATGCACGCAAAAGCCATGCAGAGAAGGACGGGAGATGAAAAATGAGCTTTCACCTAAATTGGAAGCGTTACTGTGTATAGTACAGTACACCGAGCCTGGAAGAGCTTTTGGTAGCACGCCCGTGATTTTTTTTTTTTTTTTTTTTTTTTTTTTACATCCACACAATAAGTCTCGGTCCATCTGGCCAGGAACGCTCAACTGGCGTCTTCTACTGACGACGATTCAGCTCAGCTGCTCGCTACCAGCTATACACGCTTTTATCCGTCGGCGTCACATTTCCGCTAACGGCATCGAATCTCACACTTACCGCCATTTGCTGCTCGGAATATTGTCATGCCAGGATGGAACAGGAAACCATGTTGGGTCTCGCCCACTTGGGTGTTAACTTCATAACTGGTGTATATAATAATAACTAGCGCTGTGTTAACTCATTTATTTCATTAATTACCTTACTTTTTTTTTGTCATTCCGAACACATCAAGAGCAGTACAATTCCAACACACACATGTATCCGTTCATACTGGGAATGACACTTCCTCATTATCATTACGAGAGATTCCGAACATCACAAAAGACAGTAGAGCATTTGGTAATGGTAATGGTTTAATTCCATTTGAACATGCATCAGATTACAATTGAATGCATCCCATAATCAGTTCACAGTTCCACATGTCCAAAAGGAGTAGGAAGAAGCAAAGCTTATTAAATCCTACCCCTCCATCTGGTACTTTTACAATCAGTAACTGTTACATTTGTTCACTTCCTGCTTTCCTAATATAGTTTAAGTGTTTTTTTAAATTTAATTTTTTATTTCACTTTTAATTTGTGTTCTAATATAATTTAAGTTAATTTTAATTTTAATTTTAATTTTAATTTTAATTTTAATTTTAATTTTAATTTTAATTTTAATTTTAATTTTAATTTTAATTACCCCTCCATCTGGTACTTTTACAATCAGTAACTGTTACATTTGTTCACTTCCTGCTTTCCTAATATAATTTAAGTTTTTTTTGTTTTTTTAATTTTTATTTTAATCCTTATATAATTTAATAATTTAAAATAATAATAAGTAATTATAATAAATTAATAATAATTTAAAATAAATGTTTTTTTTATTTTAATCCTAATATAATTTAACAATTAAAATTTGTTTTTTGTTTTTTTTTTTTATTTTAATCCCAATATAATTTAATAATAAAAAATCATTTAATTTAAGATTAATGTGTTTTTGTTACATTTTAATCCTAATATAATTTAATGGTTAAAAATAATGATTAATTATAATAAATTAATAATAATTTAAAATAAATATGTTTTTTTATTTTAATTTTCATTTTTGTCACGTACCAAAGTACAAGGTGATATGAAAATGACAATAACTCTGAATTATCCTTACTGACCTTTTTTGCAGTACATTTAGTGAGTAAAGATTGCTTTTATAGTTATTAGCCCATATTTCCACACAATGAGTAAGATTCATTCATGAACTGCACCTTGAAAGTATATGGAGTAAACACAGTCTGTTACACGGCAGTGACATGTATTTTAGTGTACTTTTGAATACTTTTGAATTGAGGCAGGCAGCATCCGAGGGTCCAAATTTGTCAGCTGGAAGTAGAACGCAGTAAAGCCTCCAGCATCCGGCACCGTGTTACGTACCTGCTCAAGGTTGGCATCATTCATCCGCCTTTGTGTTTGTGTGAAGCCGACTCAAGGAGGACCACAAAGAGAACACTTGTCCTCCAAACGCTGGTAATGAATCACATGACTGCTCAGTCCGTGTGAAAAGATATGGACTGGAACGGCTTAACATTGGAAAAATGGTCCACTTCCTTCTTATGGAGTTTATTCTATGTACACGTTTTAGTCAAGCCTTAGTTTATGCTCAACAACTCGATAGGACAGCATGAGTGTATGTTTTGAATAGGTTTTGTGCAAGAAGTATTTATCCTATAAGGTTGAGGCAAGATTTCACTTTTTTGTGGTGACAAAGGGTTGTCCTATCTAGTCAGACTAAAGCTGTCCTACCTAGTATTTTAGCATGAACTGATGGAGCCTGCTTGTATGAAGGTGAAACACCTTCCCAGTTTCAGTCTGTTGTGGTGACAAAGAGCTGTCCTATCCTGTCAGACTAGAGCTGTCCTACCTAGTCAGACTAAAGCTGTCCTACCTAGTATTTTAGCATGAACTGATGGAGCATGCTTGTATCAGAGGTGAAACATATTCCCAGTTTCTGTCTGTTGTGGTGACAAAGAGCTGCCCTATCTAGTCAGATTAAAGCTGTCCTACCTAGTATTTGAGCATGAACTGATGGAGCCTGCTTGTATGAGAGGTGAAACATATACCCAGTTTCTGTCTTTTGTGGTGACAAAGAGCTGTCCTATCTAGTCAGATTAAAGCTGTCCTACCTAGTATTTTAGCATGAACTCATGGAGCCTGCTTGTATGAGAGGTGAAACATATTCCCAGTTTCAGTCTTTTTGTGGTGGCAAAGAGCTGTCCTATCTAGTCAGACTAAAGCTGTCCTACCTAGTATTTTAGCATGAACTGATGGAGCATGCTTATATCAGAGGTGAAACATATTCCCAGTTTCTGTCTGTTGTGGTGACAAAGAGCTGCCCTATTTAGTCAGATTAAAGCTGTCCTACCTAGTATTTTAGCATGAACTGATGGAGCATGCTTGTATCAGAGGTGAAACATATTCCCAGTTTCTGTCTGTTGTGGTGACAAAGAGCTGCCCTATATAGTCATATTAAAGCTGTCCTACCTAGTATTTGAGCATGAACTGATGGAGCCTGCTTGTATGAGAGGTGAAACATATACCCAGTTTCTGTCTTTTGTGGTGACAAAGAGCTGTCCTATCTAGTCAGATTAAAGCTCTCCTACCTAGTATTTTAGCATGAACTCATGGAGCCTGCTTGTATGAAGGTGAAACACCTTCCCAGTTTCAGTCTGTTGTGGTGACAAAGAGCCGTCCTATCTAGTCAAATGAGAGCTGTCCTACCTAGTCAGACTGAAACTGTCCTACCTAGTATTTGAGCATAAACTGATGGAGCCTGCTTGTATGAGAGGTGAAAAATATTCCTTGTGTCAGTCTGTTGTGATGACAAAGAGCTGCTCTGTCTCGTCAGTTTAAAGCTGTCCTACCTAGTATTTTAGCATGAACTGATGGAGCCTGCTTGTATGAGAGGTGAAACATCTTCCCAGTTTCTGTCTGTTGTGGTGACAAAGAGCTGTCCTATCTAGTCAAATGAGAGCTGTCCTACCTAGTCATACTAAAGCTGTCCTACCTAGTATTTGAGCATTAACTGATGGAACCTGCTTGTGTGAGGAGTGAAACGTCTTCCCAGTTTCTGTCTGTTATGGTGACAAAGAGCTGTCCTATCTTGTTAGACTAGAGCTGTCCTACCTAGTCAGACTAAAGCTGTCCTACCTAGTATTTTAGCATTCCTCCATTCCGCAGGCATCCTTTCAGGCTCCCAAATACCATGTACACATACGTACTTGAGGGGGCATTGTGCATCTATTATCTCTACTCTGATATTGGAATGTTTTTGTGTGCCTCATTCAGTATTGCGGCCAGTGGACAGCGATCTGTGTGTGGGGGTCCCCCCCAACACCACCCAACTCTGCCATATCAACTGTCCGGTTCAGTGTGAGGTATCGTCCTGGACTGCTTGGGGACCCTGCACCTATGAAAACTGCCAGGATCAAAGTGCAAAGAAAGGTAAGCTAATAAATCATGCTCCATGAAAGAGATGTCCGAGGGTGGAATTGAACCCGGGTCTCCTAGCTGTGTGGCCTGCGCACTAACCGCCAATGTCCTCCAATGAACTGCTTTGCTCAGACACAATGCAGAATGGGAAACTTCAAAACTCATATTGGTACTTCTTTGTATATTTTTAGGTACACCTTTGGAGTGTTAAGTTACTGTGTGATGAGTTTAGTGTTTTTTCACAAGAATAAACACGGCTAAATAAACTAATAGACATAGACATGTTTTTGGAATGTGGGAGGAAACCTTTGGAGTATTAAGTTGCAGTGTGATGAATCGAGTGCTGTTAGCAAAGTGTTTGTTCTCAGTAAGACATTCGCACTGACATTCATACCTATGGACAATTTGGAGTGGCTAATTAACCTAGCATGTTTTTGGAATGTGGGAGGAAACCGGAGTACCCGGAGAAAACCCACGCAGAGATGGCCGAGGGTGGGATTGAACCCAGGTTTCCTAGCTGTGAGGTCTGCGTGCTAACCACTCGACCACTTGCCCATGAGTTATAATTATGAACTAAAATACATAATTATTTGTGCTAACATAATAATAATGATCTGCTCGAAAAACCAAGTCCTCCACATGCTTATCACCTGATTCAAATAGCCGTGCGTCTAGACACGTGAGTCTGCCCTTCTTTGTCTCCATCTCTCAGAGAAGGAGGCGACACCACTCTTGCAGGTCTACATGCTAACCACTCGACCCCCGTGCAGCCCTTCATGAAATTGTATAAAATTATATTTTCAGATTTAGCCAAATCCCTAATTTTTTCCGGTTAATTGATTCCAGATCCAAAAATTAAGTAGGATTCCGTATTCATAAACAGAATAGTCACTCCATCTTTTTGTGGGGGGGTTATTAATAAGATATGTGCCGTGTTGTATGCTAACCGGAAAATGCAGGCAAGCCGAGATAAACTTTAACCGAAACCATGGCTTACACTAACCAAGGTTCCACTGTATTTGAAAGCCGTGTCAGTTGCGTGTTTACGCTGAGGATGAAACGTTGTTTTCTTCTGTCTCATCTCCGAGATGCGTCATCAAAATACGATTGCCCCCATCAAAAATGACGCCCCCCCAACCCCCCAGCACTGACAGGAGCACCCGCCATTCTTAATACCCGCAGCAGATTGTTACGGGTGCGATGCCTGATATATAAGTCTCATCTCCCGTGACTCCAACCCCCCCCCCCTTCAGGGATAAGTCCTCCATCAGGGGGTCCAGACACAAGGCAGCATGTGTTCAGCTAAACTGCCTGATTAAATAAAAAGGTTTTAGAGGAAGGCCAAGATGATGTAAAAAAAAAAAAAAAAAAAAGGTTTGATTCTGCCGCCTCCATCTCCCTCCTCTACTGCCGTTATCGGGTCTGAACAGAAGTGTGGATTAGTGGGTGAGTGACCTCGGATCGGATGGGGTTGACAGCCGCCTCTTCCCAGGACCTGGATCACCTGTACACATGCAGGGAACGACCAATTTAGGAACGATACATTCCCTATGCGTTTATTCACGCTTAAATTTTTGTAGTTATTGTATTGTCGTTACAGTGGGTCATATATTTACACTAATCCCTCGTTTATCACACTTAATTGGTTCCGGACCCGAGCGTTATGAGTGAATTTCCACAAAGTAGGATTCCCTATTTAGGAATGGAATATTTTTGTAGTAAGAGCATATAAAACATATATTTACTACCTCATTATGTTTGCTATATGTTCAATAACCACAAGTGAAATGTATAATTTTTTGCAATTTTGATTTATTTTTTTAAAATTTTTGCATGATTTAAATGCATGTAATTATGTTTTTCCGAATTTCCTTGAGAAAATTCCTAATGAATTCACCTTGGATATTTTTAATATTATTATACAGGTGATTTTTAAAAACAAATACAATTCCTTGTAAAAGTACAACATATATAAATCTGATTTTAAAGAATATCAAAAAATGTTAAAGAATTCCAGGATCCGGACGGTGATCCGGATCACCCCCAAAATGGAATCACTTCTTCCATCTTCCCATAACCTGATACCAGTCTTTCCTTTTGAACAGGTTTCAAAATGAGAAAGAGGAAGATTGTTAACGATCCAACAGGCGGAACAGGGAACTGCCCCCATCTGGTGGAAGCCATACCCTGCGAAGACCCCAGCTGCTATGACTGGTTGGTGGTCAAACTGGAAGAGTGCATCCCGGATAATGAGAAGGAATGTGGGCCAGGAACACAGAATCCTCAAGTCCAGTGTGTCAACAGCGATGGTGAGTTTGATGCCTTATTGTCACCCTGAAGGTGAACCTGATGACCACCGGTGTGATGGTCGTTATGCTAACAGTGCCGAGACTAACATGCACCCGTCATGGAGTCACAGGTGGTCATCCGTAACTCGACAGCTGTCTTCGGGCGAGAGGCGGGGTACACCCTGGACTGGTGGCCAGCCAATCACAGGGCACATATAGACAAACAACCATTCACACTCACATTCATACCTATGGACAATTTGGAGTCGCTAATTAACCTAGCATGTTTTTGGAATGTGGGAGGAAACCGGAGTACCCGGAAAAGAAAACCAACGCATGCACGGGGGAGAACATGCAAACTCCACACAGAGATATCCGAGGGTGGAATTGTACCCAGGTCTCCTAGCTGCGTGTCCTGCACACTAACCACTTTCTATGCCGCATGTCCTCCAATGAACTGCTTTGCTCAGACACAATGCAGAATGGGAAACTTCAAAACTCATATTGGTACTTCATTGTATATTTTTAGGTACACCTTTGGAATGTTAAGTTACTGTGTGATGAGTTAAGTGTTTTTTTTGCAAGCATAAACATGGCTAAATAAACTACTAGACATAGACATGTTTTTGGAATGTGGGAGGAAACCTTTTGAGTATTAAGTTGCAGTGTGATGAATCGAGTGCCGTTAGCAAAATGTTTGTTCTCAGTAAGACATTCACACTCACATTCACACCTATGGACAATTTGGAGTGGCTAATTAACCTAGCATGTTTTTGGAATGTGGGAGGAAACCGGAGTACCTGGGTTTTTTTTTAGGTACACCTTTGGAGTGTTAAGTTACTGTGTGATGAATTTAGTGTTTTTTGCAAGCATAAACATGGCTAAATAAACTAATAGACATTGACATGTTTTTGGAATGTGGGAGGAAACCTTTTGAGTATTAAGTTGCAGTGTGATGAATCGAGTGCCGTTAGCAAAGTGTTTGTTCTCAGTAAGACATTCACACTCACATTCATACCTATGGACAATTTGGAGTGGCTAATTAACCTAGCATGTTTTTGGAATGTGGGAGGAAACCTTTTGAGTATTAAGTTGCAGTGTGATGAATCGAGTGCCGTTAGCAAAATGTTTGTTCTCAGTAAGACATTCACACTCACATTCACACCTATGGACAATTTGGAGTGGCTAATTAACCTAGCATGTTTTTGGAATGTGGGAGGAAACCGGAGTACCTGGGTTTTTTTTTAGGTACACCTTTGGAGTGTTAAGTTACTGTGTGATGAATTTAGTGTTTTTTGCAAGCATAAACATGGCTAAATAAACTAATAGACATTGACATGTTTTTGGAATGTGGGAGGAAACCTTTTGAGTATTAAGTTGCAGTGTGATGAATCGAGTGCCGTTAGCAAAGTGTTTGTTCTCAGTAAGACATTCACACTCACATTCATACCTATGGACAATTTGGAGTGGCTAATTAACCTAGCATGTTTTTGGAATGTGGGAGGAAACCTTTTGAGTATTAAGTTGCAGTGTGATGAATCGAGTGCCGTCAGCAAAATGTTTGTTCTCAGTAAGACATTCACACTCACATTCATACCTATGGACAATTTGGAGTGGCTAATTAACCTAGCATGTTTTTGGAATGTGGGAGGAAACCTTTTGAGTATTAAGTTGCAGTGTGATGAATCAAGTGCTGTTAGCAAAGTGTTTGTTCTTAGTAAGACATTCACACTCACATTCATACCTATGGACAATTTGGAGTCGCTAATTAACCTAGCATGTTTTTGGAATGTGGGAGGAAACCTTTTGAGTATTAAGTTGCAGTGTGATGAATCGAGTGCTGTTAGCAAAGTGTTTCTTCTCAGTAAGACATTCACATAGACATTCATACCTATGGAATGTGGGAGGAAACCGGAATACCCGGATAAAACAAACGCATGCACGGGGATAACATGCAAACTCCGAGGGTGGAATTGAACCCGGGTCTCCTAGCTGTGAGGTCTGCGTACTAACCACATGTCCACCGTGCAGCCTTGACACCATACATTAATACATGAATTTTTCCATGTTTTATTTTGAACTGCACGTATCAGGACAATAAAATTAGATATAGTAGGGAAGAATTCCTGCTGATATTCCCGGTATTGACTGGTGATGCATTCAGAGTGTCCTCACGTCCTTCCCAATGTCAGCAGGGACGGACTCGCTCCTGCTACCCAACACCAGATGCATGAATTTCTCCATCACGGCTGCATTTCTGATCATCAAACTGTAATTTGTAATACTTTTGCAAGCGGTTCAGGAAAATCAAATCATTAAAAAAAAAAAAATCAATATAAATATACCTTGACAGAATTGTTCTCGTTGTCGTAGCGATGATGTAAGAATTACGGGCTTTTACTTGGGAAGAGAGAGAAAAGAGAACATGACATGAAAATAATAAATTACAACACCAAGGGCTAATGAGGGCTCCTGGGAGAGAGCAGGGGAAAAAAATGGCATAATAAGGAACGTCTTCCACGTTCCACACGGACGTGTTCGCTACGATTAATTGTCAGTTCGCCTTGAACATCACATGGGCATCGTCCTTGGAAGATCGTGTGGACAGCGTGACTCTAATCTGGAATATGCAGTCTTATATTTGGATCGCTGGCGTGTTTTTGGAAATTTTGATGCACATTTATTGGGAGAATGTTGGTAAAATTAAAAATTGTAGATCCCGAGAGACAAGTTCTTTGAGAATAATGAGATAAAAAAAAGAATCAATACAACCTGAACAGATGGCATCTAGAGAAAAATAGCATAGCAAGCTAAAATAGCATAATAATAATAATAATAATAATCATAATTAGCTAATATATATATATAACCACATATGCAAGAGTGGTGTAGCCCTTTCTCTGAGAGACGGAGACAAAGAAGGGCAGACTCACGAGTCTAGACGCACGGCTATTTGAATCAGGTGATAAGCATGTGGAGGACTTGGTTTTTCGAGCACATCATTATTATTATATTATATTATTATCATTATTATTATGAAACACCTGGCAACTTTTTCAGTTTTTTTTTTACTTTTGGCAACACAGGAATGGGAAGCATGTAACATTATTTTTTTAAGGTTTTTTTTATTTTTTTGACTTTTTAATTTTTTTTGATGCTTTAGTTTTATTCATTCATTCATTTTCTGCTTGCTAGCCGGGCAAGATTCCAGACCCTCATGGCAACTTAAATGGTCAAAAACGACGAGTGAAACACCTGGCAACTTGAATCAGGTGATAAGCATGTGGAGGACTTGGGTTTTTTCGAGCAGATCATTATTATTATGTTAGCAGAAATAATTATGTATTTTAGTTCATAATTATAACTCATATTAGCAAACTTGAATGGAAAAAACAAACCTTTTCAAAACATTGTAAAAATGTAATTTCACAAGAAAGGTAAAAAAAACCCAGCAAAATAAAAAAAAAATCTGCAGTAATTTTACAAGTGTAAAGTCAAAATACTGACAGAAAAAAGTTGCACTTGAACAAGAAAATTTTAGTAGCATAAATTTCAAATATTTTAAAAAGACTTTTTAAAACTTGTAATATTTTTTAATTTTTTGTTTAGATATTAAAAAAAATGTTTAGGGGGGATTATGTTGGAGAAAAAGTCATTTTACAAGATCACAATATGGGAATAAAGTCATAATTACAAGAAGAAAATTCACAAAAACACAAATAAAAAGCTGAATTTTTACAAGCGTAAAGTCAAAATATTTACCCTAAAACAAATCTTATTGCAACGAGAAAAAAAGTAGAAAAACTACTTGTTTTTGTAGTTGTAGTTGTAGTTGTAGTAGTTGTAATATTATGAAAAACAAGCAAAACAAAATTAAGGTGTATTATTTGGAAAATTATATTGGGAAAAATGAACATTATTATGGGAATAAAGTAACAATATTATGACAATAAATAACAAAATGTACAAAGATTATTTTACAAAAAAAATTGAAATATTTTGGAGGAAAAAACAACAGCTAAAATTGAACGGTTGATGTTTATAAAAGGCTTTTTCACTTATATCACAAAGCTGAGATGCCGTTTTTTCTTGAAAAATATATAACTGGATTCACTGATTGATTGGCTATTAATCATAATTGTCCGATTTTTATAAAAAGTACATGATCGGTATCGGTATCATAAAACTAATTGGTGTCAAAGGTGGCAAAAATTGATATAAATCATAATTTGACATTATATACGAAGATTTTTCATAAGCAATTGGTCAAGCAGTATTTCCCAAAAAGACGCAGATGTCATGTCACTCGAAGGACAACCATTATCTATTGCAAGGAAGCCATTAATTGAACCCCCCCGCCCCCCGCCAAGCCCATTGGTACCCTCAATTGGATCTTATTGATCTCCTGTTGTCTCCTCCAGATGGAAATGGATCACCGTTTCCCCTGAGGTTTCTGTCCGTGTCATCGGGAACACAATGACCCATTCTCGCTCATCTTCACATGGCATTTTTTATAGCGATGGTCCTTCAGTGATGGGTTGTCACGGAATGACAGGAGTGTGAGGACAGTCAATCAAAAAGGGGCCGTTGCATAACTTTATGTCACTCTCACGATCCCGATAAAACAGATTTTAAGGCCAAAATTGTCAAAAACTGAATTATAACAAAATCGAAAAACCAGGGTTTTGTTCTTCATGATGTGGACATTTTTACCAAACTAAGCTGGCAATGGGAAGATTTCTGCTCAAAACCAAGTCCCCCACATGCTTATCACCTTATTCAAATACTATCTAGGCATGTGAGTCTGCCCTTCTTTGACTCCCATAACAAAATATGTGGATATGTGAATGAGGTAACATTATGAAAGCGCAATTGAATGAATACCTTGAAGGTATACTATATTTATTCATTCATTCATTTTCTACTTGCCAGCCGGGCAAAATTCCAGACCTTCTTGGCAACTTAAATGGTCAAAAACGACAAGTGAAATACCTGGCAACTTTTTCTGTTTTTTTTTTTTTTTTTAACTTTTGGCAACACTTTTAAAAAAAAAAAAAAATTTTTTTTTAAATATATATTTTTTGACTAACATTGATTTTTTTTAGTCACATTTTCGTCATCTAAATTGCTTTAGTTTTATTCATTCATTCATTCATTTTCTACTGCTTATCCTCATGAGGGTTTTTTTTAAACTTGTGGCAACACATAGAAATGGAAGCATGTAACATTCTTTTTTTAAAAGTTTTTTTTATTTTTTTTTAACTATTTTTATTATTTTTTAATGCTTTAGTTTTATTCATTCATTCATTTTCTACCGCTTATCCTCACAAGATTTTTTTTTTTTACTTTTGGCAACACATAGGAATGGAAGCATGTAACATTCTTTTTTTTTTAAGTTTTTTAATATTTTTTTCTATTTTTTCATTATTTTTTTATGCTTTCGTTTTATTCATTCATTCATTTTCTACCACTTATCCTCACAAGGGTTTTTTTTGTAACTTTTGGCAACACATAGGAATGGTAGCATGTAACTTTTTTTTTAAAAGTTTTTTTATTTTTTAATTTTTTTTTTTTTACTATTTTTTCATTATTTTTTATGCTTTAGTTTTATTCATTCATTCATTTTCTACCACTTATCCTCACGAGGGTCGCGGGCTTTGCTGGAGCCTATCCCAGCTGTCTTCGTGCGAGAGGGCGGGGTACACCCTGGACTGGTGGCCAGCCAATCACAGGGCACATATAGACAAACAACCATTCACACTCACATTCATACCTATGGACAATTTGGAGTGGCTAATTAACCTAGCATGTTTTTGGAATGTGGGAGGAAACCGGAGTACCCGGAAAAGAAAACCCACGCATGCACGGGGGAGAACATGCAAACTCCACACAGAGATGTCCGAGGGTGGAATTGATTGATTGAACTCAGCGCTAACCACTAGACCACCGTGCAGCCCTGTATACTATATTAATCCATTTTTTTATGTTGTTTTTTTGCCACTAGGGGTACATGTGGAAAGACAGCTATGCCGGGATGCCATCCTTCCCATGCCAGTCATCTGCGAGGTGCCTTGCCCAAAGGACTGTGCCCTCAGCCCTTGGACATCCTGGTCTCTCTGCTCTCACACGTGTTCTGGAAAAAATACAGAGGGAAAACAAACCAGAACTCGCTCCATTTTGGCGTATCATGCAGGAGAAGGTAAGAAGGGGAACATTATTATTAATGAGTGTCATTCTTTTTTATTTTTTTTTTTTTGGGGGGGGGGGGGGGTCAAAGTGAGTCGGTTTTTTGTTTTGTGGTTCAAAATGACATCCGAAGAATCCCAATCCCAGTGGACATAACCACTCCCGGAATGATGCTGGAATTACACCGATCAGAGTGTTGTTTGTCTGACATCCCAACCCACCGAGCTGCCAATCATACTGGAATACCGAACCTTTTTCCTGGTTTCGGGGGGGGGGGGGGGGGGGGTGATAAAAAAATGACCAGATGGTTCACGCCTGGCTTGGCAGCGTTTCCAGATGATTTTTTTTTTTTTTTTTGTCCCCGCCATCATCGTAACACCTCTTGCCTCACTTCTAGAACACATTGTACAACATGCTGTTCCTGGCTTTTTCACACCAACACGTTCTGTGTGAATGGACACACAAAGCGTATTGGACTTTATTAATGCTTGAATGATACACAGTGGATAATATTCATAATAATTGCACGGATAATCAGTTCAAATAGAAAACCACGTACGTATGGGGGGAGGGGTGATCTCTTTTTTTGTCTGAGGGACAAAAAGACCATAAAGGGCAGACTCACATGCCCAGACACTTTAGACTATTTGAATCAGGTGATAAGCATGTGGAGGACTTGCTTTCCAGATAAGAGGCCCCTAGCCTCCTTTAATAATAAGAATAATAAGAATAATAAGAATAATAAGAATAATAAGAATAATAAGAATAATAAGAATAATAACAATAATAACAATAACAATAATAATAAATAAAATTTATAACGCACTTTACATCAAATGAATGATCTCAAAGTGCAACAGTTACAATAAAAAAATAAAACAAATAAAACAAAAATAATCATAATAATAACAATAATAATAATTAAAAATAAATACATTAATAATAATAATAATACATTTAATTTATAACGCACTTTACATCAAATGAATGATCTCAAAGTGCAACAGTTAACATAAAAACCAAAACAAATAAAACAACAACAATAATAATAATAATAATACATTTAATTTATAACGCACTTTACATCAAATGAATGATCTCAAAGTGCAACAGTTACAATAAAAAAACAAAATAAAAATAAAAATAAAAATAAAAATAAAAATAAAAATAAAAATAAAAATAAAAATAAAAATAAAAATAAAAATAAAAATAAAAATAAAAATAAAAATAAAAATAAAAATAAAAATAAAAATAAAAATATGGTATAATGGTGCATACTGATGCAAATAAATGAATACAAGTAAATGGTTTATTGGTTCCAGACCGCACCGTGATAAGTGAAGTTCCGTGAAGTAGGATTCCTTATTCATGAATTGGCTATTTTTATAGCGCATTGGAAACCTTTTTAGCATTATTCGAGTCCTCTCGAGTAGTCGTCACCTTTACACTCCTATTACCCAGTGTAGTGGACATAATAAGAGAAAATAAGACATAAATAAAAGGAGAATCCCTTGTTACTTCCTGTTCTGTACAGTATTTTTTACAGCAGTGCAGTGTAGAGTACTACCTATCACAACACCTTTGAAGGCGTCTTATATTTGTATTTTATTACTTTTAGCCATTTTTATGCTAAACAATACTTAATTTAGTCCAAAAAATATGCACATATTATACAGCGATGATTTTATGATTTTAAAAAAGGTTATAGAGTGGAACCAAAATCCTGTCACTGCTAATCAGTGATTGTTTGATGAAAAATACATATTAAATTACGTGGATGCAAATGAAATATTCATTATTTTCATTAGCCGGTGTTTCCTGTTATTCCTGACTCGGAGTGCTCCGATGGAATGTAATTAAATCTTCTGTAAATGTTCCTGAAGGGCATTCCATGGAGGTCAGTCATGTCTTTGGTCATGTGTCTCGTGCCCATAAATGGGTGGAAGATGTAGTACGAGATACAGTATGATTCAATTCCAGACAATAATGGCTGGTATTCCTCCAGGGGTGCCGCGTTCCCAAGGTGACGCTTGGTGGCTGATAATGGCAAGGTTTTTGTTTGGTGAAGAGCCATTGCATCATGGGTACTCACCACCTGAGTTCATAATACGTCTTGAGGCTCTGTGTTGACATTCTGTCCGGGGGGTGGGGGGGTTATCTTATCTCGATCAGTCCTTCCTGGCAGCCTACGGTCAATCTCTGCTAGCATTTCAGGCTGGTTTGTTTTCTACCAGATCCAAATAAAAGCTAATAGTTGGAGCTAATTATTTTTCCACACCTACTTCCTGGTATTTATTTTCTTACTTTGCCGCAGGGAATGTTTCCAGATCCTGAAAGGTCCATGATCCAAACTCTTTCCATGATGCGGGGCATACACACCTATTACAATCCGTTCCAGAAACCCAAAACCATGCAAAAGAATTATAAATAAAAAATAAATAGAACTTAAATTTGATACAGACTTCCCGTACATCCTGGAAAAAGATGGAATTCCCTTAATTATTGCAGCTAATTCTTTCAAGACAATTGATGTGATAAATGAATTTCATAATAAATTGAATATTTTTGGTGTTTACAACCTTCTAAATACAGTTTTTAACATTATTAGAGCCCTCCAGACAGGAAATAGCACCCCTAACCACCTTTACACTCATATTACCCAATATAGTAGACATAATAAGAGAGAATTTGATATAAATAAGACATAATTATAGACAATCAGATAATCAGTAACTGTTACATTTGTTCACTTCCTGCTTTCCTAATATAATTTAAGTTTGTTTTTGTTTTGTTTATTTTAATTTAATTTTTTTATCCTAATATAATTCATTATTATAATATTAATAATAATATTAGTTTTTAAATAAAAAATTCAAATGTAAAATGTAAATTAAAAAATTAAAATCAAAAAATTAAAACATTAAAAAATAAAGAAAATTTAAAAATTTAAAAATTTAAAAATTTAAAAATTTAAAAATTTAAAAATTTAAAAATTTAAAAATTTAAAAATTTAAAAATTTAAAAATTATTTTACAATTATTTTACAATTATTTTAAAATTATTTTAAAATTAAATTAAATTTAAATTAAAAAAAAAATTAAATTATACTAGGATAAAAATTAAAATAAAAAAACAAAAAAAACCCTTAAATTATATTAGGAAAGCAGGAAGCAAACAAATGTAACAGTTCCATAGTTTGATTCCACATACTGAAATGCTATGGCTTTTTAACATAGTCCTAGCATAGAAGTGTTTCAAATGTACTTCTTCCCTGAGATCATATTTCTCCTCTCTTGTAGAGAAGTATTGGATGACATTTTTAGCTCATTGGTTATTTTTAGCCTTATGCATTATTTTAGCTATTTGAAGATGAACTATATCAGCAAGTTGAAGTATTTGTGATTTTAGAAATAAAGAGTTAGTATGTTCTCTGTATTGATTGATTCTTTTCGGAAAATACAAAACGGAGTTTGCTCGTCTGTTTATTAGCTTAACATTTTCTTATTTTGTCATCGAATAGGTGGAATCCAGTGTCCCAACATAAGTGCCTTGCAGGAAGTGCGGAGCTGCAACGAGCACCCGTGTACTGTGTACCACTGGCAGACTGCTCCATGGGGGCAATGCATAGAGGACTCATCCATCCCAGCCACCAACGCATCCGTGGGTCGGGGTCGTGGAAATGAGGCTTCTTGCTCTGTGGGGATGCAAACCCGGAAAGTCATGTGCGTCCGGGTTAACGTGGGCCAGGTTCCTCCCAAAAAGTGAGTCTATTTTTGGAATGTCAGCTTAATTCACTTTTACTCCTAACAACACAAAATTCATCACGCAGCAACTTAACCTTCCAAAGGTATAAATAAATATATAACCGTGTAGCAATACAAGTTATAAAACCCCAACATTTTAAAGTTTTTCCATTAGGCATTGCTTCTCACCAATGCATTCATTGGGCCGCTGCAATGACATCAGCCTCCCTCAGCTCTTTTTTTGGCCGGAGCCAACCACAAGTGCACTCACAACGAGCTTGTCAACCTAACAGTGTCATCTTGCTAACAACACAAAATTCATCATGCAGCAACTTAACCTTCCAAAGGTATAGGTCACAAATATACAACCGTGTAGCAGTACAAGTTATAAAACTCCAACATTTTTAAGTTTTTCCATAGTTTCCAGTTTTTGCATTCTCACCAATGCATTCATTGGGGTGCTGCAATGACATCAGCCTCCCTCTAGGCCGTATGGCTCCCTCTGGTGCATTGCAGTGCCAGTGTATAAGCTCTTTTCTTAAACGTTGAACTCCCGGCTTATGCTGTACAGCGGTGCAGTTCATGTATGGCTAAATACTAATCGTGTGACATGTACTTTTACTTCAGAAGTACTACTAATTGCTGTTCACAAATCAGTGAGGAAATACTAGCTCTTTTTTTGACCGGAGCCAACCACAAGTGCACTCACAACGAGCTTGTCAACCTAACAGTGTCATCTTGCTAACAACACAAAATTCATCACGCAGCAACTTAACCTTCCAAAGGTATAGGTCACAAATATACAACCGTGGAGCAATACAAGTTATAAAACACCAACATTTTAAAGTTTTTCCATAAGGCATTGCTTCTCACCAATGCATTCATTGGGCCGCTGCAATGACATCAGCCTCCGTCTCGGTCGTATGGCTCCCTCTGGTGCATTGTAGTGCCAGCCACCATTTTCTATGCTTGCTCTGCTTCTACAATGTAATGTTTATTTCTGAGGTCTACCTTTTGAGTGTTAAGTTGCTGTGCGATGAGTTTATTTTTTATTTTTTTTGCATTTAATATCCCGCTTTGTCTGTTGTCACTTCACACCGGCGGAGATGAGCTGCCGGCCAACTGTTCCCAACATCTGGGTTTATTTCTGACCCTGAAGGTATCTGCTGGGACCACGGATTATGTATTTATTTATTCAGCTGAAGCTATTACTCTGGCAGGAGACCAGCAGTGCCTCCATGCTGCGTATGGAAATGAGCTGAGCTTGTTACTCTAGCGCTGACTACCGAAACTACACGCGGCGCAGTGAACTGGTGCCTCAGGATCATTTTCACATCAATAGAGAACGAGGCATCACCATTAACTGTCTGCCAAGCTGGGATCCGAATGGGAAGTGTGTCCCTGAAAAGCATTGTTCCATAATTAGATCGTTATAATGTTGCAAGAATATTATGGGAATAGGCTGCATGGTGGACGAGTGGTTAGCGCGCAGGCCTCGCAGCGAGTAAACCCGAGTTCAATTCCACCCTCGGCCATCTCTGTGTGGAGTTTGCATGTTCTCCCCGTGCATGCGTGGGTTTTCTCCGGGTACTCCGGTTTCCTCCCACATTCCAAAAACATGTCTATTAGTTTATTTAGCCATGTTTATGCTTGCAAAAAAACACTAAACTCATCACACAGTAACTTAACACACCAAAGGCGTACCTAAAAATATACAAAGAAGTACCAATATGAGTTTTGAAGTTTCCCATTCTGCATTGTGTCTGAGCAAAGCGGTTCATTGGAGGACATGCGGCATAGAAAGTGGTTAGTGCGCAGGCCACACAGCTAGGAGACCCGAGTTCAATTCCACCCTCGGCCATCTCTGTGTGGAGTTTGCATGCTCTCCCCGTGCATGCGTGGGTTTTCTCCGTGTACTCCGGTTTCCTCCCACATTCCAAAAACATGCTAGGTTAATTAGCGACTCCAAATTGTCCATAGGTATGAATGTGAGTGTGAATGGTTGTTTGTCTATATGTGCCCTGTGATTGGCTGGCCACCAGTCCAGGGTGTACCCCGCCTCTCGCCTGAAGACAGCTGGGATAGGCTCCAGCAACCACCCCGCGACACTCGTGAGGATAAGCGGTAAAAAAATGAATGAATGAAAAATCATGAATACAAAATAAATTTTCCAAGAATTAAATTGAAGTTAAATATTAAGTGGAAACCACAAAATTCATAATTTCATGAGAATATATATTAATATTATGATGCAATTTTAGTAGCATTGTGTTTGTTAAAGCTGTAAAATAAACAAAAATAAAATCTTATTTGGTTATCATGTCGGAATAAAGTAAAAAAATATTATGGGAATAATGTTATTAAATTATTAAATTATTAAATTATTAAATTATTAAATTATTAAATTATTAAATTATTAAATTATTAAATTATTAAATTATTGAGGAAAAGCGGTAGAAAATGAATGAATGAAATTATTAAATTATTAAATTATTAAATTATTAAATTATTAAATTATTAAATTATTAAATTATTAAATTATTAAATTATTAAATTATTAAATTATTATTGAAGATGAAAGTTGAAATATTTTGAAAATTACACAAAAAACAACCGCAAAAAATGGGGAAAAGCTGCCACCCATATTACAAAGCAATTTTTCTGCAAATATACATAACGTTTTAGCATATCTCCATGTCATATTATCCATTTGCATAGAAAAAGTGTGGGTACCTCTGTATTATAAACCATTTTTGGTAACATATGCAAGTTGGCGATGGTCTTAAATTTATAGGAGATTGACAAAAATTACATTTGAAAGAAGATATAGTCTTCACGAATGCTTTCTCTTACCAGGCCAAGCTGACTTCCACCCTCTTGGGTTTACGTTAACGAATGTCACTGATGTTCCTTCAGGTGTCCAGAGAGCCTACGTCCAGACACGGTCAGACCCTGCCTGCTGCCATGCAAGAGAGACTGCATGGTAACCCCTTACAGTGACTGGAGCCCCTGTCCTTCAGTATGCCAAACAGGTACAATATGTGTCTTATACAATCTGAATAGAGAAAATGTCTGACTATTTATGCTAAAATGTTAGTTAATATAGCAAAACCACATATGTGGGAAAGCGAGGGGAGAGTTGGTGAAGGGCGGACTCGCATGCCGAGACAAATCAGGTTGTTTGAATCAGGTGATAAGCATGTGGAGGACTTGTTGTGGAAACAGTAGGCCTAATAAGTATACCAGTTTGAGTAGTACAGTGGTGTTCGCCGTTTCCTGACTGTTGGATTTGTCACACTTAATATTTGATATTATGAAACAAATGTAAATATTAGTCCTTAAACACAAAATGCAGTTAAACAAAAAAAATCCAAACCTACCACATCCTGCGTGGAAAAGTGATTTCCCCCTAAACCTAATAACTGGTTGGGTTTGTGACAGCATCTCAATAGGATTCAGGTCAGGACTTGGACTAGGCCACTCCAAAGTCTTCATATTCAAAGGTGGACTTGCTGGTGTGGTTTGGATCATTGTCCTGCTGAAGAACCCAAGTTGGTTTCAGCTTGAGGTCACCAACAGTATTCATGGTTCTATTTATCACAGCAAGTCTCCCAGGTCCTGGAGCAGCAAAACAGCCCCAGACCATCACACTACCACCACCATATTTTACTGTTACTTGTGGGATATTTTTTGGTAGACAGCAGAAGTCATGGTTCCATTCATCACAGCAAGTCTCCCAGGTCCTGGAGCAGCAAAACAGCCCGAGACCATCACACTACCACCACCATATTTTACCACATATTTTATGATGTTCTTTTTCTGAATTACAGTGTTAGTTTTACACCAGAAGTAATGGGACACACACCTTCCAAAAAGTTCTAAATTTGAGTGTTTTCTCAAAGGTATTGAGAAGGTCATCAAGATGTTTTAGGTGCTAGCATGGTAGCCGTTAGCATGTTAGCATCTAAGCTAATTGACTAATGTCTAAAAAGGCAAGTAGAAACATGGCATGATGTGGGGACACTATGGGACTTCCTGGACACTTTTGGGACTTGAGGCTGTCTTGCTAGGTGCTAGCGTGATGACTGTTAGCACGTTAGCATTTTAGCTAATTTACTATTGTCTAAAGGCAAATAGACACATGGCATGATGTGGGGACACTATGGGACTTCCTGGACACTTTTGGGACTTGAGGCTGTCTTGCTAGGTGCTAGCGTGATGACTGTTAGCACGTTAGCATTTTAGCTAATTTACTATTGTCTAAAGGCAAATAGACACATGGCATGATGTGGGGACACTATGGGACTTCCTGGACACTTTTGGGACTTGAGGCTGTCTTGCTAGGTGCTATGATGTTCTTTTTCTGAATTACAGTGTTAGTTTTACACCAGATGTAATGGGACACACACTTTCCAAAAAGTTCTAAATTTTCTCGTCAGACCACAGAGTGTTTTCGCAAAGGTATTATGAAGATCATCAAGATGTTTTCTGGCAAAATTTAGGAAAGACTTTTTGTTCTTTTTGTTCAGCAGTGGTTCTGGTCTCGGATGAACTTTGGACGACCAGCCTGGGATAACGAGTGCCAGTTGTTTTAGCCGGAATGACGAAGTACTCCAAAATAATTGTACAGTCATCCGTCGCCACTTTGTGGTTCGATTTTTTCGCAACTCAATATAATGCATTCGAATTGTTGTCATTGTGATGGTATGTCGAATTCTACATGGGTCGCCAGGTGTCAGTAATGTTACTGTAATTTTCCGGGAGACACACAAGCACCAGACTTGATCGCCAGAACAACATACGCAATAATCCCTAATAAACACACAGGTCATGTTTTTTAATGTCTTATTTTGTCTTATTTCTATGCTATATTGGCTAATATGAGTATAAAGGTGTGTTTAGAGGGCTCCATTAATGTTAAAAACCCTATTTAGAAGGTCGTAACTACAACAATATTTGATTCATAAATAAGCAATACTACTACGGTTTGTCTGGAACCAATTAACCGTGATAAATGAGGGATTAGTGTATTCCAAAATAGTTGTGTAAATTTCTTTCTTTGAACCGCATTGCTTTCTGAAAAATTGTCTATAATTACACAAATTAAATTATATTAAAATTATATATAATTATAATACAATTATATTAAAATTTTTATTAAAAATAAGAGCAATATAGTCATCACTGTAAAAATCCCGGTTCTGTTATTGTTATCTAATAACAGCTGTTTTATGGTAGACTATGGTCTTATTATTAACATATTGCAATACAAGTGATACGTAGTATCTATGTCACTACTTCATTAATTACACAACAACATTGAGACATAAATTACTTAATTACCTTTAGCACTACATGAAGCCATGAAGTCAACCACAATAGATAAGTTAATAAATAAGTTATCCTCTCATTCTGTGTGGAAGTGGTAAGTTCTTATGTTTACAGGAAACAAATTTGAGGCTTATTGGCTAGCTTGCTAGCTCGGAATCGTCGTCTCGAGTCACTGTAGCATAAGAGTTGCGCAATAATTGTTATATACAATGACTAATAGGAGTGTGAAGGTATTATATTTTATTTCTAGAGGGCTCTAATAATGTTAAAACCTGTATTTAGAAAGTCAAACTAGTTTTTTTTTTGCTATGACTGCGAAAATATTCAAGTTGTTATTATTATTTTTATTATTTTTCCAGTCCTTTCCTTTGTTATTCATACTAAAGCTGAGTTTCTCACATTGTTTCATCTACCGTCTATGGTCGAAAAACAGTTTGCTGCGGTATATCTTTCATCAGGCTTCCAGAAAGGTTGGCGCTGTAATGTAATCACATTGGTATTGTGTTTCAGATACACGCTAGAATAAAGTCAATGACTTCAGCAGCAGTGGACTTTCTCCGAAAATAATGGAGTTGTTATTCAATAGTCCCCTTGAATGTCTTCACCTGCCCTTGAAAAGTTCAATTCCAGCGAGAGAGTGCTTTTGGCTATTAAATTCAGTATATATATTTCACAGTTTGAAACAAATCCACAAAAAAAATATTACAGTGAAACCTTTAATGCATTTAAAAAAGGCCCAACTGTAACTGAAATGTACTCTAACCAAGTCAATTTTTCTTCATAAAAAATTATGCCAATCCAATTAGTCTGTTCCAGACAGACAACAATTTTAATGATTTTATAGGTTACACTGTCCTAATTAAAGAAGTTGCCAAAGAGATGACGAGGCAGTGAGATCAACAAAGACACCACCTTCTTGTTTTGCCATGAGTTATTTCTTGAATTCAATTGTGTTTCTCACTTCAAGTATCGTAAATTCCAGTGTATAAGCTCTTTTCTTAAACTTTGAACTTTGGCTTATGCTGTACAGCGGTGCAGTTCATGTATGGCTAAATGCTAATCTTGTGACCGTGTATGGCTAAATGCTAATCTTATCACATGTCTTTTACTTCAAAAGTACTACTAATTGCTGTTCACAGATCAGCGAGGAAATAGTAGCTCTTTTTTTGGCCGGAGCCAACCACAAGTGCACTCACAACGAGCTTGTCAACCTAAGAGTGTCATTTTGCTAACAACACAAAATTCATCACGCAGCAACTTAACCTTCCAAAGGTATAGGTCACAAATATACAACCGTGTAGCAATACAAGTTATAAAACCCCAACGTTTTTTTCCATAAGGCATTGCGTCTCACCAATGCATTCATTGGGCCGCTGCAATGACATCAGCCTCCCTCTGGATTGTATGGCTCCCTCTGGTGCATTGTAGTGCCGGCCACCATTTTCTATGCTTTCTCTGCTTCTACATTGTAATGTTTATTTCTGATGTCTATCTTTTGAGTGTTAAGTTGCTGTGTGATGAGTTTAATGTTTGTATGACAAAAACTTCAGAATTTACTCCCATCACAAACTTAGCCTTCCAAAGGTTTCGGTCACAAATATACAACTATGTAGTAATACAAGTTATAAAACCCCAACATTTTAAAGTTTTTTTTCCATAAGGCATTGCTTCTCACCAATGCATTCATTGGGCCGCTGCAATGACATCAGCCTCTCTCTGGATAGTATGGCTCCCTCTGGTGGACACAGGCTGCATTGTAGTGCCATGTCTCTGCTTCTACAATGTAATGTTTATTTCTGAGGTCTACCTTTTGAGTGTTAAGTTGCTGTGCGATGAGTTTCTCAGCTTGGTGATAATAAGCATATTATTAATTATTACGGACATAATAAGCAAATTAGATGAGTGAATTTACTCATCAATCACAAACATTGATGATTTTTTTTCATTTGCTTGTTCTTAGGCGGTAAGACTAAGAAGAAGCAGTACAGAAAGCGCATCATCATCCAGTTACCAGCCAATGGAGGACAGGATTGTCCGGAAGTTCTGACTCAGGATAGAGAGTGTGAGGCTCCCTCTGTCTGTCCAGGATACAGGTACTTCCAAAGTATTATAGTACTCTATAACTGTACTGTACCTCCAAAGTACAGTACAAAAAAAATTAACCCAGGGTTTCTTCTTCATGTGCGTCTAAAGATGGAAAACACATAAATGGCGGCGATGTCAAATGGTTCCGTGGTCAGTTCGTCAGGACAGTCCAGGATCTGAAGAAACTTGCGGTCCAGGTCTGCAGGTTCGAGGTGATGGGACCCACAAACACAAACATATGTTGTTGTAATTCTACTTATTCATAATAATAATCATAATCATTTCCTCTCTTGTAGCGGTTTCGTGCCGGAAGCGAGTGGGTGGACAGGCAGATGTGGAAGCTTGTCTAAAGTTTTCCAACTCCATGCCACCTCTCACCCAGCCATGCCAAGTTCCGTGCCAGGAGGACTGTCAACTGAGCAACTGGTCCAAGTTCTCCTCTTGCACAGCCGACTGTGTGGGTGTCAGAGTCCGTAAAAGGATTCTGATGGGTGAGATGAGAGCCGGGAGGCTTCTTTTTTTTTTGTTATATGTCCTAAATTCACAAGATGATGAAAAGGGATGTTAATATTTATAATACACCATATGGAAGGAAGTAGTAGAACACCGCTTAAATAATATAATGACACATTTGTTCTCCGTGACGGAATAGAAAATCCGCTTCCGGCTCAAAAATAGACGAGAGACGAGAATAATAAGCGGTACAATTTAATAACATTTGGCTATAACAAGAAGGCAAAACAATACAAATTAAATAAAGAACATGTCTGACTATTCATGCTAAAATGTTAGCTAATATAGGAAACCACATATGCAAGAGTGGTGTAGCCTCCTCGTCTGAGAGACCGAGACAAAGAAGGGCAGACTCACGTGTCTAGATGCACGGCTATTTGAATCAGGCGATAAGCATGTGGAGGACTTGGTTTTTTTTCGAGCAGATCATTATTAATGTTTGCAGAAATAATTTAATAAAAATAAAATAAAATAAAATAAAATAAAATAAAATGGAAAAAACTTGAATGGAAAAAAAAAACCTTTTCCACATTCTAAAAATGTAACTTCACAAGAAAGGTAAAAAAAAACAGCTAAATGGAAAAAAAATCTGCAGTTATTTTACAAGCATTTTGCAAACCACATATGCGGGAGAGCGAGGGGAGAGTTGATGAAGGGCGGACTCACATGCCTAGACACCTCATGTTGTTTGAATCAGGTGGTAAGCAAGTGGAGGACTTGGTTTTTCGAGCAGATTATTAATGTTTGCAGAAAGAATTTAATAAAAATAAAAATAAAAATAAAAATAAAAATAAAAATAAAAATAAAAATAAAAATAAAAATAAAAATAAAAATAAAAATAAAAATAAAAATAAAAATAAAAAGAAAAATAAAAAGAAAAATAAAAATAAAATAATTTATTTTTGTTCATAATTATAACTCATATTAGCAAACTTGAATGGAAAAACAAACCTTTTCCACATTCTAAAAATATAATTTCACACGAAAGGTAAAAAAAAAACAGCAAAATGGAAAAAAAATCTGCAGTTATTTTCCAAGCATTTTGCAAACCACGTATGCGGGAGAGCAATGGAAGAGTTGATGAAGGGCGGACTCACATGCCTAGACACCTCATGTTGTTTGAATCAGGTGATAAGCATGTGGAGGACTTGTTGTGGATCATTGTCATGCTGAAGAACCCAAGTTGGTTTCAAGCTTGAGGCCACCATCAGAATTCACGGTTCTATTTATCACAGCAAGTCTCCCAGGTCCTGGAGCAGCAAAACAGCCCCAGACCATCACACTACCACCACCATATTTTACTGTTACTTGTGGGATATTTTTGGTAGACAGCAGAATTCATGGTTCTATTTATCACGGCAAGTCTCCCAGGTCCTGGAGCAGCAAAACAGCCCGAGACCATCACACTACCACCCCCATATTTTACCACATATTTTATGATGTTCTTTTTCTGAATTACGGTGTTAGGTTTACACACACACACCTTCCAAAAAGTTCTAAATTTGAGTGTGTTCTCAAAGGTATTGAGAAGGTCATCAAGATGTTTTAGGTGCTAGCATGGTAGCCGTTAGCATGTTAGCATCTAAGCTAATTGACTAATGTCTAAAAAGGCAAATAGACACATGGCATGATGTGGGGACACTATGGGACTTCCTGGACACTTTTGGGACTTGAGGCTGTCTTGCTAGGTGCTAGCGTGATGACTGTTAGCACGTTAGCATTTTAGCTAATTTACTATTGTCTAAAGGCAAATAAACACATGGGATGATGTGGGCACACTATGGGACTTCCTGGACACTTTTGGGACTTGAGGCTGTCTTGCTAGGTGCTAGCGTGATGCCTGTTAGCATGTTAGCATTTTAGGTAATTTACTATTGTCTAAAGGCAAATAGACACATGGCATGATGTGGGGACACTATGGGACTACATCAACCTTTTCGGTACTTGAGGCTTTCTTGCTAGGTGCTAGCATGGTAGCCATTGGCACACCGGGCCCGAGGTTCACAGCACAGGTGGCAAACCCATCAAAATTTCCGCGGGAATTTTCTAGTTTTAGATAAAAGCCGAAGATGATAAAAACAAGATTTTACAACTGCATTAATTTGTCTATTATGACGCCAAGGCTGGTGGCTGAGGGACAAATGTTGTTTTGGAGGGGGCCGAAGTCTATAGGTGGGCCTTTATAGTCGAGGAGGATAGCTTCGGTCTAATCCTCGTTAAGCCTTAAAAAGTTGTGGGCCAGCCAAGCCTTGACATCCCTTATTTCTGCAGGTAAGAGCAAAAAGCGAGACCAGTGTAAGAACCACCAGATGTACCCACTGAGCGAGACCCAGTACTGCCCGTGCAACAAATACAACGCCCAGCCTGTGGGGAACTGGTCCGACTGTATTCTATCCGAGGGCAGCCGCATGGAAGGACAACTGGGCATGAAGATCCAGGGCGATATCAAGGAGTGCGGTCAGGGGTATCGGTACCAGGCCATGGTTTGCTATGACCAGGATAACCGCATTGTGGAGACGTCACGCTGCAACAGTCACGGTGAGTTAAATAAATATTGTAAAAATACTACATACCGATTTGTTCTTGTCGTTAAAAAGAAGGAGAAATGTTTTCTGTATTCTCCATTGCAAATGTTGCATTCCATCACGGCGGTGGGGTGGGGGCTCAGGGTTGTGTCAGCCAAAACCCAAATCTGTCAAGCCACTTGGATGTGTATAAACACAGGCTGGTTTTTGCCAACAAAAGGAGTAGAGGGAATTAAGAATCACAGAGCTGCCGTCGTGTTGGGAAAACGACGGAAGACACCAAAGCCTCGTGTTTGTGCTCCATGAGGAAGCATCATCCCTCCTCTCGGCACACTTTGATGCCAAATGGCTGGAACTGGAATAAGGACTAAGAGGTGATCCTGCTGTCTCTGGGGTTTTAGCAGCCTGTCGTTGTTGCTGAGATTGGATGAGAGACTCTGATTGGCTGCTCTTTTTGCTAAACTTAGCAGAAACTGATATGTTTGTAATGGTAATGGTAATTGTTTTATTAAATTTGAACATGCATCAGATTACAATTGAATGCATCCCATAATCAGTTCCCAGTTCCACATGTCCAAAAGGAGTAGGAAGAAGCAAAGCTTATTAAATCCTACCCCTCCATCTGGTACTTTTACAATCAGTAACTGTTACATTTGTTCACTTCCTGCTTTCCTAATATAATTTAAGTTTTTTTTTATTTAAAATTGTATTTTTATCCTAATTAATTTTAATTTTAATTTTAATATCAGTAACTGTTACATTTACTGTTACAGTTACAGTTGTTTTTTTATTTTATTTTTATCCTAATATATTTTAATTTTAATTTTAATTTTAATTTTAATTTTAATTTTAATTTTAATTTTAATTTTAATTTTAATTTTAATTTTAATTTTAATTTTAATTTTAATTTTAATTTTAATTTTAACTTTAACTTTAATTTTACAATCAGTAACTGTTACATTTGTTCACTTCCTGCTTTCCTAATATAATTAAAGTTTTTTTAATTTTAATTTTAATTTTAATTTTAATTTTAATTTTAATTTTAATTTTAATTTTAATTTTAATTTTAATTTTAATTTTAACTTTAACTTTAACTTTAACTTTAATTTTACAATCAGTAACTGTTACATTTGTTCACTTCCTGCTTTCCTAATATAATTTAAGTTTTTTTTTATTTAAAATGTTATTTTTATCCTAATATATTTAATTTTAATTTTAATTTACAATCAGTAACTGTTACATTTGTTCACTTCCTGCTTTCCTAATATAATTAAAGTTTTTTAATTTTAATTTTAATTTTAATTTTAATTTTAATTTTAATTTTAATTTTAATTTTAATTTTAATTTTAATTTTAATTTTAATTTTAATTTTAATTTTAATTTTAATTTTAATTTTAATTTTAATTTTAATTTAACATCAACTGCTTGTATTGTTTCTTGAATTGGCTCATCGTTGTGCATTGTCTGAGGTCCTTACTCAATCCATTCCATAGTTTGATTCCACATACTGAAATGCTATGGCTTTTTAAACTGCTGATGTGTTGACGTTGTTTTTTTTTCAGGTTACATCGAAGAGGCTTGCATCATTCCCTGCCCGTCCGATTGTAAACTTAGCGAGTGGTCCAACTGGTCTCGATGTAGCAAGTCGTGTGGCAGTGGGGTCAAAGTGCGCTCCAAGTGGCTCAGAGAAAAGCCATACAACAGCGGAAGGCCGTGCCCTAAACTCGACCATGTCAATCAGGTGGGTGGGTCTGGAGGTGGGGGGGGGGGGGTCAAAGCAAGGACATCGAATGTGTGTACAAATGGGGTTTGAATTGGGCAAGAAATGTCACATAGTGAAACAAACAGGGGTGTGTTACACCCGAAAACATAATAACCGCCCACAAACGTAATACAAATATGCAGCTTTGAATGTAATAATCCCGCAAATGTAATCAATTTCCCACAAACGTAATAAAATTTGCCTACTGCAAACTACTAAATACTGAACTGAATACTGAAAAACGAAATACTGAATTTGCAGGAAATTATTACATATGTGGGAAAGTGAAAAACTGTAAAGGTAATAACTTAATAATAACTCACAAATGTAATATGAGACAAAATAATGATCTTTGTGATTATTGTTGTTTGTTCTTTCTTCTTTTAATGAGGGAGAAGGTGTAGATGTCATTTGGAAGATTTTAACAAAATAATTCTTTTTTTCTTTTTTTTTTGTGGAAAAAAATATTATTCAAAGAGTATCATTTGAATACATTAAAGGAATCTTTAATTAGAAAATTATAATTTATTTTAAATTAAAAAAAAAGATTACATAATTGTGATAATTGCAATTATTTTAATAAAATTATTATTTTAATAAAATTATAAAAATTATTATTATACACAAAATCACACATACAATTATATACTGTAACTAAAACGCACACGTAAGCCCACAAACAAAATGTAATAATTTCCCGCAAATGTAATAGTTATTACATTTGCAATGTAATAAATAATAATAATATTTTTTATATTATTATAATATTATTTTTTATTATTATTAATAATAATAATAATACATGTAATTTGCAGGACATTCAGTATTACTTTTGCAGTAGGCAAATTTTATTACATTTGTGGGAAATTTATTACATTTGCGAGGTTATTACATTCAAAGCTGCAGATTTGTATTACGTTTGTGGGAAGTTATTACGTTTTTGGGTGTAACCAGGGTGTCAACACAAAAACGACAAGACCACCCAGACCCCCCCGGGTGTACAACATATCATTTTTAATTGTACTGTACAATAATTAAAATTTAACTCATGCTATTCTTCTCTCTTCCTTGGTGAATGCATTCCAACTTCAGGCTCAAGTAAGTTGTTTTTAATTTCCTGTTACCTTTTTTCTGCATATGTACATCTTTTCCGAACAAGATCAAGCAGGTATTTATGATGTTTACTTCAGGTGTATGAAGTAGTGCCTTGCCTCAGTGACTGTGGTCAGTACGTCTGGGTGGCGGAACCATGGAGCGTATGGAAAGTTAGCAACATGGACTTGAGGAACAACTGTGGCGAGGGAGTTCAGACCAGAAAAGTCCGGTAAGATGACTTACAATCTGTTTTGTATCGGTACCATTTGAAGGTGATTATTATTATTATTATTCATTATTTTCATTCATTCATTTTCTACCGCTTTTTCCTCACAAGTGTGCAAACCAGGGGAGCAAGGCAGGAGTCCGCATGGGCAGCAGACCAAAACAAGTGCAGATCAAAGTTATCATTCATTCATTCATTTTCTACCGCTTTTCCTCACGAGGGTCGCGGGGGGTGCTGAAGCCTATCCCAGCTGTCTCCGGGCGAGAGGCGGGGTACACCCTGGACTGGTGGCCAGCCAATCACAGGGCACATATAGACAAACAACATAAATAATCAAACTTTATGTGTAACAGGTGTATGCTGAACACCATCGACGGGCCGTCGGAGCAGGTGGAGGACTACCTGTGTGACCCTGAGGAGATGCCTCTGGGTGCTCGGAACAGCCGTTTACCCTGTCCGGAGGACTGTGTCTTGTCAGATTGGGGAACCTGGAGTCCATGTCCACTGGTACGAATTTTTATTGTTTGCAGTTGTTTGCAATTTTCTTACATTACAAGTAAGAAAATTACAACATTACATTTTTGTTTGTTTGTTTTTTTATTTTAATTTTAATCCTAATATAATTTAATAATTAACAATAATAATATTAATAATAATAATAATAATTTAATAATAATTTAAAATAAATATGTTTTTATATTAATCCTAATATGGTTTAATAATTTAAAATAATGATTCATTATTAAAATTAATAATAATTTAAAATAAATTTTGTGTTGTTTTTTTATGTTTTTTTTATTTTTATTTTAATTTTTGTCACGTACCGAAGTACGAGGTGATATGATCATCCAATGCCATAATGGGTACCATAGTAAGTGTCAATATAGTGATATATATAGCACATCACGACTGGTTCAAGACTCTTCATCCTTGTATTTAGCAAACCTTAGCTAATTTTAATTTTAATTTTAATTTTAATTTTAATTTTAATTTTGATTTTGATTTTGATTTTGATTTTGATTTAAATTTTAATTTTAATTTTAATTTTAATTTTAATTTTAATTTTAATTTTAATTTTAATTTTAATTTTAATTTTAATTTTAATTTTAATTTTAATTTTAATTTTAATTTTAATTTTAATTTTTTTTAGCTGTTAGAAAATTAACTATATCAGCAATTTTAAGTATTTGTGATTTTAGAAATATGTTAAGATGGAAAAAATGCTGTCCGATATTTTCCACTGATTTTTAGCTGATATACAAACTGTTCCTAATTGTTGTTCTCCTGGACTCCGCAGCCTTGTAATGGGACCAGTACCCGCGAGAGGAAAGCTTATCTACTCCGTCAACCCGGAGAAGACAAGGAATGTCCTCCAAGGACAGAAACTGAATCCTGCAAACTCAATAGCAATTGCTTCCACTATTCCTACAACATCACCGGTGAGACTCAAAGAGCTCCGTCCATACATATTCATTTTTTAATGATTGATATTTACACTATGACTGGTTAGCATAAAATTCCAGTATACATTGTTTTTATTAAAATGTGTACAGATTGGAGTACCTGTCAGCTGAGTGATCGAGCAGTCTGCGGAAACGGGATCAAGACCCGCATGCTGGACTGTGTGCGCAGTGACGGGAAGTCTGTCGACTTGGCGTTTTGTAAAGAGGTTAGTTGGAAGTTTTCGGTCTCTGGTAATAAAGTAAGAGTTAATACGAAGTTTTGTCGTTCAGCTGGGCCTGGAGAGAAAATGGCAGATGAACGCTTCTTGCGTGGTGGATTGTCCCGTCAACTGCCAGTTGTCCGAGTGGTCCCTGTGGTCCGATTGTACGCACAAGTGCGGACTCCGAGGTATTCACTAACACTATTTTTCCAATTACAATAAAAAAATTACAGACATCACTCTGAAAAGACTTTGGACCAAAATATGAATATTAGAACTTTCTGTATCTGTTGACCGGCTGCACGGTGGTCGAGTGGTTAGCGCGCAGACCTCACAGCTAGGAGACTCGAGTTCAATTTCCACCCACGGCCATATCTGTGAGGTGTTTGCCCTGTGATTGGCTGGCGACCAGTCCAGGGTGTACCCCGCCTCTCGCCCGAAGACAGCTGGGATAGGCTCCAGCACCCCCCCCCACGCGACCCCTGATGAATGAATGAATAAATAAAACTAAAGCATAATTTTTTTTTTTTAAATAGTCAAAAAAATAAAAATAGTTGCCAGGTGTTGACTAAAATGTGACTAAAAAATCAATGTAGTCAAAAAAATAAAAATAAAAAAACTTTAGAAAAAAGAATGTTACATGCTTCCATTCCGATGTGTTGCCAAAAGTAAAAAAAAAAAAAACAAAAAAAACAAAAAAAAACAGAAATAGTTGCCAGGTGTTGACTAAAATGTGACTAAAAAAAATCAACGTAGTCAAAAAAATAAAAATAAAAAAAACTTTAGAAAAAAGAATGTTACATGCTTCCATTCCTATGTGTTGCCAAAAGTAAAAAAAAAAAAAAAACAACAAAAAACAAAAAAAAACAGAAATAGTTGCCAGGTGTTGACTAAAATGTGACTAAAAAAAATCAATGTTAGTCAAAAAAATTAAAATAAAAAAAACTTTAGAAAAAAGAATATTACATGCTTCCATTCCGATGTGTTGCCAAAAGTAAAAAAAAAACAACAACAAAAAACAAAAAAAAACAGAAATAGATGCCAGGTGTTGACTAAAATGTGACTAAAAAAAATCAATGTTAGTCAAAAAAATAAAAATAAAAAAAACTTTAGAAAAAACAATGTTACATGCTTCCATTCCGATGTGTTGCCAAAAGTAAAAAAAAAAACCCCAAAAAAACAGAAAAAGTTGCCAGGTGTTGACTAAAATGTGACTAAAAAAATCAATGTTAGTCAAAAAAATAAAAATAAAAAACTTAAAAAAAAAGAATGTTACATGCTTCCAGTCCTAAGTGTTGCCAAAAGTTTAAAAAAAAAAAAAACAGAAAAAGTTGCCAGGTGTTTTACTCGTTTTTGACCATTTAAGTTGCCAAGAGGGTCTGGAATTTTGCCCGGCTGGCAAGTAGAAAATGAATGAATGAATGAATATAATATACCTTCAAGGTATTCATTCAATTGGGCTTTCATAATGTTACCTCATTCACATATCCACATATTTTGTTATGGGAGTCAAAGAAGGGCAGACTCACATGCCTAGGCATGTCTGTCGACATGCGAGTTGAAAGCACCCCTTTCGTCACCTTTAAACTCGTATTACCTCGCATAGTAAACATAATAGAACATGAGAATTAGTATATTATTAAAGCCCTCTAGACATGAAATAGCACCCCTATAGTCACCTTTAAACTTGTATTACCTCACATAGTAGATATAAAAAGAAAACATGAGAAATAATATATTATTAGAGCTCTCTAGACATGAAATAGCACCCCTATAGTCACCTGTAAACTCGTGTCTGTCTAGTATTTGAATAAGGTGATAAGCATGTGGAGGACTTTTTTTGGAGACAAGGCGTGGGTCTTTAGCTGCCTGCCTCTCCCCCGAAGACAGCTGGGATAGGCTCCAGCATTCATGTCCTCAGAAACCACATATAATTGGTGGGTACACCAATGATTTTTTTCAGATAAAAATGAACAAAGCATTATTAGAGCCCTGTAGACATGACAAAACACGACTATAGTCACATTTATACTCTTTTTATGTACAACATATTGCGCAACTGCAGGGTCTTGAGACACATGCTAACTCGCAAACTAGAGAGCTAGCGACCTAAACGGTAGCCTTCAAGTTATTTCCTTTAAACTTAAATAGCCAAAAACTTACCACTTCCACACGGATAGGGAGGATAACTATTAACAGTTATTTAACCTTTAACATGAACATTAATTAAACGTAATTTTTTTTCTGGGTACATGATACCATACAGCATCCATATCAAACATTAAACTTTCATATCAAGGCGGGGGCCTCAAACTAGTGTCCTGCGGGCCACATTTGGCCCGCGGGCCGCGTGTTTGAGAACCCTGATGTAGACACATGATTATGAATATTTGACTTTTTTAAAATAATTTCTTGCCCATCGCTGTTCCTTTCATAGACGCCATAAGTAGAAGTGCTTCATGATGTGACGAATGGTTGCCTTTTCCAGTCCATAACCATAATAATATCTTCACATGTAATTTAATAGCATGGCTCATTGATCAATGATCCGGTAAAAGTGTGTACTTTGGCGCTCTGGGAATACTTTACACTCTTTAAATCCATGAGAAGATTCAATCCATTGAAGGCTTTAGCAATCGTTCTAAACTTATTAGTTATTATTATTATTATTTTTCTTGGTTTGGAATAGAAGAATAGATCACGTTTCTTTCCCTTTTTTTTTTTATTTCACTTGGTGTCGGCTGCTTGGACATGCTAGCCTGGAGGATCTACTATCTGCTACGGAGTCAGGAATAAGAATGATTTTGATATCCCAAATAAACATACCTGGAAACAGAAGGATTCTGGTGTCTATGAAGAAGCATGCTAACAGCTAAAAACCACCAAACTCTGTGTACATGTTTGTACACTCAGTATGTTCTGGACGCTTTCCTGGTTAGGGCAGACCTAGGACACGGTGGAGGGATCATGTCCCATAGCTGAATTCCAAAGACCGGGAAGGTGGCCGAAGACCGGGAAGTCTGGACTTCTCGATTGGGACTGCTGGCTTTGTGGCAGAAAATGGATGTGTGGCTTTTGAACGATGCAAGATATCGGATATTGGAAACTATAAGTTCTTGATGACGATAAGTCGTCAGGACCAAGTGCTCAAGAGGTCATCAGCACAGGAATCTCCACCAACAACCGACAAGGCAGTCCATCTCCTTTGTTAGGTCTGGGGAGAAGCCAAAACAGTGTCGGAGTCAAGCTGAAAGTCGACCGAGGGAGACAGTTCAAATTCCCGGAGAACATCCTAGTGACCTCTCTCAGGCCAGACCTGGTCCTGGTGTCAGAAACAACTAGGCAAGTGGTCCTGCTGGAGTTGACTGTTCCCTGGGAAGACCGAATGGAGGAGGCCTTTGAGAGGAAGAGGGCCAAGTATGAGGAACTGGCAGACGAATGTCGAAGCAGAGGACGGAGGACCCGATGACGACACAAGCCCGGGACTGATCAACCCGACTGGGACACATGGGCGAGGGTGTCTGTTGTTAGACCCGAAACACCCGGTGAACCCAGGATACAACACTGACGATGTGTCTTAAGTTACACCGAAAGTGTATGTCACCACGAATTATCCATCAAAGAATCGTTAATCCGGGTCCCTCCCATTTCCAAACCAGGTTCCGTACCATTGAAGCTAATTCCCGTAAAACAATTCCATCTTTTATATTCCTGGATTCTAACCTGTCAGGTTCAAACTCCTGTGACACTAAGTGACACTTAAAAAACGTAAAAACACTTAAATACAGAAATACAGAAGAGTCAGACAATAACATTCAAAGTTACTTGCAAAGTTACTTTTTATTCTCTTTTGGGGGTCCCAACGACATGCAACGTGCAACCCCAAAGGGGGGGGGGGGGGGGCGAGAAGGCAGTTGCACGAGCTGTATTTGTTTGTCTATGTGTGTGTGTATATGTGAGAGTAATTCATTCATTCATTCATTCATTTTCTACCGCTTTTCCTCACGAGGGTCGCGGGGGGTGCTGGAGCCTATCCCAGCTGTCTTTGGGCGTAAAGCGGGGTACACCCTGGACTGGTCGCCAGCCAATCACAGGGCACATATAGACAAACAACCATTCACACTCACATTCATACCTATGGACAATTTGGAGTGGCTAATTAACCTAGCATGTTTTTGGAATGTGGGAGGAAACCGGAGTACCCGGAGAAAACCCACGCATGCACGGGGAGAACATGCAAACTCCACACAGAGATGCCAGAGGGTGGGATTGAACCCTGGTCTCCTAGCTGTGAGGTCTGCGCGCTAACCCCTAGACCACCGTGCCGCCGTGAGAGTAATTACTTTTATTATTTTATGAGTTCTTATCTTGACACATTCTTGCAGGATTAACTTGAACATCTTTAGGGGTCGCTGTTGGTGCATCCAGGCACCTTCCAGGACCCTGGGGGGTCGCTGGGGGTGACATTCGAACACTTTGTATTGTCTAAGCCAGGGGTCAGCAACCCGCGGCTCCAGAGCCGCATGTGGCTCTCCAGCCTCTTTGTTGCGGCTCCCTTTGCAATGCTTGAATATTTTTTAGCACCCGTGTGGTGAAAATGCACGTCTTTGTTATGAGTTTACAAAAATCCAACTTTGTGTGAGACCATGAATGCATCCTGACTGAGTTCTGACTGGTGACTGAATGAGCAGACAGGATGCTATCCAGTTCTCTCTGACAGGTTAACATGAAGGGAAATGAGTAATACTTTGAGTTATTTGAGTTATTAATTATTATTAATGAGTTATTTGACGATTCTAAAAAATAAATTAGAGCTCATTTAAAAACAAAAGTTTATCTCCAGTACTAGCAAGAGTACTCCAACTCGTCTTTTTTTTCCCCTCCAATGTTGTTTTAAACATACAACGTTTTGCGGCTCCAGGCTATTTTTCTTTAGTGGGCAAGTGGGTGAAATGGCTCTTTTCATAGTAAAGGTTGCCGACCCCTGGTCTAAGCAAATTGCATATAAGGGTGATAACTAACGTTATATTTATTCTAGCTACATTTTATTCTAAGTAACCTCGACAGGCGTTAAGGTACCTGCTGTTTTTCGGACTTTCATTGGCGTTCCCATTCCTTTCTCCTGTTTTTAGGTAAGCTGTGGAGAAGGCGGACGGTGATCCAGGTGCCCCAAGGCGACGGGAGGCCGTGCCCGTCACAGATGGACCAGTGGAAGCCATGTCTGGTGAAGCCCTGCTATACGTGGAGATACAGTCCCTGGTCTGAATGCAAGTCCGAGGTCAGTCAGTACTCACACAAAGACGCGTTATTCGAGACGAGGAACCAAAAAGTCGTTTTTTCGGTATTGCAGTTTCGTTATGAAGGATTCAGTTCTACAAATAAAATAATATTAATAGTAACTTATTTTACCACAGGGGGCGAGGTGTGGTGACGGATTACGTTTTAGGAACGTGTCATGCTTCGTGACGGATGGATCGGATCTGCAGGGAAGTCTCGTAGACGATGAGCTGTGTGGAGACCTGGAACCTGTCGTGGATGGAGATCCACAGATCATACTGCAGGAGTCCTGTACTGTACCTTGTCCGGGTAAGTTCATATTCTGTGTGAAATATAAGCTAATATGCTATATAGCAACTAATATTAAAATTATTCGTTCAAATTTATAGGCGAATGCTACCTGACAGACTGGACCGGTTGGAGTCCGTGTCAGTTAAGCTGCATTGGTGGGGACGATCTGGGCTTTGGATCGGTTCAAGTCCGCTCTCGGGCCGTTGTGGCTCAAGACCCTGAGAATCTGCTTCAGTGTCCCGAGCAGGAGTTAGATGCCCGGCCGTGTACAGGTCAGACTTTTTAGATTCTCATTTCTATATTTATAAAAATACCTATTTAGGCTAATTTTAGGCTAATTTTTGCTATGTACTATTCAACATTGGTCACTAGGTGTCAGTAATATTACACTGATGTAGGAAGTACTCTATAGAAGGAATTGACTCAATGCTAACATGCGTGAGTCCATATAAGGGGTGTCCAAAATGTGCAGCCCAGGTACCCAGGTCCATTTTGTATTATCACAGGGCAAGAGGCGGGGTACACCCCGGACTGGTTGCCTGTAAAAAAACAAAACAAACCAAAAAAAAAAACTAAAAAAAAAAGCTACACCAACAATGGAAAAAAATACCATTGATTTGATGAGCATAAAGACAAAATATTTGGCGATAAATGTTACACTGGATGGCACTCGTGCCAGGTGTTGAGGACCCCAGAGCAGAGACCAAGGCAAATGTCGTAAAAAAAAAGTATTTAATAATAAACAAAAGGAGGAAAAAGGGGAACAATGGAAGTGGAGTTGGATATGAAGGCCGAATGGCTGATGGGCAACAAGTGTGCAAACCAGGGGAGCAAGGCAGGAGTCTGCATGGGCAGCAGACCAAAACAAGTGCAGATCAAAGTTATCATTCATTCATTCATTCATTTTCTACCGCTTTTCCTCACGAGGGTCGCGGGGGGTGCTGGAGCCTATCCCAGCTGTCGGGGGTACACCCCTGGACTGGTGGCCAGCCAATCACAGGGCACATATAGACAAACAACCATTCACACTCACATTCATACCTATGGACAATTTGGAGTGACTAATTAACCTAGCATGTTTTTGGAATGTGGGAGGAAACCGGAGTACCCGGAAAAGAAAACCCACGCATGCACGGGGAGAACATGCAAACTCCACACAGAGATGGCCCAGGGTGGAATTGAACCCTGGTCTCCTAGCTGTGCCGCCCCCTTGCGAAATTAGTATTTTAATTTTAGTATTTTAGTATCAGTATAAATTAGTATTAGTATTAGTATTATTTATACACCTTTTGAGTATTAAGTTGCAGTGTGCTGAATCGAGTGCTGTTAGCAAAGTGTTTGTTCTCAGTAAGACATTCACACTCACATTCATACCTATGGACAATTTGGAGTTGCTAATTAACCTAGCATGTTTTTGGAATGTGGGAGGAAACCGGAGTACCCGGAAAAGAACACCCACGCATGCACGGGGAGAACATGCAAACTCCACACAGAGATGGCCCAGGGTGGAATTGAACCCTGGTCTCCTAGCTGTGCTGCCCCCTTGCAAAATTAGTGTTTTAGTATCAGTATAAATTAGTATTAGTATTAGATTAGTATTAGTATTAGTATTAGTATTAGTATTAGTATTAGTATTAGTATTAGTATTAGTATTAGTATTAGTATTAGTATTAGGATTAGTATTAGTATTAGTATTATTTATACACCTTTTCAGTATTAAGTTGCAGTGTGATGAATCGAGTGCTGTTAAGTGTTTGTTCTCAGTAAGACATTCACACTCACATTCATACCTATGGACAATTTGGAGTGGCTAATTAACCTAGCATGTTTTTGGAATGTGGGAGGAAACCCGAGTACCCGGAAAAGAAAACCCACGCATGCACGGGGAGAACATGCAAACTCCACACAGAGATAACCGAGTTTGGAATTGAACCCTGGTCTCCTAGCCGTGAGGTCTGCGTGCTAACCACTCAACCGACGTGCAGCCCCAAAGTCATCATATCATAAGAAAAAACACACTAATTTTCAGTGATAAACGAGGGATTACCGTATACTGTAGTCACCTAAATATTGTTTTTTTTCCCCCACAGAGGGACAGTGTTTAGAATACCAGTGGCAAAGTGGACCATGGAGAGGCTCATCACGCCGAGTATGGTGCCAACGCTCAGACGGCTTGAACGTCACGGGTGAGTTGTTGATCTAATAGCGGACAATCGTAAAACGGCATTAAAAATCACAACAAACCTAAGTAATGATAATTAGTGGATTATGTAGGAGTCATTATTTTTATTATTATTATTTTTTTTTTATTTAGTCCAGGGGTCTCACACTCAATTTACTTGGGGGTCACTGGAGCTCGGGTCTGGGTGAGACTGGGCCGCATCAGGTTTTCCAAAAAAAAAAAAAAAAAAAAAAAAAAAATGCATTTATTAAAAAATTAAAAATTAAAAAAAACTTCATTTTGGTTCCAATTTTCTACAAGAAAACATTCCACTGTTCTCAAATTCTTACTTTTTATTTTTCTACACAAAATAAGATGAAAAATAAACAAATCAAGAATAAAGAAAATCAATCAGTAATAAATAAATAAATATAATAATAATAATAATAAAACGGCAAATAATAAAAACTTAAGAAACCACATATAGTTGGTGGGTAGACAAATTATTTTTTTCAGATTAAAATGAACAAAGCATTATTAGAGCCCTGTAGACATGACAAAACACGACTATCGTCACATTTATACTTTTTATTTATTTACAACATATTGCGCAACTGCAGCGTCTCGAGACACATGCTAACTCGCAAACTAGAGAGCTTGCGACCTAAACGGTAAGCCTTCAAGTTATTTCCTTTCAACTTAAATAGCCAAAAACTTACCACTTCCACACGGATAGGGAGGATAACTATTTACAGTTATTTAACCTTTAACATGAACATTAATCAAACTTAATAATTTTTTCTGGGTACATGATACCATACAGCATCCATATCAAACATTAAACTTTCATATCAAGGCAGGGGCCTCAAAGTAGTATCCTGCGAGCCACATTTGGCCCGCGGGCCGCATGTTTGAGACCCCTGATTTAGTCTATTCAGAGAAATAGAAAGAAATAACTCAACAAACTCCACATGGCACATTATCATTTCAGGTAAATTAATGTGTCCATCTTTTCTTGGTTTATTTTGGATGTTGCATCCTAACCTCTGACCTTTCCAATGACAGGCGGTTGCCCGACAACGACACAACCATTAGCCGATAGATCATGTGACCCGGCCTGCACCAAGCCCCGTTCCTTTTGTACAGAGGTGAGTGTGATGTTCCTTTCCAGGTGAATGAACGCGGCGGTCTACGGTTGTATATTGAACTTCCTGTTCGTGTCAGGCGGGCGTCTGCGGCTGCGAGGAGGGCTACACAGAAGTCATGACCTCTGACGGCGTGCTAGACCAGTGCACGGTCATCCCAGTGCTGGAGATCCCCACCACCGGAGACAACAAAGCAGATGTCAAGACCATCCGAGCCTTCAACCCCACCCAGCCGGCAGTCAGCCCGCCGGGTAGAGTGGGACGTACTTGGTTTCTGCAGCCCTTTGGGCCAGGTATGCACGCACGATGAGTATATACAGGGATGTCCAAAGTGCGGCCCCAGGACCATTTGTAGCGCATGGCAGGTTTTTTATTGGCCCATGGCACAAAAGTAAAAAAACTGTAAACATTTTTTTAAATCAGCACAAATTTCAAGAGTCAAAATAATAAGAAAAAAAATTGAATCTAACAAGATTATTTTTTTAAATTTATGAGAATAACATTGTAATATTAGGAGGAAAAATAACATCAATTAGTAGTTGAAATATTCAAGTTGTAGTACGAGAAACGATCCAAACTAATGTAGTAATTTTTTGAAATATTGTTCAGGAAACAGTTTTTATTATTATTATTATTATTATTTTTATTTTATTGCAATAACTATGGGACCTGGTGTTGCCGTCAGAGAATTGATGAAAAGTGGTCCACTAAACTAAATTTAATTTCCATTTAAGGACCGAAATAATACTAATTATTTTAAGTCAAAATAGCAACTAAATGCTGATTAATATTTTTCTTAAATATATCCATATTTGGTATTATTATTATTTACTTTTATTTACTTTTATTTACTTTTACTTACTTTTATTTACTTTTATTTACTTTTACTTTTATTATTATTGTTATTGTTATTATTATTATTTATTTATTTTTGCTTTTGCTTTTGCTTTTACGTTTACTTTTACTTTTACTTTTGTTATTATTGTTATTGTTATTATTATTTATTTATTTTTGCTTTTATTTTATTTTATTATTTTTATTTTTATTTTTATTTTTATTTTTATTTTTATTTTTATTTTTATTTTTATTTTTATTTTTATTTTTATTTTTATTTTTATTTTTATTTTTATTTTTATTTTTATTTTTATTTTTATTTTTATTTTGCTGAAAACACATTTTTCAAAGATTATTTCAGAATAAAGTTGAAATGTTTGGGAGAAAAAACAACAGCTAAAATGGGACAAAAAGCAAAGTTATACCTATTCCTATAATCGTTTTTTTTTTACCTATATGACATTTTTTCTTGAAATATAAATTCTTTACATATTTGCATGTGTACAAAATATAAAAGTTGCATCCTTTTATTTTTTACTGTGTGGAAAATGTTGCTGGAAAAGGTTTGGACACCAAGATTTTAGTGTTATTGCTCAAGAGCCAAAAAAACATAACTAACATGGATCTCTGCTGCCCTCTTGTGGTAAAAAATATGTTGACGCAAAAATACACTGTACTGCACCTATGAAAGTATTTTTTTTTTCTTTATCACTGAAGTTGCATTTTATAATACAGTTTTTCCCTTTGTCAATTTAACCAGAAAATGTAATTTAATAAAAATTCCTGAATTGTGTCTAAAAAAATTAATTTTTTGAAGTTTTTGAAACTTCCTCCACTTCCTCCAACTTCACAGTATTGAGTCTACATTTTCATGTTGTTTGTGTTGCAGATGGCAAGCTGAAGACGTGGGTTTACGGCGTAGCAGCAGGAGTCTTTGTCCTGCTGGTCTTCATCATCTCAATGACGTACTTAGCATGGTAACGTACATTCCTATGCCTGTGTGTTCGTGTTCTGTCCTCTTTCATTCCATTTCACATTTTGATGTGGACGTCACAATCTAGTCAACACGCCAAGCTACACAATAACACCTTGATTGGGTCATTTATTTATTGGCTTTATTTATTTTGGATTTGTGCGACTTATACTCCAGTGTGACTTATGTATGTTTTTTTTTTTACCTAATTATGCATTTTTGGCCTTGTGCGACTTATACTCTAGTGTGACTTATGTATGTTTTTTGAACCTAATTATGCATTTTTGGCCTTGTGCGACTTATACTTCAGTGTGACTTATGTATGTTTTTTGAACCTAATTATGCATTTTTGGCCTTGTGCGACTTATACTCCAGTGCGACTTATGTATGTTTTTTTCTTTTACCTACTTATGCATTTTTGGCCTTGTGCTACTTATACTCCAGTGTGACTTATGTATGTTTTTTTTTTTACCTAATTATGCATTTTTGGCCTTGTGCGACTTATACTCTAGTGTGACTTATGTATGTTTTTTGAACCTAATTATGCATTTTTGGCCTTGTGCGACTTATACTTCAGTGTGACTTATGTATGTTTTTTGAACCTAATTATGCATTTTTGGCCTTGTGCGACTTATACTCCAGTGCGACTTATGTATGTTTTTTTCTTTTACCTACTTATGCATTTTTGGCCTTGTGCTACTTATACTCCAGTGTGACTTATGTATGTTTTTTTTTTTACCTAATTATGCATTTTTGGCCTTGTGCGACTTATACTCTAGTGTGACTTATGTATGTTTTTTGAACCTAATTATGCATTTTTGGCCTTGTGCGACTTATACTTCAGTGTGACTTATGTATGTTTTTTGAACCTAATTATGCATTTTTGGCCTTGTGCGACTTATACTCCAGTGCGACTTATGTATGTTTTTTTCTTTTACCTACTTATGCATTTTTGGCCTTGTGCTACTTATACTCCAGTGTGACTTATGTATATTTTTTTCAACCTAATTATGCATTTTTGGCCTTGTGCTACTTATACTCCAGTGTGACTTATGTATGTTTTTTTCTACCTAATTATGCATTTTTGGCCTTGTGCGACTTACACTCCATTGTGACTTATGTATGTTTTTTTCTACCTAATTATGCATTTTTGGCCTTGTGCGACATATACTCCAGTGTGACTTATGTACGTATGTTTTTTTCTACTTATTTATGCATTTTTGGCCTTGTGCGACTTATACTCCAATATGACTTATGTATGATTTTTTTTCCACCTAATTATGCATTTTTGGCCTTGTGCGACTTATACTCCAGTGCGACTTATGTATGTTTTTTTTTACCTACTTATGCATTTTTGGCCTTATGCTACTTATACTCTAGTGCGACTTATGTATTTTTTTTAACATAATTATGCATTTTTGGCCTTGTGTGACTTATACTCCAGTGCGACTTATGTATGTTTATTTTACCTAATTATCCCTTTTTTGCCTTGTGCAATATATACTCCAGTGTGACTTATGTATGTTTTTTTTCTACCTAATTATGCATTTTTGGCCTTGTGCGACTTATATTCCAGTGTGACTTATGTATGTTTTTTGAACCTAGATATGCATTTTTGGCCTTGTGCGACTTATACTCCAGTGCGACTTATGTATGTTTTTTCTACCTAATTATGCATTTTTGGCCTTGTGCTACTTATGTATGTTTTTTTCTACCTAATTATGCATTTTTGATCTTGTGCAACTTATACTCCGGAGCGACTTATAGTCCAGAAAATCGTGATATATTGAAGTAGCGAAGTGGGGAAGGATTTCACCAACTATTTTCCGAAAAGGTGCCGCAAGTCATGCTGGCAACCGGCGTCCCAGCGTGCTTTGCAATTCATGTTGTGCGCAGATTTGGACTCCATGACGTCAATGTCCACATTTTTTGTTTGACTTTTGTTTGCTTTTTCCATCATCATTTCATTCTCTCATCTTTTGTGTTCTTTCTCCATCTTCACCCCCCCATCTTTCCTTCCCCCCCATTCTTCTCCTCCTTACATTCTCTGCTCAGTCATTGTGGTTGTTGTCTTTGCCCTGAGCCAAACTCCAAGTCCCATGAAGATGGGCTTTGCTGGATGGAGCCAAAGAGCTACACGGTGTCTTACATCTGCCCTGCCTGCCAGAAACTAGAAAAACAAGAGCTGCTGCAGCTCAGCCAAGTCCAGCAGCAGCAGCAGCAGCAGCAGCGGCCCCCTCCACCCCCACAGCAGCCCCCACCTACACCCTCACAGCAGCCCCCACCTCACTTTGAAACACTCATCACTTAAACCTTCTTCTCCGTCTTAATCTCATGTGCCCAAATGACCTGTCATGCCTGTTTAGTCTTTTCACTTCCATCTCATCCTGGAGGTAAGCGTTCATCATCGAGATGATTTCACTGATAACTGACAGCGCACAGACCTCACAGCTAGGAGACCAGGGTTCAATTCCACCCTCGGCCATCTCTGTGTGGAGTTTGCATGTTCTCCCCGTGCATGCGTGGGTTTTCTCCGGGTACTCCGGTTTCCTCCCACATTCCAAAAACATGCTAGGTTAATTGGCCACACTTTGCTAACAGCACTTGATTCATCACACTGCAACTTAATACTCAAAAGGTGTATAAACAAATACACAAATACACAAACATGCGGCAAACATGCCGAATGGTTAGCATGTAGGTCACACAGTTAGGACTCCAGCACCCCTCTCCCCCACGACCCTGCACAAACATTATGCCATGGGGGGTGTGATCCCTAAACTCATCACACAGCAACTTATCACTCCCAAGTTATAACTAAAAAATATACAAACATATACCAATATATCGGCTGCACGGCAGTCGAGTGGTTAATGCGCAGATCTCACAGCTAGGAGACCAGGGTTCAATTCCACCCTCGGCCATCTCTGTGTGGAGTTTGCATGTTCTCCCCGTGCATGCGTGGGTTTTTTCCGGGTACTCCGGTTTCCTCCCACATTCCAAAAACATGCTAGGTTAATTAGCCACTCCAAATTGTCCATAGGTATGAATGTGAGTGTGAATGTCTTACTGAGAACAAACACTTTGCTAACAGCACTCGATTCATCACACTGCAACTTAATACTCAAAAGGTGTATAAACAAATACACAAACATGCCCCAAACATGCCGAATGGTTAGCATTTAGGCCACACAGTTAGGAGATCGGGAAGACGTGGGTTCGATTCTCATTGTGGAGTTAGCATGTTCTCCCCAAAAACATGCTAGGTTAATTAGCCACTCCAAATTGTCCATAGGTATGAATGTGAGTGTGAATGGTTGTTTGTCTATATGTGCCCTGTGATTGGCTGGCCACCAGTCCAGGGTGTACCCCGCCTCTCGCCTGAAGACAGCTGGGATAGGCTCCAGCACCCCCACGCGGTAGAAAATGAATAAATGAATGAACTAATAAACTTAGAATCGTTGATTTAAATCATATTCGTCTTTGTCTTTGTCGTGCAGCAAAAAGCCAAAGAAGCCCCAACGGCGACAGATGAACAACAGGCTCAAGCCCCTGACGTTGGCCTACGACGGCGACGCCGACATGTAGAGACGTGTTGACAACCATGCGGATCTGCACACAACCTCGGTCACAACATCAACAATCACAATACATTCTCATTGCAGCCTTTTTCTTTTACACTGGAGCCTCGGTTTTCGATATTTGTTGTTATTATTTGTTCAGACAAAAAAAATAATAATAATTATAACAAAAGAAGAGGGCTCGCTGGCTTTAGTCTTCTACATTTAAATCGAGTTCTAAACCATAAATGATGTAAGGTGCTTTTGGCAGCTTACATCCCACATTGAAAGAGGGGTCACAAAACCCCCAAAACAAAAAAAAACATAATTTACTGAACTGTTATAATAAAATCCTATTATAACACAGGATATCTTCATACTGATTAATGAATGAAGTACTTTCTCACATTATTTATCAACATTGGCTAATGGCTAATTTTGAAGCTATCAGTTATTTACGAGGAAGAAATTATTCGAGTTGTTTTGATACGAGACTACTTTGTCGGAAATAAATAAATCAATAAATCCTACGAAAACCAAGGTTCCACTGCATTTTTATATCTGTAATATTTTGTTTCACGAGAGCCTTCATAACTTTTATATGCCTTTAATTCAATTATATGCCGTTTTACTCCGAGCTACCCGCTAACACACATTGGTTGGGTCATTTATTTATTGGCTTTATTTATTTTGTATTTTATTTATGATAAATTACTATTTTTTTGCCTTTTTTTTGTTTTGTTCCTTGCATCATTTTGCACTATATTAGTGCAGCGTGTTGTACTCATGTCTGGCTTCCTGAGTCTCAAACAAAGATGGCGGCCAATGGAGTTGACTTGCTTGCAGACTGATCTCCCACTCCCATTGCGTCTTATACAATATGTGATATGACGGTATTTGTGTAAATATGTTTTTTTTTTTTCTCTCTCTCTGTCAACTTGTACAGACGCTCTTCTCAAGCTGTTGAAGATTTGTACTTTTGTAGAAGAATGTGATGGAAGCCGTTGGGGGGGCGCGTCGGGATGGGCGGTTGACAAGGGCGACTCAAAAATGAATGAGGGCGTGTTATTATCTTCGATTTCCGTCTTATTTCCTCTGGAGGTAGGATATTTTTTTATTATGCTTCATAAGTTTTTTTTTTTTGGCCCATATACTCTTTACCACAATGCATTGCCTTTAATTGAACTAGATTCATTCATTCATACGTCATATTGTATGGATGCAGGGTTTATACGTTACATAAACCTTGCTTATGGTTTTTAAATGGTGCCAGACCCGACTGTGATAAGTGAATTTGGATAATTAGAACATTGAAAACTGTTTCAAAAATGTTTTTTTTATTATCATCATTAGAGACCCGGGTTCGATTCCACCCTCGACTTAATTATTTATTGTATGGATGCAGGGTTTATACGTTACATAAACCTTGTTTATGGTTTTTAAATGGTTCCAGAAAATATTTTTTTTATTATCATCATTAGAGTCCGCAAGTGGTTAGCACGCAGGCCTCACAGCTAGGAGACCCGAGTTCGATTCCACTCTCGGCTTAATTATTTATTGTATGTATGCAGGGTTTATACGTTACATAAACCTTGCTTATGGTTTTTAAATGGTGCCAGACCCGACTCTGATAAGTGAATTTGGATAATTAGAACATTGAAAACTGTTTCAAATTTTTTTTTATTATCATCATTAGAGACCCGAGTTCGATTCCACCCTTGACTTAATTATTTATTGTATGGATGCAGGGTTTATACGTTACATAAACCTTGCTTATGGTTTTTAAATGGTGCCAGACCCGACTGTGATAAGTGAATTTGGATAATTAGAACATTGAAAACTGTTTCAAAATTTTTTTTATTATCATCATTAGAGACCCGAGTTCGATTCCACCCTTGACTTAATTATTTATTGTATGTATGCAGGGTTTATACGTTACATAAACCTTGCTTATGGTTTTTAAATGGTGCCAGATCCGACTCTGATAAGTGAATTTGGATAATTAGAACATTGAAAACTGTTTCAAAATTTTTTTTATTATCATCATTAGAGACCCGAGTTCGATTCCACCCTTGACTTAATTATTTATTGTATGGATGCAGGGTTTATACATTACATAAACCTTGCTTATGGTTTTTAAATGGTGCCAGACCCGACTCTGATAAGTGAATTTGGATAATTAGAACATTGAAAACTGTTTCAAATTTTTTTTTATTATCATCATTAGAGACCCGAGTTCGATTCCACCCTTGACTTAATTATTTATTGTATGGATGCAGGGTTTATACGTTACATAAACCTTGCTTATGGTTTTTAAATGGTGCCAGACCCGACTGTGATAAGTGAATTTGGATAATTAGAACATTGAAAACTGTTTCAAAATTTTTTTTTTATTATCATCATTAGAGACCCGAGTTCGATTCCACCCTCGACTTAATTATTTATTGTATGTATGCAGGGTTTATACATTACATAAACCTTGCTTATGGTTTTTAAATGGTGCCAGACCCGACTGTGATAAGTGAATTTGGATAATTAGAACATTGAAAACTGTTTCAAATTTTTTTTTTATTGTCATCATTAGCGACCCGAGTTCGATTCCACCCTCGACTTAATTATTTATTGTATGTATGCAGGGTTTATACGTTACGTAAACCTTGCTTATGGTTTTTAAATGGTGCCAGATCCGACTCTGATAAGTGAATTTGGATAATTAGAACATTGAAAACTGTTTCAAAAATTTTTTTTATTATCATCATTAGAGACCCGAGTTCGATTCCACCCTCGGCTTAATTATTTATTGTATGGATGCAGGGTTTATACATTACATAAACCTTGCTTATGGTTTTTAAATGTTGCCAGACCCGACTGTGGTAAGTGAATTTGGATAATTAGAACATTGAAAACTTTTTCAAAAATATTTTTTTTATTATCATCATTAGAGACCCGAGTTCGATTCCGCCCTCGACTTAATTATTTATTGTATGGATTCAGGGTTTATACGTTACATAAACCTTGTTTATGGTTTTTAAATGGTTCCAGAAAATATATTTTTTTATTATCATCATTAGAGTCCTCAAGTGGTTAGCACACAGACCTCACAGCGAGAAGACCCGAGTTCGATTCCACCCTCGACTTAATTATTTATTGTATGGATGCAGGGTTTATACATTACATAAACCTTGTTTATGGTTTTTAAATGGTTCCTGAAAATATATTTTTTTATTATCATCATTAGAGTCCTCAAGTGGTTAGCACACAGGCCTCACAGCTAGGAGACCCGAGTTCAATTCCAGCCTCGGCCGTCTCTGCGTGGAGTTTGCATGTTCTCCCCGTGCATGCGTGGGTTTTCTCCCACATTCCAAAAACATGCTAGCTTAATTGGCTACATGCAAACTCCACACAGAGATGGCCGAGGGTGGAATCGAACTCGGGTCTCCTAGCTGTGAGGCCTGCGTGCTAACCACTTGAGGACTCTAATGATGATAATAAAAAAAATATTTTCTGGAACCATTTAAAAACCATAAACAAGGTTTATGTAACGTATAAACCCTGCATCCATACAATAAATAATTAATTTGAGGGTGGAATCGAACTCCGGTCTCCTAGCTGTGAGGTCTGTGTGCTTAACCACTTGAGGACTCTTATGATGATAAGACAAAAAAATTTTGAAACAGTTTTCAATGCTCTAACTATCCTACTTTGTGAAAATTCACTTATCACAGTCTGGTCTGGAACCAATTAAAAACCATAAACAAGGTTTATGTCACGTATAAACCCTGCATCCATACAATAAATAATTAAGTCGAGGGTGGAATCGAACTCGGGTCCAAAATGGAGTTGAAAATAACATAATTTTGCAGTAGTTACTAAAGAGAAATTACCGCATATGAAAATATAAGCTCGAAAGTACACCATGTATTTATCATCAGTACCAAAACATCATATCAATGCCTGATTTTTCTGTTCATGCAATGTTTTATTTATATTTCCTTCAATATGACTTGTAAATAGAGGGAAAATACTTTTTAAATGTATTATTAATGTACCATATTCTTTTTCTCTTTTTTTTTACTGAAAAAAAACAACAAAAAAGGACCCCAAAAAAATGGAGTGAAAGTGGATATTCTAAATGTGATGAGCTCTGAACTCTTTTCCTACTCTTTGTTTATATGTATTTGACCAATTGCTGATAATAAACAAGAGAAATATTATGCGGTGTGGTTGTATTTATTTATTACAAATATATAGAAAACACTTTAATCGTGCTAAATGTTTGTTTTTTTTACTGTAATGACCGTTCGGGGTATTATTTTGTTGCAGGCATATGTTTGGTCACCTACGTGGGGCGGGTCCAGCGTGACCTTTGAACCAGGAAGTGCGGGAATCTTGTATGTGTGTGTGTGCGCTGTGCTCTCGTTGCCGAAGTAGTCTTAAAATAAAGTTGACGGGAAGCAGCAGGCAACCGTGTTTCTTTCTCTGCGGAAGTCTAGCCGCATCTTACTAAGGTTTGGGGTTGAAAATACTAACATTTAACAATGTGTTATGTGTTTATGTATTGTATTTGCGCATGTGTTACAGTGGAGAGATAAGTTCCGGGGTTGGGAAGGAAAAGGAGTGACGGACAGGAAGTGACAGTAGGAAGTATTGTTCTTTTAGACCTTGAGTGTTACAGTACATTTGTACATTGCAATGTTACATGTCAACGCTAGATGTCAGCAAAAGACCGTTTCAATTTCACAACACAATTCATGTTATATTTTTTAAAGCATGTGAAATATGGTTATATGTACACAAAGTAGAAGAGTGAAGTTTATTTGTTTCAATCAGCAACAATGAAGCCTGAAAGTACTTTTCTTCCATTTGTGAAATTGTTGCCGTGTGCTTGTTGAAGTAATTGTCTTTATCATCAGTGCCGCTGATTGGGATCGGACAGAAACATGTTTTTGGTCCTCTCATTTAATCAGCACTTCACCTAATCACATCTCAGGCTGGCAATGAACCGCCTGCTGCCGAGAGACAGGAAGTCCTTTCATCAAGGAAAAACCTCGTCTTTTCACCTCATTGGCTTTACTGCACCCCCATCACCTACAAAAAAAGAAATACCTCAAAAGATATCAAATAAGATATCTATTACTATCACTGCAGAGAAAATCTTTATATTTGTCGCACTTGTCTCTGTCCTAGTAGGACTAGTAGGACTGGACTTTAGTATAGGGGGTTGTAATATCAGTAGTACAGGACCGTCGCATATGACAAAAATAAATAAAATTAAAATTAATTAGGATTAAAAAAAACTTAAATTATATTATGGAAAGCAGGAAGTGAACAAATGTAACAGTTACTGATTTTAGAAGTAATACGCTTTGCTTCTTCCTACTCCTTTTGGACATGTGGAACTGGGAACTGATTATGGGATGCATTCAATTGTAATCTGATGCATGTTCAAATGAAATTAAACCATTACCAATTAACCTAGCATGTTTTTGGAATGTGGGAGGAAACTGGAGTACAAATAAAATAATAAAAATAAATAAAAATAGTCATAAAAAGAAAATAAAAAAATTAAAAACAAAAACCAAAAATAACAAAAAACAAAAAAACAACTTAAACCATATCAGGAAAGCAGGAAGTGAACAAATGTAACAGTTACTGATTGTAAAAGTACCAGATAGAGTGGTAGGATTTAATAAGCTTTGCTTCTTCCTACTCCTTTTGGGAGGAAACCGGAGTGCAAATAAAAATAAATAAAAATAGTCGTAAAATTAAAATTTAAAAATTTATAAATTAAAAAATTTAATAAAAATCAAAAACAAAAAAACAACTTAAACTATATTATGAAAGCAGGAAGTGAAAAAATGTAACAGTTACTGATTGTAAAAGTACCAGATGGAGGGGTAGGATTTAATAAGCTTTGCTTCTTCCTACTCCTTTTGGACATGTGGAACTGGGAACCGATTATGGGATACACTCAATTGTAATCGGATGCATGTTCAAATGAAATTAAACCATTACCATTACCAATTAACATAGCATGTTTTTGGAATGTGGGAGGAAACCGGAGTACAAATAAAAATAAATAAAAAAATAGTCGTAAAAAGAAAATTTAAAAATTTAAAAATTTAAAAATTTAAAAATTTAAAAATTTAAAAATTTAAAAATTTAAAATCAAAAAATTAAAAAAAACAAACAAAAAAAACAACTTAAACTATATTATGAAAGCAGGAAGTGAACAAATGTAACAGTTACTGATTGTAAAAGTACCAGATGGAGGGGTAGGATTTAATAAGCTTTGCTTCTTCCTACTCCTTTTGGACATGTGGAACTGGGAACTGATTATGGGATGCATTCAATTGTAATCTGATGCATGTTCAAATGAAATAAAAACATTACCATTACCAAATTCCTGTTCTACACAGCTTTTCCGAAAGTTGATGACTTGTGTGAACTCTGGTTTAGGTGCTTTATGAAGATTCGAAGCAAAAAATAAACTAATTCATCCGCGCTCACATCCAAACGGAAACTTTCTGACGCCGGCAGTCATGCTAATTGTGACGCCTTTTGATAGCCGGCAGCTGCATCCTTTGGCCGGCGCTCCGCTATTTGCTATCATTTGTCTCTGTCAGCCTCCCACCTTCCTCATCCTCCTGGAAAAGTGCTGGCAGCCTTCAGCGTGCCAACAGGCTGGCCGGGCTGCCTTTTGTCGCCACGCTTGAATCGCAGCCCCTCAAGCCCCCTTCCTGGTCAAGCCCGGTTTGCCTGCCGCTGCGCTTCTGTGTGGCGATGTGGAGTGACACTTCACAACGGCAGCTGCTCGGGCTGAGCGACGCCACCCCGCTTTAGGGGCTTTACCCGCCACAGCTGCCCTCACAATCGGACATGGAGCCCAGCCAGCTAGCTAGGGCCGACATTTCCATGCCGCCGGACACCATCTTTACTCTACTCCGCAATCATCCTCTTTATCTTTTTATCTTGTCTCCACGCTCCGCCCTTTGGAGACCAATAGCGATCCATTAGCAAGACGTTCCGCTGTCATTATCCAGCCCGGTAATGAACGGCTAACACAAAGGTACGCAATACAATCAGCACACGGACCGACTGATTACACTCTTTTTGACGAGAGGAAGAGGAGCAGCTGCGTGATTGAGACGTACGACATGTCCTTCCTTTATTGCTTTCCACGGCTCCCGGGAGTGTGTGTATGTGTGTGTATGTGTGTGTGTGTGTGTGTGTGTGTGTCCTATTCTTTGAAGTCGGCGGCTCAATTCCCAGCATCTGTGCTTCACTGATCCTCAATTGTGGCCTTTAAATGCGACACGACTCAAAAAAGAGCAAACACTCAACTGTTTATGATCCATGTGAGCTCAAACTGAAGGCCAAACTGACCTCGGATCAGCCTCTTGAAACTAAGGAAAAATAGGCTATTCAGTTGTTTGGTGAACAGGTTGCACGGTGGTCAAGTGGTTAGCGCGCAGACCTCACAGCTAGGAAACCGGGGTTCAATTCCGCCGTCGGGCATCTCTGTGTAACATTATTATTTAGTGTGATCACTAAACTCATCACACAGCAACTTAACACTCCCAAGTTATAACTAAAGAAAATATACAAACATATACCAATATATCGGCTGCACGGCGGTCGAGTGGTTAGCGCGCAGACCTCACTGCTAGGAAACCGGGGTTCAATTCCATCGTCGGGCATCTCTGTGTAACATTAGTATTTGGTATGATCACTAAACTCATCACACAGCAACTTAACACTCCCAAGTTATAACTAAAAAAATATACAAACATATACCAATATATCGGCTGCAGGGCGGTCGAGTGGTTAGCGCGCAGACCTCACAGGTGGGGACCGGGGTTCAATTCCACCGTCGGCCATCTCTGTGTAACATTATTATTTAGTGTGATCACTAAACTCATCACACAGCAACTTAACACTCCCAAGTTATAACTAAAAAAATATACAAACATATACCAATATATCGGCTGCACGGCGGTCGAGTGGTTAGCGCTGTGGGTTCGAATGTGGGTTCCTCCCACATTCCAAAAAACATGCTAGGTTAATTAGCGACTCCAAATTGTCCATAGGTATGAATGTGAGTGTGAATGGTTGTTTGTCTATATGTGCCCTGTGATTGGCTGGCCACCAGTCCAGGGTGTACCCCGCCTCTCGCCAGTTCGAAGACAGCTGGGATAGACTCCACAAACATTATGCCATGGGGGGTGTGATCACTAAACTCATCACACAGCAACTTAACACTCCCAAGTTATAACTAAAAAAATATACAAACATATACCAATATATCGGCTGCACGGTGGTGATGAACCACATTTTCAGAATTGAACAAGAAAACTAGCAAAAAGCAAACAACAACATAAAAAATTTGAAAAATTGTAAATAATTTTTACCTTAATAAAATTACTTTTTAAAGATTTACTAGTAATTAAGAATAAAGGAAAAAAATACTAAAAGGGACCTATTATGCTCACTTTTGTATGGAGTTGTCGACACAATAACCAGCACAGAAAGCTTTCTAGTTCTTCCAGAATCTGCACCTATTCGGCTGTATTTTTTTTTTGGATTTCATGTTTCTTGAGAAAACAGTCTGTTTTAATTTATTCCACCCATGACCCGCTTCCTGACACGCCCCCTTCTCTGTGATTGGTCACACTTCTAGTGCTGAAAAAGACTTCCGGTTTGGGCCCCTCGCCGCGAATCCAACTTTATTTGAGTTGATAAACGGTATAGGAGTTGATAATAAACGGCGATTTATTTTTTTTAATGTCTGCTTTTAACATATGTTCCATATGTGTTGGAACCCCCAGTCGGAAGTTTCTCTAGAAAAGACGTTACTTGAAGACCTCTCTCAATGGTAAGTAGCTTGACTTTGCCATCGTTTAACACGAGAAAACAACATTCTAACTAAGCTAGCACACTAGTCTCTAAAATAGCAGCACGACATTTGAATCACACTTTAACGTGCTATTATGAGCCATGAAGAGTTAAAGACACCAAGTTGAAATCACGTTTTGTGTTTTCATGTATTTTTGGTGATTTCCAAGCATAATTAACTGCATTAAATTGTACTTCCGCAGTAAGAGTTGCGTTAGTGAGTGATAACAATATCCACTTGTTGTTTTTCTTTGTCTTTCTGTTTATTTAGACCACACATATGCGCATAATTAAGATATTATTGTGATTATCGGAGTGTCCTTGAATGCGTCTCGCGACAATGAGGAAGTGACGTTCTAACTAAAAACAGATGGCGAAAGTATATACATTAATTAATGTGTTCAGGTCAGAATAAAGTTATAAAAGAGCGGCAGACTTTGTGTGACTGAGGGTTATTATATGTTATTATATTTAATGAGTTGATTTATTTGCTATTCAGTTCTATTTATTGCTTTGCTCGGTGTGTTTTTATGACATTATGGATAAGGTTACGGCCTAGCAGTCTTGCTAGTAGTTGTACTTCCAAGTTGGTTTCCAAAATGGCCGCAAGGTGGCGCCAGAAGAGTTAAAAAAACACAGTATATATATATATATATATATATACCAGCAAATATTTCACACTAAAGGATGTACACTTAAGTACATACAAGTTCATAGCAGTGGCTATTGTGTTTCCCAGCGACAATGGAATATGCCACCCGGTAGTGATTGATGTCCCCTCGCTGGTGGTCCAAGTACCGTGCTGGGCCAGATGAAGGCTATCTGGACCATGCAGCGCAGGATCACATCAGCTGGCTGACTTATGGGGAAAATACAAGAGAATTCATTCAAGTCCCCTCCTGTCTTGTGACAAAAAGGATCATCCTATCTAACCCCCCCCCCCCCCCCCCCGCTGCCGCCCCCCACAGCCAAAGACCTAGCTCACCTAGCTCATCCACACCACCAACACACATAAGAATTGCTTGGCAAAAAGGGGGGCAATGGGAATGCAGCACCGAGACGACAAATAAGGCGGAGAATCCATCACAAAAGTAGGTACCAAAATAGCGAAATCGAAGCCGCTCGTTGCTCTGCCCTCCACAGGAAGTACAAGGATCTGCAGAGGAATAGGAGTAGGAGGAAACAATGCAAAATAATGGTAATGGTTTAATTTCATTTGAACATGCATCAGATTACAATTGAATGCATCCCATAATCAGTTCCCAGTTCCACATGTCCAAAAGGAGTAGGAAGAAGCAAAGCTTATTAAATCCTACCCCTCCATCTGGTACTTTTACAATCAGTAACTGTTACATTTGTTCACTTCCTGCTTTCCTAATATAATTTAATTTTTTTTAAAATCCCAATATAATTTAATCATTAAAAATAATAAAAAATAATTATAATGAATACATTTAATAATTAATTATAATAATTTAAAATAAATATGTTTAATTATGTCATTGTATGGTCATATCACCTCGTACTTTGGTATGTGACAACAAATTAAAATAAAAAAATTAAAATTAAAATTAAAATTAAAATTAAAATTAAAATTAAAATTAAAATTAAAATTAAAATTAAAATTAAAATTAAAATTAAAATTAAAATTAAAATTAAAACATTAAAACATTAAAACATTAAAACATTAAAACATTAAAACATTAAAACATTAGAAAATTAAAACATTAAAACATTAGAAAATTAAAATATTAAAACATTAGAAAATTTTAAAATTTTAAAATTTTAAAATTTTAAAATTTTAAAATTTTAAAATTAAAAAAATTAAAAAATTTAAAAAATTTAAAAAATTTAAAAAATTTAAAAAATTAAAAATTAAAAAAAACTTAAAAAATTTAAAAAACCAAAAACAAAAAAAGAACTTAAACTATATTAGGAAAGCAGGAAGTGAACAAATGTTAACAAATGAGTAACAAACATTTACTCATTGTAAACGACCAGATGGAGGGGTAGGATTTAATAAGCTTTGCTTCTTCCTACTCCTTTTGGACATGTGGAACTGGGAACTGATTATGGGATGCATTCAATTGTAATCTGATGCATGTTCAAATGAAATTAAACCATTACCATTACCAATTAACATAGCATTTTTTGGAATGTGGGAGGAAACCGGAGTACAAATGAAAATAAATAAAAATTGTTGTAAAAATACATAAATTAAACAAAAACCAAAAAAACCAAAAAAAAACCAACTTAAACTATATTAGGAACGCAGGAAGTGAACAAATGTAACAGTTACTGATTGTAAAAGTACCAGATGGAGGGGTAGGATTTAATAAGCTTTGCTTCTTCCTACTCCTTTTGGACATGTGGAACTGTGAACTGATTATGGGATGCATTCAATTGTAATCTGATGCATGTTCAAATGAAATTAAACCATTACCATTACCATTACATGACCCATCCTGTCCTCCAAAGAGCATATTTCTTCCATCAGTAAAGATTAGCAGTGTAATAAATGGTCAACCTTTCCAAAAAGTGGGATTAGTGGCATTTAAGGAGGTGTAGTAGTTTGTCCCAGGAAGGAGGTACTTGGCATTCATCTCCATCGAGCGCCACTTTTTTTTCCTCATGAGTCTGTAAAAAAGTAAACTTTATCTTCCTTCCGGCCAATCTGTGTGCCTTTTATTGGTCTTTTCAGCCTTTTCACTCCTCCCCATCCCGCCTCATCCCTCACCCCCCCCCCCCGAGCGAGCACATGTGTGCGTATAAAACGCTCATCCACCCCACCCCTCCCCCGGTTTGTCTTCTCTTCACACCGCCGGCATCATCCAGACCACCAGAAAAGCCCCGGCTTTCGCTCTCAGCGATGGCCGCACTCCTCTCCGCACCTGGATGAAGTCAAGTCACCGTTAGGAGCGCCGCCCCTCTTTCCCCCCACCCCGCCCCTCACCCTCAGCACAGCATAGCACATCCCCTCTAAACATCTCAAACCGCTCGCAGTCATGGGGGCTCGCCGCGTCGTCGCCGCTCTTTGAGGGACTTGACGGTGCAGCCAGGCGCACGCCGGGTGGATTTATGGTCGGCAGAGCCGAGAGAAGCATCCCGAGGAAACGAGAGGAAGTTTGAGCAGCGGGAGGATGCTGAGGATGTGCTGGTGCGCCGTGTTCCTCCTCACGCCCGCACTTCACCTGGTGAGTTGCGTCCACGCGTACGTCTTTGCAAACTTTACGCTGCATTTCCTCACTCGGAGGGAACTTTTGGGGGTTGGATTTTTCCACGTTTTTTCCATCATCTGCTCCGTAGTACACCAAAATATGATAGTTTTTTTTTTAAACCAAACTTTTCTATTAGTGGATTGGTGGGTGGCATCATTGGAACCACTTAGCGCTTAGCAAATCTCATTTATTTGCAGGAAAAAAGTTGAAAAACATTGCTAAAATTAAATAAAAGGTTATTAGTATAATAATTATATCATTATTAACGACACAAAATGAACATTTTATGCATGTTAACTTTATTAACATGCATATATCGTATGTGTGTGTGTGTTTGTGTGTGTGTATTAATTTTTACAGAATCAAACAAACTGTCACATGATTTTCTTTTTAAAATAACTGATAGTAGCCTTTATGTTTTAAATAATTATGATTCAATTTTGATACCAGCCTCATAACATATACTATTTCATTGTGTCAATTAATTACATTAATTAATTAAATTAATTACATTGATGAAATAAAATATTTATAAAAATGAATCTAAAAAAAATAATATCCCAAATCAAATCAAGCAAATATAAATATAAATATAAATATAAATATAAATATAAATATAAATATAAATATAAATATAAATATAAATATAAATATAAATATAAATATAAATATAAATATAAATATAAATATAAAAAGATCAAAATGCGCAAAAAAGGAGCTCTCCAGGGTGCTGAAAGTATCTGGCTTAAAGCCTTGTCTTTATGTGATTATTTTATATGAAATAATTGTGCTATTAATAAGGAGATGCAAAAAATTAATGTAAAAAAATATTCCAAATCAAATCAAGCAAACGTGGGTATAAATAAATATAAATATAAATATAAATATAAATATAAATATAAATATAAATATAAATATAAATATAAATATAAATATAAATATAAGGAAAAGTGGTAGAAAATGAATGAATATAAATAGAAATAGATCAAAATGTGCAAAAAAAGGAGCTCTCCAAGGTGCTGAAAGTATCTGGCTTAAAGCCTTGTCTTTATGTGATTATTTTATATGAAATAATTGTGCTATTTGTAAGGAGATGCAAAAAATGAATCTAAAAAAAAATATTCCAAATCAAATCAAGCAAACGTGGGTATAAATAAATATAAATATAAATTTAAGGAAAAGTGGTAGAAAATTAATATATAAATATAAATATAAATATAAATATAAATAGATCGAAATGTGTAAAAAAAAGGAGCTCTCCAAGGTGCTGAAAGTATCTGGCTTAAAGCCTTGTCTTTATGTGATTATTTTATATGAAATAATTGTGCTATTAATAAGCAGATAAATATTCTTTGACTTAGTTTTTTGTTTTTCTGAAACGAAACCAGTGAACATAAAGAAAACATAACATAAAGAAAATACAAATAATATAATCTATCCACAGTGAGATTAATAGTGAATAATAGTGACACATTCTCTCTCTCTTACACACACACACACACACACACACACACATAAAGGCGGCCGCTATGGAGTGAACGGAGCTTATTGTGCAGCCTTATCCGCCGCCGCAGCAGCAGCAGCAGGGATTAAAGGTGAACTTTGATGGTTTTATTTGCTGTTAAAGACACTTGTCTCGGGCTAAGCCTCTTGTCTGAGATCCCCGCCTTGACCCTGATAAGAGCTCCGGCGCAGGTAGACCACAAAACAGTCCATAAAAAAAAAAAAAAACACAGTGGGTCCTCACCTCAGACTCCTCCATTCAATTAGGAAGACTCATTATTCCTGGACGGCACAATCCCATCTGGGATTATCGTCTATGGCTGCGGAAGAACACTTGCTCCGGAGCAGCTGCTGTACTTACTGAAAATACTGTAAAATATTATATATTTTACATCCTTATTTATATTTATACAGTACTATTAGTCGATGTAGTAATTGCCGTAAAATATGACAAATTATTGTCGTATTTAATTTAATTTTATAAATATATAACATGCAAGATATTTAATATATTAGTACTAGTATTAGTATGTTATAATCTCTTTCTTATGTTAGTATATATATAAAAAAATCAAGCTAAAATGCTAATGTTCGATGTTCCATCCGGTATATGTTACCGTCTTTATATATATTAGTACTAGTGTTAGTATGTCATCATCTCATTCTTATGTTACTATATATATATATATATATATATATATATATAAAAATCAAGCTAAAATGCTAATGTTCGATGTTCCATATGGTATATGTTACCGTCTTCATATATATTAGTACTAGTGTCAGTATGTCATCATCTCATTCTTATGTTTACTATATATATATATATATATATAAAATTCAAGCTAAAATGCTAATGTTCGATGTTCCATATGGCATATGTTACCGTCTTCATATATATTAGTACTAGTGTTAGTATGTCATCATCTCATTCTTATGTTTACTATATATAAAAAAGTCAAGCTAAAATGCTAATGTTCGATGTTCCATCAGGTATATGTTACCGTCTTCATATATATTAGTACTAGTGTTAGTATGTCATCATCTCATTATGTTATTATATATAAAAAATCAAGCTAAAATGCTAATGTTCGATGTTCCATATGGTATATGTTACCGTCTTCATATATATTAGTACTAGTGTTAGTATGTCATCATCTCAGTCTTATGTTACAATATATATATATATATATATATATATATATATATATATATAAATCAAGCTAAAATGCTAATGTTCGATGTTCCATCAGGTATATGTTACCGTCTTCATATATATTAGTACTACTGTTAGTATGTCATCATCTCATTCTTATGTTACTATATATATATAAAAATCAAGCTAAAATGCTAATGTTCGATGTTCCATCAGGTATATGTTACCGTCTTCATATATATATAAGTACTAGTGTTAATATGTCATAATCGCATTCTTATGTTGGTATATATAAAAAAATCAAGCTAAAATGCTAATGTTCGATGTTCCATATGGCATATGTTATCGTCTTCATATATATTAGTACTAGTGTTAGTATGTCATCATCTCATTTTTATGTTTACTATATATAAAAAAATCAAGCTAAAATGCTAATGTTCGATGTTCCATGCGGTATATGTTACCGTCGTTATACTTCAAGTATTCTTAAATTGACACTTCTTTGTGTAGTACACTCATAAATTGAAAAAAAATACGATATATTCACTGAATCAGTGACATTTATTGAGTGTGTTTATTAGCATTTATGCTATTATGCAATAATCATAGCAATATTCAATCGAATATTTCCCTCGTTTGTTTATATTAGTAAGTTTCATGGTTAAAAAAAAATTATTGAAAATGACTTAAACTGAAACAGCGCCATTTTGGGGCAGCCGTAGTCACATGACAACAACACCTATATTGAATGATGTACTCGAATAACACGCTAAAAGCTAATAAATGAAGAGTCGTGGTTAAAATGGCCGCATGTTGTGCGTTCCAACGCACTCTCACGTGTACGCACCTTTAAGAAAATGACATCAGTGGAGGCGACGAGCACTGAAGTGGCGTCATGGTGTTTTATGGGGTTTTTTTTACGTCAATTAAGTCAGCATTTTTTCCCCCGCTACGCAGCATGGAGGCGTCACTTCACAGGCTAAGTGTATCGCGCCATTGATAGCTAAGCGCCGGAATATCCAAAGTGGCACCCAGCGGCCATTTTTGCCCCTTAAAAATATTCTGACAATTTAATGAATTCATTGTTAACCTGTTATGGCCAAATGACTGTTTCTGGGATTCCATGGCAACAGCTTTCCTTTTCCTTGGCGCACTACCATTAGGCCAAGTCTGCCTAGCGTGAAGGACAGCGGAAACTACGTCGTTCGAGTTGATTTTAGGTTTTGACTGACATGATGCCCACCATAGGAAACAATGATGCCTTCCCAAACCTGTTTACGACCTTCTGAATTGCGTTTTTAACATCATTAGAGACCTCTAGGCATTAAATAGCAACCCTATAGTCAATTTGACAATAATATTACCCAATACTTATGTAGGTTTTTTTCTACCTAATTATGGATTTTTGGCCTTGTGCGACTTATACTCCAGTGAGACTTATGTATATTTTTTCTACCTAATTATGGATTTTGGCCTTGTGCGACTTATACGCCAGTGCGACTTATGCATGTTTTTTTTCTACCTAATTATGGATTTTGGTCTTGTGCAACTTATACTCCAGTGCAACTTATGTATGTTTTTTTTCTACCTAATTATGCATTTTTGGCCCTCTGCTACTTATACTTCAGTGCGACTTATGTATGTTTTTTTTTTACCTAATTATGCATTTTTGGCCTTGTGCGCCTTATACGCTAGTGCGACTTATGTATGTTTTTTTCTACCTAATTATGCATTTTTGGCCTTGTGCTACTTATACTCCAGTGCGACTTATGTATGTTTTTTTTTACCTAATTATGGATTTTGGCCTTGTGCGACTTATACTTCAGTGTGACTTATGTATGTTTTTTTTCTACCTAATTATGCATTTTTGGCCTTGTGTGACTTATACTCCAGTGTGACTTATGTATGTTTTTTTCTACCTAATTATGCATTTTTGGCCTTGTGCGACTTATACTCCAGTGCGACTTATGTATGCTTTTTTTCTACCTAATTATGCACTTTTGGCCTTGTGCGACTTGTGTATGTTTTCTTTTTCTACCTAATTATGCATTTTTGGCCTTATGCGACTTATACTCCAGTGTGACTTATGTATGTTTTTTTAACATAATTATGCATTTTTGGCCTTATGCGACTTATACTCCAGTGCGACTTATGTATGTTTTTTTTCTACCTAATTATGCATTTTTGGCCTCGTGCAACTTATACTCCAGTGCGACTTATGTATGCTTTTTTTCAACCTAATTATACATTTTTGGACTTGTGCGACTTATGTATGTTTTTTTTCTACCTAATTATGGATTTTGGCCTTGTGCGACTTATACACTAGTGCGACTTATGTATGTTTTTTTCTATCTAATTATCTAATTATCATTAATCATATTATTATCATAATTAATCATTTTGGCCTTGTGCATGTGTTGCCATTGCGTCAACACTAAAATCAACAATATTGAAGATAAAATATCCATAGTCTTACAGTTTTATTGATATATGTGTTTCCTTATTATTATTTATTTATGTGCCAAGAGAAGCAATTTAATGATACGTTTCATGTGGAACAGGTTTAAATATTGTTCTGTTATTCAACAAATTAAATGGTGTATGTCCACTACATTGGAAACATCCCATAGTGTACGTTTTTCGGTGAAGGTCCAAAATTTAGCTTGGGTTTGCATCCATTTTCCCCCCCAAAAAATGTTTTTAATGTATTTTCCTTGTTAGCATCCTATTAGCTCGCTAAAACCGGAAATGGACGTCAGCGCTTTGCTAACAAACACAGTTATCCACATGTGTCCCAAACTGTCCCAAACTGTCCCAAAGTGGTCTCATTTAGGAACGGATTTGTCAAGGTGATTGGGTCACCTTTATAACCCCTGTGATCCCGTACACGGGAGCCCTGGGGAACGTCTGATCCGAGTGCAGCGTTCCCAAGCGGCATGTTTTTTTTTTTTTTTTGCCGAAAATAAAAACGGAGCTTTGACCTTGGCGCTTGGCCCCAGTGAAGTCAGCGATATGTCTGATTCCTGCGTACGCGGCAATCAGCCGTGCAAATTGTTGTGTTTGCTTTTATTTGTCTCCGCATGCATCATCGCCGGGACAATATTCCGTAACCACATGGGGAGGGTTGGGGGGGGCAAATGAGTGATTTGTATCTGGGATGGTGTACAATAAGTAAACACAATTGTGTGTGTGTGTGTGTGTGTGTGTGAAGGCAGCCGGCCTCTATGATTAATGACGCTAGCCTCTACTCTCTCGTCTTATGTTCTGCTCCACATTTTCAATCATGTTTGCAGTTCGGAGGTCAAAGATAGAGCTGATCGTTGAAGGGTCCTGCTCTCAAAAACTCCCCCCCCCCCCCCCCCCCCCACCCCCCAAACACCCTTGGGTTTGATCCTTAGAGAATCTGCAGAAACCGTCCCCTTCACTTCCCTCTCCGCAATCCTTTTACGGGAAAGCGTGTAACCCCTTAAAGTATCGCTTTGAAGCGTCCCTGAAACCCTGAGATAACCTCCATCCAACCTTCCTCACATCTCCAGGTGCGCCGGCGTCGGTGCCGGTGTCGGCGTCGGCGCTCGTTCGTTCTCGACTCTTCACGAGTGAAGTGATGCAGCAATTTGTGTTTCATGTCTACAGCTACGACACATAAAAGGGAGGAAAAAAAAAGGGCGTTGCAAAGGAGGGAGAGACGGGCTTAATGAATGGAGGAGGCTTCACTGCTTAGTTATCACTGACCATTTCGTAGGAACGGATACCATTGTTATCCTTTGTGACTTTCACTTTCACTTTCCATTTCCTTGAAGAGAAGGGTCTACTTCACAATTGGAAACAAATATGAAAGGAAAAATGTTCACTAAAAAAGGAACAAAAGTGATGTCAGACACAAATGCCTGGTTTGTTCGGGGGCCCGGCATTTAGGGGGACCCCGCATATGAAACAATGATGTAACAAACCCCCTTGGGGGGGCCCTATCTGTCTTCAGACAGTCTGCGTCAATCAGCATTAGCTGCAAGGTTTGTTTGTTGAAATATTTATGTATGTTACTTATGTATGTTTTTTTCTACCTAATTATGCATTTTTGGCCTTGTGCAATTTATACTCCAGTGTGACTTATGTATGTTTTTTTTTTTCTACCTAATTATGCATTTTTGGCCTTGTGCGACTTATACTCCAGTGCGACTTATGTATGTTTTTTGTACCTAATTATGCATTTTTGGCCTTGTGCGACTTATACTCCAGTGTGACTTATGTATGTTTTTTTTCTACCTAATTATCAATTTTTGGCCTTGTGCGACTTATACTCCAATGGGACTTATGTATGTTTTTTTCTACCTAATTATGCATTTTTGGCCTTGTGCGACTTATACTCTAGTGTGACTTATGTATGTTCTTTTAACATAATTATGCATTTTTGGCCTTGTGCGACTTATACTCCAGTGCGACTTATATATGTTTTTTCTACCTAATTATCAATTTTTGGCCTTGTGCGACTTATACATAAGTCACACTAGAGTATGTTTGTTTTAACCTAATTTTGGCATTTTTGGCCTTGTGTGACTTATACTCCAGTGCGACTTATGTATGTTTTTTGCTACCTAATTATCAATTTTTAGCCTTGTGCGACTTATACTCCAGTGCGACTTATGTATGTTTTTTTCACCTAATTATGCATTTTTGGCCTTGGACAACTTATACTCCAGTGCGACTTATGTATGTTTTTTTCTACCTAATTATCAATTTTTGGCCTTGTGCGACTTATACTCCAGTGTGACTTATGTATGTTTTTTTAACATAATTATGTATTTTTGGCCTTGTGCGACTTATGTATGTTTTTTCTACCTAATTATAAATTTTTGGCCTTGTGCGACTTATAGTCCAGTGCAACTTATGTATGTTTTTTTCTCCCTAATTATGCATTTTTGGCCTTGTGTGACTTATACTCTGGTGTGACTTATGTATGTTTGTTTTAACCTAATTTTGGCATTTTGGGCCCTGAGCGACTTATACTCCGGTGTGACTTATGTATGTTTTTTTTCTACCTAATTATGCATTTTTGGCCTTGTGCGACTTATACTCCAGTGCGACTTATGTATGTTTTTTGTACCTAATTATGCATTTTTGGCCTTGTGCAACTTATACTACGGAGCGACTTACGTATGTTTTTTTTCTACCCAATTTTGCATTTTTGGCCTTGTGCCACTTATACTCCGGAGCGACTTATAGTCCAGAAAATCTGGTAATTCCACTTAAACACCACGCATTGTTGACATACATTAGAAATATTCTAGGAAAAAAAACATGTCAAAAATGTGTTATTGGTGAATAGGAATAATATGAGTCCGTCTTCAAGTCTTAAAGTGATATTAATCCCATTCATTTAGAATCCCAGTCATAAGAGGCCACGGAGGAGCGCTTGTGTTCCAGTTGCAGTATTTAGTCATTAGCTGGGGGGAGACACAAGAAACAGCCGATGAGTTTTGGCACTGACTGAGTTTGGCAATCCAGGAAGTGGATTTTCTGTAGCACAGTGATGGATCACCCCGTTTTCTAACCTGATGACTGGCTTGGCCGAGCAGTGGAACGGAGCAGGCTGAGACGCTGCGCTCCCTTGGGGGTGGGGGGGGGGGGATCTTTCTCCCTCCACTGCCTAGCAGGCGATGCATTTGCCCGACAGGACCCAACAGGAGCGTAACCTTTTCATCTTCTGCTGTAGCCGTGTTCCAGTGGAGTGGCCGTCCTGCAGGGACACGTACAGTATGTGTAACTGTAACACAACATACACACACACACACGGATGAGCGATGGCCGTCGATATGTGACGAATTTCCTGTCGGGAAGACAGCAGCCATTCTTCTCTCCAGAACTCTGGCTGAGGTCGCTAGTCAGTCACGGGACTGAACTCCATTATGGAAATTGTTTTTTCTACACTTACTTGGTACTGTTGCTGTTGTTAAAATCTTTTTACGGCTTCGGTTTGACATGACTTCCTTTTGACGTTGGCGGTGTTGTCATTTTATTATTCATTTTCTACCTCTTTTTTCTCGTGGGGGGTGCTGGAGCCTATCCCAGCTGTCTTCGGGCGAGAGGCGGGGTACAACCTGGACTGGTGGCCAGCCAATCACAGGGCACATATACTAGACAAACAACCATTCACACTCACATTCATACCTATGGACAATTTCGAGTCGCTAATTAACCTAGCATGTTTTCGGAATACCCGGAGAAAACCCATGCATTAGTATTTTAGTATCAGTATAAATTAGTATTAATATTGTTTATACACCTTTTGAGTATTAAGTTGCAGTGTGATGAATCGAGTGCTGTTAGCAAAGTAAGACATTCACACTCACATTCATACCTATGGACAATTTGGAGTCGCTAATTAACCTAGCATGTTTTCGGAATACCCGGAGAAAACCCATGCATTAGTATTTTAGTATCAGTATAAATTAGTATTAATATTGTTTATACACCTTTTGAGTATTAAGTTGCAGTGTGATGAATCGAGTGCTGTTAGCAAAGTGTTTGTTCTCAGTAAGACATTCACACTCACATTCATACCTATGGACAATTTCGAGTCGCTAATTAACCTAGCATGTTTTCGGAACGTCGGAGGAAACCGGAAAATACCCGGAGAAAACCCACGCATGCACGGGGAGAACATGCAAACTCATACATGGCAGAGGGTGGAATTGAACCCTGGTCTCCAAGCAGTGAGGTCTGCGCGCTAGCCACTCGACCGCCGTGCAGCCACATCCCAATTTAATATACATAAGAACTTACTTCTATCTATGATTAATTATGGTTTGAATGGGACTTTTTATGCTAATTTTTCCTTTGTATTGAGTTGTGGACTCCTGTAGAGCAGCTCCACACAATAACCAGCACATAAAGCTTTCTAGTTCTTCCAGAATCTGCACCTATTCAGCTGCATTTCTTTGGATTTCATGCTTCCCGAGAAAACGGGAATTTATTCCACCCACGGCCCACCTCCAGGCACCCCCCCTTAAAGACTATTCATAAGAAAAAATTTTAATCTTTGTAAATTTTCTCTTGGAATATTATTTTATTCCCATAATATGATATAAAAATTAATATTTATTTGAAAATTACATTATTTGTCTTCCTAATATTATCAATTTATTTTAATAAAATTGCTATTTTTTTTCATTAAAATACTATATTTTTCTTGTAATATTTTGACTTAATTTTAATAAAATTGCTATTTTTTTCTTTAAAATACAATATTTTTCTTGTAATATTTTGACTTGTAATAATTTTCCCAATTCTGCTGTCATGTTTATTTTTTGTTTTTGTAAGTATGACATTATTATCGTAATATTTTGACTTTATTCTCATTACATTAATATTTTTTCCACTCCCCAATTTAAAAAAAATAATTTTATTTTTATTATTTTTTGGAGTCTCATAATATTACACTGTGATACTCATAATAAGATGACTTTTATACTACAATTTTATACTATATTATTACTATTATACTACAATTTTTCTCTTAATATTTTGCCTTTATTCTTGCAAAATTACTGGGTTTTTTTTCAATTTTTACTTTTTTCTTTTTAAATTATTTCATTTAGATTGTGCCACTGCTAATAAAAAAAACACCAAAATGGCCCTCTGGCCATTCCTTGGACAACCCTATTTAGGGTATTGTCAATCTACCTGTCAATCAAAGCTGAGCAGTAGTATCTTTTTCAAAGCAAGGATTTGCAATATATTGACGTAAAACTACGCTAGTGCTTGTGTTAGCGTCCCTCACGTTGTAGCCGAATACCTTTTGCTGGCTGTTAGCGAGGCTTTGCTATTGTCCACAGGCAAAAATGTCCAGCTGTCAATCATGACGTCCTGACTTTGATTCCATAGATGTGTTTATTAGATGAGGGATGCATCACGGCGGCGGGCGACTAGATAAGAAATACAATATCTCCAGATGTGAACTTATCCTTCTTGTTACAAATCAATATATCAGAGTACTTACCTCGGTGTCCTTTTGTGTTATTATCTGGGCTGATGGAATCGACCAATCACAGCCCTTATCAGGATCCCATTGTGGGGACATGACAGGACTTTATTAGTTACAGAAGCGGCCGTATTGATTTTCAGAATTACAATTCCATTTGGCGCTCTATGGATGGTTTCCCATCCCCATGGGATGGCGGGGGGGTTGGAAAAATAGCCACAAGGAGAGTACGACTGGAGCGTGATTGATGGCTGTCAGTCATGCGATGTGAAAGTCATACTGCTTATGTCTTTTTTATCTCTGCTTTTCTTTAGCCGAGCTCATCCTTGTAATAATTAGAGGTAAATAATTAGCATTTAGAGGTGAAAACAACATGTGTTATTATGAAAGCCAGCATTATGGATAATTAATGCTGTATAACGTGACTTTGGCTGACTAGCCTGTACAGTAAATCAGGGGCTGATTTGGGACACACATTTTCTGGTGGTCATGAAGTAACGACCCATTTTTACTTCAGCCACAAATTGTTAGTCATTACTATTATTGTTTTGTGTTCATTTTGTTTCATTTTTGTCATTTATTATTGTTTACACTTCCAGTCATTGTAGCCATTTTTAACCTTAATTAAGTCATTTATGTTTGTATTTATTTCATTTTTTTAAAACTTTAATTTAAGTTCTCTTTTAAATGTTGTTTATTTGATTATCAATTACACGTGTATTTAAGTCATTCATTTATTTGTATTTTTTTTACACTTTTAAGTACATTTAAATATTTTTGATTAATTTTTATGATTATTTAAACATTAATTCTATTAATTTTGTTTACATTTTAATTTGTTTTATTTTTATTTATACATTTTTACTTAAGTATAATTTATGAGTATTTATTTTATTGTTTTTGTATTTATTTGATTATCATTTACACATTTATTTAAGTCGTTTTTGTTTATTTGTATTATTTTTACACTTTAAGTAATTAATTTTTTTTGTATTTTGTATACTTTTAAGTACATTTTCATATTTTTATATGATTTTTATTAATTATTATGTACACATTAATAAAATTTCTCGTTGTGAGATTAATTTTTTTTTATTAATACATTTTTACAGTTTTATTTACGTCTTTTTATTTGTATGTACTTTATTATTGTTTTATTTATTTGATTATCATGTATGCATTTATTTAAGTCATTTTAAGTCATTTATTTTAATCATTTTATTCAGATTTTAAAAATTAAGCCATTTTTCCAAGTCATTTAAAATGATTACGTTATTTTTAAAAGTATTAAGTATCATCTTATTTATTTTGTTATTTTTTACATCTCTATTTAAGTAATTATTTTTTATGAATTATGAATCTTTTTTTCTACTTGTATTTCAGTATCTATTTTAAGTGTCTTTTGATGCATGAATACACATAATTAGTAATTATTAGTAATTACATGTCCACATTGCCTTACAGAAAGCATTTTGTCAAGAAAATGTGACATAAACAGGAAGTACACGCCATATTTTGATGGCATTTTTCCCCAACAGTCGAGAATCCCGACTGTAATGATGGGCAAAACATCAAACATTTGCTCTGCCTGACTGTTCTCGCTAGCAAAGAAGCACATTTAACTCTTCCACAAACACTATCCAGGAGTAGTAAATCCTGGATTCAATCCCTTTTTCTTAATCCCCCTTCTTAAATAGCCGGACTCCAGCCTCAATAGCTTTGAGCAGATCTCAGTCACCGGGAGAAATAGCCCGTGCCGCTAATACCGCAGCTGTCCCCCACGCTTGTCGGGAGGGGGGAAAATCCCAACAGTTAACTCAACATTTGTGTAGTGTGTGTGTGTGTATGACTTGTGGATGCGCCACAGCTTCATTGGACCACCATAAATCAAAGATGTTGCCAAATCACGACAGCTTTTTCCGACTGGATTACGTTCGAGGAACATGCATGGCAATATGCAGGATTTATTTTTCCTGCTGGGATTTGCCAAATGGAAGACAAGGCCGTATCTGCCCCCCCCCCCCCCCCCCCCCCCCGCTAGGAACCGCTGTCTCTTCTTATCTATTATTGCTGCTTAGGTATCCTCCTTGGTAGGTTTACTCGTCCAACGGTGTCCAAATGTTTATTTAGCGAGGGCCACGTAGGAAAAAAAAAAAATATTTCGATATTTTGTAAAGGCTGCACGGCGAGGAGTGGTTAGCATGTAGGCCACACAGCTGGGAGAACAGAGTTTGATTCCACTTTCGGGCACCCGTGCTATGTGGGTTTCCCCCGGGTACTCCGGTTTCCTCCCACATTCCAAAAACATTCTAAAAATATAATTTAACAATATAACTAAAAAAAATTAAAAATAAAAAAAAAACACCAAAAATTTTCGTCTGTAAAAGTCATAATATTATGAGAAACAAACAACAAATAGTTGGCATTTTTGAAAAATTACATTTCAGATAAAGTTAGAATTTTACAAGAATAAAGTCAAAATGTAGGAATAAAGTCATAATTACTTTGAATTTTTTTTTTTATTGCGAAATTGCAAAAAAAAACATGTTTTTGCATAATAACATAATTAGCAGCGGGGAGTGGGTTTCCTTCCACATTCCAAAAACATTCTAAAAATATAATTCAACAATAAAACTAAAAAAAAAAACAAAATAAAAAAGGAAAAAAAACTGTCAATTTTGTCTGTAAAAGTCATAATATTATGAGAAACAAGACAACAAATAGTTGCCATTTTTGAAGAATGACATTGCAGATAAAGTTACAATGTTACAAGAATAAAGTCAAAATGTAGGAATAAAGTCATAATTACTTTGAATTTTTTTTTAAATTGCGAAATTGCAACCAAAAAAAACAGTTTTTTGCATAATAACATAATTAGCAGCGGGGAGTGGGTTTCCTCCCACATTCCAAAAACATTCTAAAAATATAATTCAACAATAAAACTAAAAAAAAAACAAAGTAAAAAAGGAAAAAAACTGTCAATTTTGTCTGTAAAAGTCATAATATTATGAGAAAAAAAACAACAAACAGTTGCCATTTTTGAAGAATTACATTGCAGATAAAGTTACAATGTTACAAGTATAAAGTCAAAATGTAGGAATAAAGTCATAATTACTTGGATTTTTTTTAATTGCGCAATTGCAAAGAAAAAAAAATTGCATAACATAACTAAACTAAATTTAATTATTAATGAAATTAAATTAATGAATTAAATTTTATTAAAACAGATTTTTGCACAATAAAATAATTAAACTAAATTTAATAATTAATTAAATTTAATTTAAATATGTAGGAATAAATTCATAATTACTTGGAAATTAAAAAAAACAGATTTTTGCATAATAACATAATTAAACAAAATTTAATTATGTTATTTACGTTATTATGTGACTCCAAATTGTCCATAGGTATGAATGTGAGTGTGAATGGTTGTTTGTCTATATGTGCCCTGTGATTGGCTGGCCACCAGTCCAGGGTGTACCCCGCCTCTCGCCCGAAGACAGCTGGGATAGGCTCCAGCACCCCCGCGACCCTCGTGAGGATAAGCGGTAGAAAATGAATGGATGGATGGATATTTTGTAAAGCAACACATGCAGAAATTATATATTTATTATATATATTTATATATTATATATATTTATTAGATATTTCAAGAATAAACTGCATCATATCTTCGTCATATAGGTTAAAAAGCATATTATTATCAACTTTGAATTTTTTTTCATTTTCATAATACTTCAACATTTTCCTTAAGTAACCTTAACAAATATTGTAATATTTCCTATTCCTACCCATAAAATTATATACTTTTCAACCAATCCAAATTTTGGCTAACTGTTTATTCTAGATTGAACCCATTTCTGATGTTTCTCATGTTTTCATTTTCCGACTTTATTCCCATGATATTTTGACTTTATTCCCATGTTATATCTTATTCCCTCATCTAAAAGTGACAACGGGGATAATTTTTTAATTTTTTTTAATTTCCCTTCATCTCGGTTATGACGATGGACATAGGCGAGTGAAGCGTCCCGCATAGACTGGTGGTGCATTCATGGACACTCCAAACACAACACAACAAAAGTAGACTTGGTTCTATAATTGATAGTGTTAGATAAACTTTATTTTCTTTGTTTTTCTTACATATTTTGACTTAAAAACCTTTTTTTTTCATATTTCGATTATATTCTATGCTGTTAAAATGACATAATTTGTCCTCATAATAGTACAATTATATCCTTGTAATATTTTGTTCCCGTTTCTGTTGTTTATTTTCCACGTATTTCAATGTTCTTCTCGTAAATTCTTCTCGTACTTATGACTTTATACAGATAATATTTTGGAACTTTTTTTTCAACCTAATTTAATGAATATTTTTGGCTGCCAAGATGCCGGGTTATATTTCCAGGCTCACAGGAAGTTGATGTGACTTTTACAACAAAGTATCAAAACTTCCAGGAGGCTCGTGTGCATGTACTTCACATACAAATACAATCCAAGACCACAAAACGAAGTACTGGTTACCCTTTTTAATGAGCCACACAAAAAAAAAGGCGAAAAAGAAACACAATGCCATTGACACGTGCGTGACGATGTCAGGCCGGCTGCTGTCGTCTGTGATCAATGGTACCTAGCATCGGCTTGAAAGGCACACGGGGAGAACAATGGACAAGTTAAATGGACATTAGCCCTACAAAAGCTCCATCATTTGGCTGGACAATAGACAAGGTCATGACGTAGCCAAGGTCAACCTGTACGCCTTTTGTTGTGATATCAGCAGGAGTTTTGTGGAGCCGGGGCCTCACAAACGGAGACAACGTGTCCCGCAGTGCATTCCCGACACTGTAGTAAATAATCCGGAACAACTTGGAACACCTGTAGGAATTATTTGGTCCACCTCCATTTGTGTAGAACAGCTTTAAAATGTTATAACATACACATACAGTATAATAGACACACATATGGACTGTGCTGCCCTTAAGGCAATTTTATGAATAAATAAGTTAATTAGTTTAAATAAACAATTAAAGTGCCAAAGAACCCGGGAGCGAACTTAAAAAAATATATTATATTTTTTTTAATTCTTTTTGAGAACATCGACTCACACTCGTCACTCTGGGAGACATAACAACACAACGACAGAGCCCCCTTCCCTCAAGCTCACCCCTCCGGGTGGCAACTCCTCCCACATCAATAGTTCCGTGGTGAATTATGTACCAGCAACCTATCACTACGTAATGCTAAAACTATATATATTTGCTAAAAGTGATTAAAAAGTTGTTTAGATAAGTAATTCGTGATTTGTGCAAGTTTATATTTATAAAAAGTTATCGCTAAAATGTACTTCCGTTTTCCGAAGAAAATATTTTCGAAAACCGGAAGTACATTTTATTTTCTTCCGGTTCACTTCCGTATTTAGCCAGAGGGAAAGATCGTTAGCTGGAGACTGTATTCGATTGAATTATACGTTGAATTATCACACAAGAATACCGGTCTTTATTTGTGGTTTCGTTCAGTTTTACTAATTAGACGCCATCTAAGTTGAATTATCACACAGGAATGCCGGTCTTTATTTGTGGTTTAGCTCGGTTTTCAACAACAACATTCCTGTTGAAAACACGGTATGGACACATACTTTATGTACACGCATGCGCAAATATATATATATATATATATATATATATACAGCACATATTTTAGCATTGTTTATAAAAAAACATTTACTTTTTTATTCAGAAAATTGCCTTAAGTGCAGCACAGTACACTTGTGTGTATGTGTTTTGTATCCTGTACATATACAAAACGTAGATACTTTGCACATGTATATATATGCATAAATGTATGTGCATAGAGTACATTATATAGGTATACTGCATGTACATGACAAAGCACCAATAGGACTCATGCACCCATGATTTTACTAGCGATTACATTTTACAATGCAACGTAATTGGTAGTAAAGTCTCAATAGAATTTGAAGTACACAGTAAAATATTCACTCGTCTACTTTTGTCTGCTTTATGGACCTAATATATGGTAGCAGGAAATGCTTTTGTGGGAAAACGTTTTCCGTTTTTTACTTCGTGGGCCGTATTATGATGTGTGTGTGTGATTTGGAGCATTAGTATTCCATATGTTATGTACTTTGTCCCCCGAGGCGCTTTGTTAGCTTGACAAGCCGTATGTAACAACGCACGGCCCGCTGCGCCCCCCCCCCCCCATGACGCGAGGACCATCTTAAAAAGGATGGGTGACTTTTGTGTAAAAAAAAAAAACCGGAAACGGCTCGGGTACGATCGCATCATGCGAGCGCTGAGCCGACTCGAGGGAGGCTGAAGCGGTCGCAGATCTGATATGAAAATTTAAAGGGCCAATTAGGCCTCAGGTAAAGGATAACGCTTTCGTATTTATCCGCTGCTGTGCTTTGATGAGGCGTGGCGAGACAGACAGACAGACAGACAGACAGACAGACGGACACGGCGAAAGCGATCACTTAACGGCCCTTACCCTCGGGCGGCGCACACGTAGTCTAGTTCTTTGATTTTCCTATTAGCAGTCCCGACGAGAGGAACCTGAACCCACCTGACTTATGATGTTCAAATATGAGCAGATAGCGTTGGCCTTACCCCGCATCCGTCCTTCCAGTCGGCGAGATAAGGCCTAATCTGCAACTGGCTGCTGTTCATTTACAAGCGGGCGTTGACTTTATTTCCGCGTGCGGCGGGGGAGAGGGGGGGGGGGGGGGGGGGGTCGTGCGTGCTCGTATCCACTCTTCCTGCACTGTCAGACGCCGCCGCGGCTCTGAGACGCGGGCGAGCGCTTGATGGACTTCATTGGAATGAATAATAAGCCACCATCACCACCACCACCGCCACCGCCACCGCCGCACAGCGGTGCATTCAAGGCCTGTGGCTGGGCAACATGCTGAGAATAAGAAGCAGCTGGTGTGAATTTAATTGGAAACGGAAGATAAGGCTAACTAAAAGCCACCTATTGGCCAAAAACTTGGATTCCATTTCATTTTAAAACGCTGCTGGAATACTTAAATGGCTTCCTGGTTTATGTACTGTATATATTTCATCGTATATACAATACTATCATGAAATTGGAAGTAGACTCGGAGAAAGTTGAGAGCTGATTTGTAGTCTGGGACTGGACGTTTTGGTAGGGATGGGGGGGGGGGGGGGGGGGCGGGGGCAGTCCGATATCAGCTGAAAAAAAAAAAAACAAGTATTGGATGATTATATTATTGGCCTTTTTTTTAATTAAAAAAATTGTCAAAAATTTTTTTGTTTCTCAAATATTACGACTCGCAACATATTTTCTTGAATATGTCTACCTATGCGACATAATTTTTCCTGCTTTTTCATACACATTATTTTCTAAATGCAACCATTTTCTCATTAGACTTTTTTCTATTAGTATTTTTACTTTAAATATATTTTTTTCCTCATTTATGCTATTTATTCCCTGCGACCATTTCAACTTTCTTTTTGTACATTTTTGTATGATTTGATTATTATTGGCCTTTTGATTTTCTTGTAAATTTTAAATTTTTTCTCCAACCTTATTTTCCCAAATGTTATTTGTGTTTTTTGTTTCTCAAATATTACGCCTCGCGACATATTTTCTCAGAATTTCTACCTAAGCGACATAATTTTTCCTCCTTTTTCATACACATTTATTATTTTCTAAATGCAACCGTTTTCTCATTAGACTTTTTCTGTTAATATTTTTACTTTTAATATTTTTTTTCCCGCATTTATGCTTTTTATTCCACGCAACCATTTCAATTTTCTTGTAAAGTTTTGTATGATTTGATTGACGTGATATTTATTCTTGCAATATAACTTTTTCCACATGCAAATTTTTAAAAAGTTTTTTCATTGTTTTTTTTGTACATTTTCGTATGATTTGATTATTATTTCACTTTTGATTTTCTTGTATATTTTTAAAATTTTTCCCCAACTTTATTTTCCCAAATTTTATTTGTGTTTTTTGTTCCTCAAATATTACAACTTGCGACATTTTTTTCTATTAATATTTTTACTTTTAATATTTTCTTTCCTCATTTATGCTTTTTATTCCCCGCAACCATTTCAACTTTCTTCTTGTACATTTTCGTACGATTTGATTCACGTGATATTTTAACTTTATTTTTATAATATAGTTTTTGCAGCAAGCTAATTTAAAAACTTTTTTCATTGCTTTTTTCCACAATATTACAGCAAAAAAAATTATTAATTATTAATACTATCATGAAATTGTCGGTACACTCGGAGAAAGTTGAGAGCTGATTTGTAAAAAAAATGATTATATTATTGGCCTTTTAATTTTCTTGTTTTAATAAATTAAATTTAAAAAATTTCAAATTTTTTTTTCTTTCTCAAATTTTACGACTCGTGACATATTTTCGCAAATATTTCTACGTAAGCGACATAATTTGTCCTCTTTTTTTCATACACATTTATTATTTTCTTAATGCAGTCTTCTCATTAGACTTTTTCTGTTAATATTTTTACTTTTAATGTTTATTTTCCCGCATTTATGCTTTTTATTCCGTGCAACCATTTCAATTTTTTTGTAAATTTTTGTATGATTTGATTGATGTGATATTTTAACTTTATTCTTGTAATATAACTTTTTCCGCATGTTAATTTTTAAAAACTTTTTTCATTGTTTTTTGTACATTTTTGTATGATTTGATTATTATTGGCCTTTTGATTTTCTTGTATATTTTAAAATTTTTCCAACCTTATTTTCCCAAATTTTATTTGTGTTTTTTGTTTCTCAAATATTACAACTTGCGACATATTTTCTCGAATATTTCTACCTAAGCCACATAATTTTTCCTCCTTTTTCATACACATTTATTCTTTTCTAAATGCAACAATTTTTTTCCATTCATATTTTTACTTTTAATTTTTTTTTTCCTCATTAAGCTTTTTATTCCCCGCAACCATTTCAACTTTCTTCTTGTACATTTTTGTACGATTTGATTCACGTGATATTTTAACTTCATTTTTATAATATAACTTTTCCAGCAAGCTAATTTTAAAAACTTCTTTCATTGCTTTTTTCACAATATTACGACAAAAAAATAATAATAAAATTTATTATATGAATTATTTTTTAATTGTTCAACTTTATGCTACTAAAATGATATTACTTTTCCCTATTCTTGTGACATTACTTTTTTTTTTTTAATAATTACAATTGCTTTTACCCTTTTCTTTTGACATTAATTGTTATAGTTTCATTACTTTTTTTCCGTTTCTTATTGTTAAAAGGGGAAGCGCGCTTTTATGGGAATTTTGCCCATCATTCCTAATTCTTATGTGAAACACGAACACATAATTTTTCCTTTTTCTGTGCATTATAACACGAGAAAACTAGTTAATATGAGCTAGCTAACAACGGACATCATGGGAAATATATATATATATATATATTTTTTTTTAAAAAGAAATCCCTATTTTGACGCTAAAGCCCTCATAAAAAAAAGTCAACAGTTCCATTTACATAACAGACTTTTATATTAACCAAGCTACGGCGATATTATTATTGTAGTAGCTAGCACCAAAAACTATATCTCAAAAACTAACATAACATTCTTTGTTTGAGTAATATCATTTGATTAAACATTTTCCGACATTTCCCACCACACGATGCATTATTCGTGCCGATATCAAATCGGATAGATGTTGCATCGCCTGATACTAAAAACTACATTAATGGTATCGTATCAGAAGTGAATAGAAGAGCTGTCGTCGGTGTTTTAATGTCCAATCATATTATTTTTACTGCATGCAAACGTGGTGACAGATGGCCTAAAAAAATCAATAATCAATCAATAATCAATTGACCCCTTTAACCACATGCTATTGTCCTTTTACTCGCTCTTATATCTTATTGATTCCAGCTTGTCAACGTTTGTAAGATGAGGTCTTTCGGGGTCAGTGGAAACTGAAATTGTGGCTTATTGGATTATGAGTATAAAATGGCTGCAGGTAACAATTTTGCATAGTAATAATGTGGCTTCGTTTCCATTTCCGTTAAGACCGCAACGCATTTCACCGCAGGCTTGATTCCAAATACAACGTCTTTGCTTGGCGGTATGGGATTGTTGTATAAATACTGTCAAAAATAATTATGAAAATGACAATACAGCACAAATAAGGAGTAGGAAGAAGCAAAGTTTATTTAATCTTATCCTAATACATTTGTTCACTTCCTGTATTCAAAATGTAATCTTTGGCCATTTTAATTACATAGGCAAATTCTAAGTCAGTATAACAATGCGGTAATTATGAAAATGACAATGCAGCACAAATAAGAAGTAGGAAGAAGCAAAGTTTATTTAAGCTTATCCTAATACATTTGTTCACTTCCTGTATTCAAAATGTAATCTTTGCCCTTTTTAATTACATAGGCAAATTCTAAGTCAGTATAACAATGCGGTAATTATGAAAATGACAATGCAGCACAAATAAGAAGTAGGAAGAAGCAAAGTTTATTTAAGCTTATCCTAATACATTTGTTCACTTCCTGTATTCAAAATGTAATCTTTGCCCATGTTAATTACATAGGCAAATTCTAAGGCGGTATAACAATGTGGTAATTACGAAAATGACAATACAGCACAAATAAGGAGTAGTAAGAAGCAAAGTTTATTTAATCTTACTCTAATACATTTGTTCACTTCCTGTATTCAAAATGTAATCTTTGCCCATGTTAATTACATAGGAAAATTCTAAGGCGGTATAACAATGTGGTAATTATGAAAATGACAATACAGCACAAATAAGGAGTAGGAAGAAGCAAAGTTTATTCAATCTTACTCTAATACATTTGTTCACTTCCTGTATTCAAAATGTAATCTTTGCCCATTTTAATTACATAGGCAAATTCTAAGGCGGTATAACAATGTGGTAATTATGAAAATGACAATACAGCACAAATAAGGAGTAGGAAGAAGCAAAGCTTATTTAATCTTATCCTAATGCATTTGTTCACTTCCTGTATTCAAAATGTAATCTTTGCCCATTTTAATTACATAGGCAAATTCTAAGGCGGTATAACAATGTGGTAATTATGAAAATGACAATACAACACAGATAAGGAGTAGGAAGAAGCAAAGTTTATTTAATCTTATACCAATACGTACATTTGTTCACTTCCTGTATTCAAAATGTAATCTTTGCCCATTTTAATGACATAGGCAAATTCTAAGGCGGTATAACAATGCGGTAAAATAGCAGTTGAGGTCTTTTTTTAAAATTTCTGTAAATAAACACTCATAATAAATATTTAATAATAATACGTTAATAGTTGACAAACATGTCACAAAGACATCAAGAGTTAGTAGTAAACATATGCTAACATGCTTATATTAATTTTAGTGAATTGTTTGAGTTATTTCCTCAATCGGTTCCATAATTTGAGTCCACATAATTAAATGCTAACGTTTTTTAAATTTTTATTATTGTTCTCGCCTATGCTTCAGTGCTTTAAGTCATTTTTTTTTTCCGAAAATCATATTTCTATTTCGTCCGTTCAGAAAAATTGTATTCATTTTTTTTGGGATAGCATGTTATTTTTTGTTTGGTGCATAATTTTAGCTATTTGAAAGTTTGCTAGGTCAGCAAATTTAGTATTTGTTATTTTTAGGAATGGATTAGCCTAACTGACTTTTTTTGTGTACTTTTATAGTTACTTCCACACAATAAGTTAGCGACAGTAATACCGGATAACAATAAAAAATATAAGTGATTTTTGCATAGGTGTATCCTAATGATGTGCATTGTTAGCTAGCTTATATTAACTTGCTGTTTTGTGTTATAATGCACGGACAAGGGAAAGAAATATCTGTTAATGTTTCAAATAAGGATTGTGATTGATGTGCAAATTTTTTTCGGAACAAATTTAGTTTTGTTTACTATTCTTGCCGCTTGATGTTGTATATTTTTAATGTTAGATTCCACCCTGTCAATGTCCACGCCGTCAATTTGGATTTGCAATATCTTTTCTGCTATTAGCAATTAGCATTATATTAGTCTTCATCAAAGCATAGTTTTAGTATAGTTATTTAATCTGTGACTTCTTTATTAATCAGTATATAAAGTTTGGGTTCCAGTATTGACCCCTGGGGTATGCCGCATGATATAGTTAAGCTTGCAGACGTATAATATCCTGGCTAGGGTCTATAGCATTGGTATAGACCGTAATCGATATTACAATATATATCGATATATTTTTTTTCCATGAACTGAAATTAGAGAAAAGTAAAGCCAAAATATTTTAATACAGTTTTAATAAAATATAAACAACGTTAAAGAAAAAATCTTTGAAGACCTTTATACCGTCTTTTCCGCTATTCACTCCAGCAGTGGTATAGATTCAAAACCATGTACAACCATGTACAAAACCAATACTACAACTTTATTTATTTTTTCTATGGTCTATAGCATTGGTAGTTAACTCTGTAATTTCAATCAGTGCCATGCAAATTGAAATGTTAGCTGTGTATCTCTATTAGCTAATATTCATTTTTATGATTGTTTTTTTTTTTCAATTTAATTTACAGCAACACACACAAGCACAAGTTTTATTTTCTCTTATTATGTCCGCCATATCGGGTAATATGAGTATAAAGGTGACTATAGGGGTGTTATTTCATGTCTGGAGGGCTCTAATAATGTTAAAAACTATACTTATATGCAGGTCATAACAGGTTTTTTTTAAAAATTGGGAATAAAATTAGGTATGATGAAGCAAGTTTGTTTGTTTGTTAGGGGTTAGGGTATATATATATATATATATTCATATTTATTTATTTAAAAAAAATTAATTTACAGCGATTACAGTAATTTACACACAAGCACAAGTCTTATTTTCTCATATTATATCCGCTATATCGGGTAATATGAGTGTAAAGGTGACTATAGGGGTGTTATTTCATGTCTGGAGGTCTCTAACAATGTTAAAAACTATACTTATATGCAGGTCATAACAGGTTGTTTTTTTTAAATTGGGAATAAAATTAGGTATGATGAAGCAAGTTTGTTTGTTTGTTTGTTAGGGTTAGGGTTAGGGTATATATATATATATATATTCATTTTTATTTATTAAAAAAAAATGTAATTTACAGCGATTACAGTAATTTACACAAAAGCACAAGTCTTATTTTCTCTTATTATATCCGCTATACTGGGTAATATGAGTGTAAATTTTACTATAGGGGTGTTATTTCATGTCTGGAGGGCTCTAATAATGTTAAAAACTATACTTATATGCAGGTCATAACAGGTTTTTTTTTTTTAAATTGGGAATAAAATTAGGTATGATGAAGCAAGTTTGTTTGTTTGTTAGGGTTAGGGTTTAGGGTATATATATATATATATATATATATATATATATATATATATATTCATTTTTATTTATTTAAAAAAAAATGTAATTTATAGCGATTACAGTAATTTACACACAAGCACAAGTCTTATTTTCTCTTATTATATCCGCTATATCGGGTAATATGAGTGTAAATGTGACTATAGGGGTGTTATTTCATGTCTGGAGGGCTCTCATAATGTTAAAAACTATACTTATACGCAGGTCATAACAGGTTTTTTATTAAAAATTGGGAATAAAATTAGGTATGATGAAACAAGATGTACTGAATAAACATAAACAATGTATACAAACACTCATAATACCTAAATAAGAACGTGTACTTTACGGTTAGCCTTTGAATCAAAACATGAATTACTTTATTTGCGGGTGTGCGACATAATTAAGGCTTCATTTTTTTGTCTTCATTGAGCTGACAGCGCCATGTGCAGTTATCCGATTCCCACGTCGATAAACGCGTCTCTGATTGTTCTTGTGAAGAAGTGGAAAATATATAGAGAATGCTAATTTGCTAATGACGGCGAATAATAGGCCATATTACACGCATACTCCACATTCAGCTGCATTTTTACACACTGAATCATTTAATGCGATTTTCAGTAAGTAATAATCCTCAATTTTGTATCCTTATAAAAGCGGAATGAGGTGGAAGAGGTGGTTCCTTAAAAGCATTTTTAGCCGAGACTGGGAATGTTGACAATCCTATGTGATGGGGGAGTTATTGGCCCATTTTTCCGTCCTTTTTTTTTTTTTTTTTTTTTTATTATTGAAAAATCTCATTAAGCGTGACACTGAAGATTAGTTGAGTGGGACTAAAGCGGAAAGTGAATGAACTCACAAAGCGGCCGCAAGGAGGCTTTTGCATTGTTTGGAATGTATTCGGAATTAAAACAGCTCAAGGGGGGGGGGGGAGCTCACGGCAGCCTGATCGGGAAAAAAGCCACGGCGGGAAAAATAGGCGCCAAGTTTTGGGCCTTTAAGCTCCTCCCTCAGGTCTTTACGTGAACTGAGTAATAATATTATCAGTCAGCGTCTTTGCTATCGGTTGTTTTTATTAATGGCGTTGAAGTTAACAGCAATGATTTGGTGCGGAGGTCTCGTGTTTCAAGATGGCGCCGCCCGAGCGCATGCTAGCTACGACAACTCCTTTATTTATGACTTCCTTATTGTTTTTTGTGCTATACCGACCCCTTAAGCAAATGTGCAGCGACGAATGTTCATGTTGTTAAGGTTATAGCTTGCCGCTTGCGCCATTGTTGACAATCGAGAGTAGCTGTTAGCAAGTGTTAGCATCACTTTGCTATGTCGAATGAACGGATATCCCTGCAGAAATATGGATTTGAGAGGCTGCATAGAGGGAGTGAATAGTGGAAAAGACGGTATAAAGGTCTTCAAAGATGGCATCAATCGTGTTTACCGTCTGTCGTCATGGGGAACGTGAGGTGGAAGTGCTAACGGCGCTAACCCGGCTACCGAAACTACCGTGAGTGCACCACTGAAGATTTTACTTTTTCTATATTTATTTAAAATTGTTGTGGCTATTTTTCTCTAATGTTGTTTATATTTGTGCGACTTATGTATGTTTTTTTGTAGCTAATTATGCATTTTTGGCCTTGTGCGACTTATACTCCAGTGCGACTTATATATGTTTTTTTTTTCTACCTATTTATGCATTTTTGGCCTTGTGCGACTTATACTCCAGTGCGACTTATGTATGTTTTTTTGCACCTAATTATGCATTTTTGGCCTTGTGCGACTTATACTCCAGTGCGACTTATGTATGTTTTTTTCTACCTATTTATGCATTTTTTGGCCTTGTGCGACTTATCTATGTTTTTTAAACATAATTATGCATTTTTGGCCTTGTGCAACTTATACTCCAGTGTGACTTATGTATGTTTTTTGCACCTAATTATGCATTTTTGGCCTTGTGCGACTTATACTCCACTGCGACTTATGTATGTTTTTTTTTCTACCTAATTATACAATTTTGGCCTTGTGCGACTTATACTCCAGTGCGACTTATGTATGTTTTTTTGCACCTAATTATGCATTTTTGGCCTTGTGCGACTTATACTCTAGTGCGACTTATGTATGTTTTTTTCTACCTAATTATGCATTTTTGGCCTTGTGCTACTTATACTTCACTGCGACTTATGTATGTTTTTTTTTCTACCTAATTATAAAATTTTGGCCTTGTGCGACTTATACTCCAGTGCGACTTATGTATGTTTTTTTGCACCTAATTATGCATTTTTGGCCTTGTGCTACTTATACTCCAGTGCGACTTATGTATGTTTTTTTGCACCTAATTATGCATTTTTGGCCTTGTGCTACTTATACTCCAGTGCGACTTATGTATGTTTTTTTCTACCTAATTATGCATTTTTGGCCTTGTGCGACTTATACTCTAGTGCGACTTATGTATGTTTTTTTTCTACCTATTTATGCATTTTTGGCCTTGTGCGACTTATCTATGTTTTTTTAAACATAATTATGCATTTTTGGCCTTGTGCAACTTATACTCCAGTGTGACTTATGTATGTTTTTTTCTACCTAATTATGCATTTTTGGCCTTGTGCGACTTATACTCCCGTGCGACTTATGTATGTTTTTTCAATAACAATAATAATATATAATATATAATAATATATATAAATATAATAATAATATCATATATAAAGCTTCGATCTGATGGCTTGAAGTAGGGTTCAAACTGGTACGAAACACGGCCAGTGTCAGTACAATACAGTAAAAATCAGCGCAGTAGAAAAAAAAAAAACTACAGTATCATCCACAGTACAGGATGTAAACTAAGAATGAAGTAAGTTAGTAGCGTGTATTACCTGGCAACCCATCATCATATTCAGGAAGTCATTCCCAACCATATGGCAACAAGCAGCAATAGTTCATAGCTCATAATAGCTTTTTGCTGTGTGTGTGTGTGTGTGTGTGTGTGTGTGTGTGTGTGTGCAGCTGTGTTTCACAGCTTATGAGACGTAGACAATGAGAAGAAAAAGAGCTTTGGTCATATCCGAGTGTGCTGCTTAATGTTCCGATGCGGGAAAAACACATCTGAGAATTGTAATCTGTGTCACACAAATTCAAATTATGAATGGATTTGGCTGCGCTACAATTTTTTTTTTTTTTGCGTCTAATTATGATATTTGTTGTGTTTAGTGATATTTACACAACAAAAACCATGACACGGTTTAGAAATACAAAGCTCATTTGAATGTATTTATTGCGTCTGTATGCGCTATATATAGCTATTCATATTTTCTATTCCGACAACCATCATTAGGAATTCTCTATTTATTCTTCCCAGTCCAGCCTATCTTGGCTCACTCTTTGAAGATTCCGAACCGAGGGTTAATTGTCTGCAGGTTCTGGATCAGTGTGGAGGCTTAGAGTCTCAGATGGTCTCCCCCCCCCCCCCCCCCCCCACCCGGTCTCCCTTTGTGTTTCTTCAGAGCTGTAATAACGCGCCTCTTTCACACTCATCATGTTGTGCTCGGGGTTTTTCAGTCCTCACATTTTGGAATTGAGCCTTTTCTCAATAATTGGGAACATTCAATGGACCCTCGGAATCGAGAAAGAGCTTTTGTTTCTAAGCAAAATGGGGATGGTTTATGGCCGTACTGTATTTCATGTATCGTTATCGGCCATTCAGAAGCACACAAATGATGAGAACGGGTACATTCCCGGTAGGCCTTCAAGTGCTCAGATATAACCACTTAACCATCGCGCTTTTTAAAAGCAAAGTAACTTTCTAGGTCTTTAACCCCAACGTTGATAATGGTAATGGTAATGGTTTAATTTCATTTGAACATGCATCAGATTACAATTGAATGCATCCCATAATCAGTTCAACATGTTCACAGTTCAGGCGCTGCGAGGTCGGTAGCTTGATTTTAGTTTTAATGTAGATCCAGTAGCTCTGAAGTTGGTAACCCATAACAAGATGGCGTTTGGAGTTGGTACGGGATCTCGGTCTACCGAGATTGAAGCGAACAGAAACCAAAAACAATAGCATTATAAAGAAACAAATATGTACTTATATCGAAAATAAACACTGTTTTGTTTCTTTACTTTATTTTATTTTACTTTTATTTCACCTCCAAATGTGTCAGATGAGGCGTTTTTTTGTCTGCTTAATGAATCCTCACAGAAGAAACACACTTCTCTTTTTTCTTGGTTTAGGGGGTAAAAAACAAACATACATAAGTCACACTGGAGTACAAGTAGTACAAGGCCAAAAATGCATAATTAGGTAGAAAAAACATACATAAGTCACACTGGAGTATAAGTAGCACAGGGCCAAAAATGCATCATTAGGTAGAAAAGCACAAGGCCAAAAATGCATAATTGGGTAAAAAAAAACATACATAAGTCGCACTGAAGTATAAGTCGCACAAGGCCAAAAATGCATAAATAGGTAGAAAAAAAAACATACATAAGTCACACTGGAGTATAAGTAGCACAAGGCCAAAAATGCATAATTGGGTAAAAAAAACATACATAAGTCACACTGGAGTATAAGTAGCACAAGGCCAAAAATGCATAATTAGGTAGAAAAAAACATACATAAGTCACACTGGAGTATAAGTCGCACAAGGCCAAAAATGCATAAATTGGTAGAAAAAAAACATACATAAGTTGCACAAGGCCAAAAATGCATAATTAGGTAGAAAAAAACATACATAGGTCACACTGGAGTATAAGTTGCACAAGGCCAAAAATGCATAAATACTAGGTAGAAAAAAAACATACATAAGTCACACTGGAGTATAAGTCGCACAAGGCCAAAAATGCATAATTAAGTAAAAAAAAAAACAACATACATAAGTCGCACTGAAGTATAAGTTGCACAAAGCCAAAAATGCATAAATTGGTAGAAAAAAAATATACATAAGTCGCACTGGAGTATAAGTAGCACAAGACCAAAAATGCATAAGTGGGTAAAAAAAAACATACATAAGTCGCACTGAAGTATAAGTAGCACAAGGCCAAAAATGCATAATTAGGTAGAAAAAAACATACATAAGTCACACTGGAGTATAAGTCGCACAAGGCCAAAAATGCATAAATTGGTAGAAAAAAAACATACATAAGTCGCACTGGAGTATAAGTCGCACAAGGCCAAAAATGCATAATTAGGTAGAAAAAACATACATAAGTCACACTGGAGTATAAGTAGCACAAGGCCAAAAATGCATAATTATGTAAAAAAAAAAACATACATAAGTCACACTGGAGTATAAGTAGCACAAGGCCAAAAATGCATAATTAGGTAGAAAAAAAACATACATAAGTCACACTGGAGTATAAGTCGCACAAGGCCAAAAATGCATAATTGGGTAAAAGAACATACATAAGTCACACTGGAGTATAAGTAGCACAAGGCCAAAAATGCATAATTAGGTAGAAAAAAACATACATAAGTCGCACTGGAGTATAAGTAGCACAAGGCCAAAAATGCATAATTGGGTAAACAAACATACATAAGTTGCACTGGTGTATAAGTAGCACAAGGCCAAAAATGCATAAATTGGTAGAAAATAAAACATACATAAGTCACACTGTAGTATAAGTAGCACAAGGCCAAAAATGCATAAATAGGTAGAAAAAAAACATACATAAGTCGCACTGAAGTATAAGTAGCACAAGGCCAAAAATGCATAATTAGGTAGAAAAAAACATACATAAGTCGCACTGGAGTATAAGTCGCACAAGGCCAAAAATGCATAAATTGGTAGAAAATAAAACATACATAAGTCACACTGTAGTATAAGTCGCACAAGGCCAAAAATGCATAATTATGTAAAAAAAAAAACATACATAAGTTACACTGGAGTATAAGTAGCACAAGGCCAAAAATGCATAATTAGGTAGAAAAAAAACATACATAAGTCACACTGGAGTATAAGTCACACATGGCCAAAAAGGCATAATTAGGTAGAAAAAAAACATACATAAGTTGTCTAATGTCTCAGATAATTTTTCCTGACCATGTATAACCAACGTTAAGACGTTGTTTTGTCTGCTTAATGAATCCTCACAGAAGAAACACACTTGTGTTTTTTTCATGTTTTATGGCTTCATTAAAAAACATTAAAACAAGATTTTGATTGCATCAAATAATAAAAGTGTGTGTTGCGGCACCATTTGTCACGGTGCATTTATGGTCCAATCGATAAACTACATTAATGGGTCACCGCGTAATCTTGCCTGCGGCGTTACCTGTTTAATGAGAGTGAATAAGACGTTTTACCAAACCTCCTGACGCGGAAAGAAAACACTCTTCTGTCCACGTTTGTATCAAGTCAAAGTAAACCAGATCGTTATACGGGGAGCGATGTTTACGAGAAGGGACGGTGAATAAAACGGGAAAATGTTGTCGTCATTTTATGGGGCCGTCCGTCACCGGTGCTTAGGATTGTCATTGTGTTTATGAGATAAGCGCTAGCCATAATCGGTATATGTAAGGATCAGCTGATGGACTGTTTAACCGGGGAAGATGGAGTCAGCTGTAATAATAACAATAATCATAATAATATATTATATTTTCATTTAACACTGACCAATAGCGGAGAAGATATTATTTATTATTTTTCATCTGGTCTGCAAATCCCCGACAAGGACATAAGTATTAAGATAACTGGCCGTTAAGTTGTTAAGGAATGTAAATGGGATGTTTTTGTGTATGGTTTGGAATCCACCAAAGGACTGGATCCTGTGACTGACAGGCTTGGGTAAGATCGGTTTTGCATGTGTGGACGGCATTTAGAGGTGAAAACAACATTTTAAAAAAAACAGAGAGCTGTCTATGGGTGTTTTGGTCAAATGTGGTATCTTCTAAGTCGGGTATCCGATCCAAACCTAAATGTTTTCAGTCTACAGCAAAAATAAAGGAAATTACCATATTTTCTGGACTATCAGTCGCTCCGGAGTACAAGTCACACAAGGCCAAAAATGCATAATTAGGTAGAAAAAAACATACATAAGTTACACCGGAGTATAAGTCGCACAAGGCCAAAAATGTATAATTAGGTAAAAAAAAAAAAACATACATAAGTCACACAGGAGTTTTAGTAGCACAGGGCCAAAAATGCATCATTACATAGAAAAGAAACATACATAAGTCGCACAAGGCCAAAAATGCATAATTGGGTAAAAAAAAAAACATACATAAGTCACACTGGAGTATAAGTCCCACAAGGCTAAAAATGCATAATTAGGTTAAAAAAAAAAAAAAACATACATAAGTCACACTGGAGTATAAGTTGCACAAGGCCACAAATGCATAATTAGGTAGAAAAAAAAAACCATACATAAGTCACACTGGAGTATAAGTCACACAAGGCCAAAAATGCATAATTAGGTAGAAAAAAAACATACATAAGTCACACTGGAGTATAAGTTGCACAAGGCCACAAATGCATAATTAGGTAGAAAAAAAAAAACATACATAAGTCACACTGGAGTATAAGTCACACAAGGCCAAAAATGCATAATTAGGTAGAAAAAAACATACATAAGTCGCACAAAGCCAAAAATGCATAATTGGGTAAAAAAAGACATACATAAGTCACACTGGAGTACAAGTAGCACAAAGCCAAAAATGCATAATTGGGTAAAAAAAAACATACATAAGTCACACAAGGCCAAAATGCATAATTGGGTAAAAAAAAACATACATAAGTCACACTGGAGTATAAGTAGCACAAGGCCAAAAATGCATAATTAGGTATAAAAAAACATGGGTTGGTGTTTGCTTTCGCTTTGTATAGTTCCGTTGTGCTTCTGCAATCCGTCTGGGTTTTGCCCTCGGTTATGACTTTGTTTGCCCAAGTTGGACGGTCTTGACTGGGGTTGATGTCCGGGTCTTTGAGGCAGTTCTTGAATGAGTGACTTGAACATCCTGGAGAAGGGTGTAGAAGCTCGAATATTGGATCTCAGTGTCTGGGATTTTGTCCAACCACCTGATAGGAAGCTACAGACTGGTTGAAGTGGTTGATGTTTGGCATGTCTTAGTCTTAGACTGTCCAGGTCTGGCTGGCGGACCGGAGTGTGGCGTGTTTGAAGGCATCTGGCAACGATGTTAGCCATGTTTACCTAACGGACCGTTCCCTCAGGTGACCACATAGTAGCTGGCTGTTGGTTCTACTCCCAAAACCCAAAGTGTTAATCCACTAGAAAGAATTCCACAGACTGCCAATACAGATGTGTAGCCCCTTAAAGCATCACTGTATTGCACGGAGTTGGTTCAATTCCCTTAGAAACAAACAATCTACCACACCTCTGGATCAAATTGTCATTTTAGTCTTTAAAAAATTAGCCGTTCTTGGCCCCGACCAACAATGGCCGCTCCAAGCTTTGTCTCGGTTCTGTTTAAGCTGTCATTAGTCATGACTCGGAAAGTAATGATATCCTTACAAGCAAAAAAAAATTCCCTCGAGGCTGACATTAATCAATGATGTCAAAGAAATATTTGTCCATTGTTCCACCGAATGCTCGAGGCTTTGAATTTATCTTCTATTTAAAAGCAAGTGAATAAGGAAATATGACGGAGTTAATGGACTGGTTTGAGGTTGAAGTCGAACTAAAAACCACACAAGAGTAGAGGATCCATGTTTGTAGCTCTGAAGTTGGTAACCCATAACAAGATGGGGTTTGGAGCTGGTACGGGATCTCGGTCTACCGAGATTGAAGTGCCAACAGAAACCAAAAATAATAGCATTATAAAGAAATAAATATGTACTTTTCAAAAATAATTTCTTTACTTTATTTTATTTTACTTTTATTTAACTTCCAAATGTGTCAGATGAGGTGTTTTTTCTTGGTTTATGGCACAAGGCCAAAAATACATAATTGGGTAGAAAAAACATACATAAGTCGCACTGGAGTATAAGTCGCACAAGGCCAAAAATGCATAATTACGTAGAAAAAAACATACATAAGTCACACTGGAGTATAAGTAGCACAAGGCCAGAAATGCATAATTAGGTAGAAAAAAAAACATACATAAGTCACACTGGAGTATAAGTAGCACAATGCCAAAAATGCATAATTAGGTAGAAAAAAACATACATAAGTCACACTGGAGTATAAGTAGCACAATGCCAAAAATGCATAATTAGGTAGAAAAAAACATACATAAGTCACATTGGAGTATAAGTAGCACAAGGCCAAAAATGCATAATTAGGTAGAAAAAAAACATACATAAGTCACACTGGAGTATAAGTAGCACAATGCCAAAAATGCATCATTAGGTAGAAAAGAAACATACATAAGTCGCACAAGGCCAAAAATGCATCATTAGGTAGAAACGAAACATACATAAGTCGCACAAGGCCAAAAATGCATAATTAGGTAGAAAAAAAACATACATAAGTCACACTGGAGTATAAGTAGCACAATGCCAAAAATGCATAATTAGGTAGAAAAAAACATACATAAGTCACATTGGAGTATAAGTAGCAGAGGGCCAAAAATGCATCATTAGATAGAAAAGAAACATACATAAGTCGCACTGGAGTATAAGTCGCACAAGGCCAAAAATGCATAATTAGGTAGAAAAAAAAACATACATAAGTCACACTGGAGTATAAGTAGCACAAGGCCAAAAATGCATAATTGGGTAAAAAACATACATAAGTCGCACTGGAGTATAAGTCGCACAAGGCCAAAAATGCATAATTAGGTACAAAAAAACCATACATAAGTCACACTGGAGTATAAGTCGCACAAGGCCAAAAATGCATAATTAGTTAAAAAAAAACATACATAAGTCACACTGGAGTATAAGTAGCACAAGGCCAAAAATGCATAATTAGGTGGAAAAAAACATACATAAGTCACAGAAGAGTAGAGGATCCATGTTTGGTTTATGGATGGGATGCCCTCAGACTCCCACAAACCTGGATTCGTGTGAGTCCCCGTTAATTTGATCTTATGGTTCCTCTGTGACTTCACATTTAGGAGAGACTTTTATAGTTTCCAAGGGAGCGAATGACTGAAAATACCTGGCAATATAATCATTACTGCTTAGGCCACTTTACCTGTTCCAATAGAAAGTGATTTTTGGAGTGTTTGCCTCCTGCAGTTGGAGTGCTTTCTCCGTTTCACATACTGAGCTATAAATAGATACCTGGAGACCTTCTTCAGTGTCGCTCAGTAGATCCATGGATTATGTCAAGCCCTGTTTGTTTCTTTAGTTGTGAATGTAATCAGTCTGAATGATTATCTTTGGTGGTACGGTACCATAGTACGTGAACAACCAACCTGGATGACCAACCTGGTTGGTTGACTGTAATATACCTAAACTAAATCCAATATACCAAACTACTATATAGGATGTCAAAATATTGAGTTCGAAAACAGAACGAAAATTCTGGAATGTAACCAAAAAAAAGGCCAAAAATGCATGATAAGGTACAAAAAAACCTACATAAGTCACACTGGAGTATCAGTAGCACAAGGCCAAAAATGCATAATTAGGTACAAAAAAACATACATAAGTCACTCCAGAGTATAAGTTGCACAAGGCAAAAAATACATAATTAGGTACAAAAAAACATACATAAGTCACACTGGAGTATAAGTTGCACAAGGCCAAAAATGCATAATTAGGTAGAAAAAAACATACATAAGTCACACCGGAGTATAAGTCGCACAAGGCCAAAAATACATAATTAGGTACAAAAAAACATACATAAGTCGCACTGGAATATAAGTCGCACAAGGCCAAAAATGCATAATTAGGGAGAAAAATATATACTTAAGTCACACTGGAGTATAAGTCGCACAAGGCAAAAAATACATAATTAGGTAAAAAAAAACATACATAAGTCACTCCAGAGTATAAGTCGCATAAGGCCAAAAATGCATAATTGGGTAGAAAAAAACATACATAAGTCACACTGGAGTATAAGTCGCACAAGTCCAAAAATGCATAATTAGGTAAAAAAAAACATACATAAGTCGCACAAGGCCAAAAATGCATAATTAGGTAGAAAAAAAACGTACATAAGTCGCACTGGAGTATAAGTAGCACAAGGCCAAAAATGCATAATTAGGTAAAAAAAAACATACATAAGTCACACTGGAGTATAACTCGCACAAGGCCAAAAATACATAATTAGGTACAAAAAAAACATACATAAGTCGCACTCGAGTATAAGTCACACAAGGCCAAAAATGCATAATTAGGTACAAAAAACATATATAAGTCACACTGGAGTATAAGTCACACAAGGCCAAAAATGCATAATTAGGTACAAAAAAACATACATAAGTCACACTGGAGTATAACTCGCACAAGGCCAAAAATACTTAATTAGGTACAAAAAAACATACATAAGTCGCACTCGAGTATAAGTCACGCAAGGCCAAAAATGCATAATTAGGTACAAAAAACATACATAAGTCGCACTCGAGTATAAGTCACACAAGGCCAAAAATGCATAATTAGGTACAAAAAACATACATAAGTCACACTGGAGTATATATTTTACATTTTGAATTTTTAAAACATCACAAACATTTATATACATAAATATTTGCTACAGGTATGTAAGATATATTTTTTTGTCCCAATCAATTACTTTCCATTTTTTTCCAAACCGCCATCAGTGGTGTAAAACAGGCGGTTACGTCCCCAGACATTGTGAGGCAATTATATAGCAAGTCTGTGAGATGGGTAGTATTGATCCTGAACGCAACACAGAATGCAAAAAAACTCATCAAGACTGATAGGCTGTCACATTTGAATGTAGAAAGCATCAATGTCACATATACTTCATATATACCTCATCTATACCTCATATATATACCTCATATATACGTACCTCCACCGGGACCGTGTATCAATCTCATTTCATTCATTGGACGCAAAAAAAAAGGTGAAAACCCTCGGGTTCATCAATCACCTGCTCAAGGAGCACTCTAGTTATTAGAGTGCTGCCTCCTGTCAATTGTTCTGGAATAGAAGCACGTTCTTCTATTTAAGGAGTGATCACACATAGCTGGAATAATTTGAAAGAATATTTCATGGAAAAGTCGTCCAGCATCACAGTGGTTTGCTTGTTTGGACTGCAAAAGCGTTGTGGGTTTAAATCCTTGTCGGCGAGCCGCTTGGGGTTTTCATTTTCTCGGCTTAAGTTAGGTTAAGTGGAGACCACATTTCAAGTGATACCAGTGGTTCTCAAGTGGTGGGTCCGGGCCCGAAGGTGCATTAAAATATGTATTATACGACTTGTATCTGATTTTGTGGAGTTTTTTTTAAATATTTTATATAATTTTATATAGTAATATATAATTTTAATAATAATAATTATATATAATAATTATATAATTTATAAAATTATATAATTTAAATTTTTGCATGATATGAATGCATGCAGTTATCCTGTTCTTCCTTGACAAAATTACTTACCAAAAATGGAGAATAAATAGAAAAAAAGACTGAAATAAAAGTGTCAAAAACTAAAATAGATAAAAATGACTTAAATAAAAGTGTAAAAACAATAGAAGTACTAACAGTGTCAAACATAATAAAATAAATTAATATTACTTAAATTAAAGTGTGAATAAAAACAATAAAAATATCTTTAAGCTGTAAAAAAATAATAAAATGAATGCAAAAATGATTACAAAATTAAATAATGTAAAAAGAGAATAATTAAAATTATTTCAATGAAAAGGGTAAAAAAAATATATATAAAATAATGACAGAATGAAAAATATAAAAAATAATACAAATAAATCAAAATACAGTGGAACCTCAGTTAGCATCATAAATCTGTTCCCTCAGGTCAGACGCAACCCAAAACGTACTCTAACCAAATAAATGTTTCACTAATAATATAAATCACAATCTGTTCTGACGGTGAAAGAAATTAACATAAAACACATTTTATAAGGGTTCAATTCCAACCTCGGCCATCTCTGTGTGGAGTTTACATGTTCTCCCCGTGCATGCGTGGGTTTTCTCCGGGTACTCCGGTTTCCTCCCACATTCCAAAAACATGCTAGGTTAATTAGCCACTCCAAATTGTCCATAGGTATGAATGTGACTGTGAATGTCTTTGCTAACAAACACTTTAAAACACTTTGCTAACAGCACTCGATTCATCACACTGCGACTTAATACTCAAAAGGCGTATAAACAAATACACAAACATGCCCCAAAAATGCCGAATGGTTAGCGTGTAGGCCACACAGTTAGGAGATCGGGAAGACGTGGGTTTGATTCTCATTGTGGAGTTTGCATGTCCCCCCCAAAAACATGCTAGGTTAATTAGCCACTCCACATTGTCCATAGGTATGAATGTGAGTGTGAATGGTTGTTTGTCTGTATGTGCCCTGCCCAGGGTGTACCCCGCCTCTCGCCCGAAGACAGCTGGGATAGGCTCCAGCCCCCCCCCCCCCCCCCCCCCCCCGCGACCCTCGTGAGGATAAGCAGTAGAAAATGAATGACAGTTTGTTAGAATTTGAACAAGAGTCTACCATCTTTGGGACTCAAACACAATGCGGATGTCATCCAGTGGACATAAAATGTTTTCTCCTAATACGTATTCCTCTCTCTTTCCCTCTCTTCAATCAGATGACAAGTGCCCATGCCTCAAAGTCCGAGATCGTGAAGTCCGGGAGTCCGAAATCTACCCTGAAGCACATATGGACAGAAGGCAGCAAGGACATGTCCATCAGTCGACTGCTGTTGGAGACCCTTCATGGCAAAGAGAACAACACAGCATTGGACTTCCGTTACGACACCCCGGATCCTTATTCGGAGCAGGATCTGTGGGACTGGCTGAGGAACTCCACGGACCTGCAGGACTCACGACCCAGGGCTAAACGACGGCCCATGGTCAAGACCGGGAAGTTCAAGAAGATGTTCGGCTGGGGTGACTTCCACTCTAACATCAAGACGGTCAAACTCAACCTTCTGATCACCGGTAAGATCGTGGATCACGGCAACGGAACGTTCAGTGTCTACTTCCGCCACAACTCGACCGGCCAAGGCAACGTATCGGTCAGCTTGGTCCCGCCCACAAAGATAGTGGAGTTTGACGTCGCGGCCCAGCAGTCGGTCATCGACGCCAAGGACTCCAAGTCCTTCAACTGCCGCGTCGAGTACGAGAAAGTGGAGAAAGGGGCCAAGAACACGCTCTGCAACTTTGACCCGTCCAAGACGTGCTACCAGGAGCAGACTCAGAGCCACGTCTCCTGGCTCTGCTCCAAACCTTTTAAAGTCATCTGCATCTTTATCTCCTTCTACAGCACCGACTACAAACTGGTGCAGAAAGTGTGTCCGGACTACAACTACCATAGTGACACTCCGTACTTCCCGTCTGGCTGACATCAAGAGTTAACCAGGGATCGAACCCACCACAGAGAAATGTGTATGTTAGCCATTCTATCCGCCAAAATGTCAAACCGGTACCAAACGTTCCTACGGATATCTTATTCTAACGTTTACATTTTTGCAGGGATTATATTATGTTTTGATGTTAAATTAGCAAAAAAATTAGCAAAAAAAATGACTTTGTTTTGGTCAATTTGTTGATTTTTCATTCATTTGCACTCTATTTTTTAGAGTGTGTTAGATTTGATCTGTGATTTTTTGGAGGTTTTCTGCAACTCTTTGGACTGGTCATTGACTCCAAGGACCAGGTGACGATGCTGGTTTAATGCTAGTTTGTGAGATGGTACGTACAACTAACTCCACGTTTGATTCCGGACTTTAGCTAGCTACGGAATGCTACACGCAGGCTACAGTAATCCCTTGCCATTCATATTTTTTTTTTATGAATAAATCTGAGAAATTTTGTGCTTGACCACAGACAAGTTAGTCCAGAAACTGAAATACAAATGTAAGGGAGGTGTTCCAAGAACCAGATTTGGCCGCCGAAGACCAGGTCTCAGGCTCCCACATCCGGGCGAGGTCATAAGATCATAAGGGTTTTCTGAATCACTCTTGGTCTGTCCCGTCACCTCGGACTTGTTTGCCTTGGGAGACCCTACCAGGGTCGGATGACTCGGGCACTCAAACCCCTCCACCACGATAAGGTGGTGATTCACAGAGGAGCATCCAGGCATCTTGTCTAGATGCCTCCCGGACGCCTCCCTGGTGAGATGTTCCGGGCATGCCCAGCCGGGGCAGACCTAGGACCCGCAGGGGCATATAGCTCCTCGAATCACTCGGGTACTCAAACCCCTCTAAGGTGGTGATTCACGGAGGAGTATCTAGTCCGAATACCTCCTGGATGCCTCCCTGGTGAGGTGTTCCGGGCATGCCCATCTGGGAAAAAATCCCCCGCTGAAGGGATTATGTCTCACAACTGGCCTGGGAACCAGATTTGGCCGCCGAAGACCAGGTCACCCGGGCACCCGCCCTTGACCGCCACCCAACACATAATGCACCGGACCCTTATGCTTGCCCCCGTATGTGGTGGGTCTACAAGGGGGAGATCCCGTGTGGCTTCTTCGCCCGGCCCCACGGGCCAAGGCCCAACCACTAGGTCTGGCTCCAGGGTGAGTCCCCGGTATCCCACATCCGGGCGAGGTGTGGTTCCTCCTCTTTGTTGTCATCATAAGGGTCTTCTGAAACACTCTTGGTCCATCCCGTCACCTCAGACCTTGGGAGACCCTACCAGGGGCATATAGCTCCCCGGATCACTCGGGCACTCAAACCCCTCCACCACGATAAGGTGGTGATTCACGGGGGAGCATCTAGGCATCTTGTCCGGATGCCTCCCGGACGCCTCCCTGGTGAGATGTACCGGGCATGCCCACCCGGGAAAAAACCCCGGGGCAGACTTAGGACACGCTGGAGGGATTATGTCTCGAAGCTGGCCTGGGAACCAGATTTGGCCGCCGAAAACCAGGTCGGCCAGGCACCCGCCCTTGACCACCACTCAACACATAATGCACCGGATCCTTATGCTTGCGTGGGTCTACAAGGGGGAGATCCCGTGTGGCTTCTTTGGGTTGGGCCCGGCCGGGCCCCATGGGTCAAGGCCTGATCACCATGTCTGGCTCCAGTGTGAGTCCCCGGTATCCCACATCCGGGCGAGGTGCGGTTCCTCCTCTTTGTTGTCATCATAAGGGTCTTCTGAATCACTCTTGGTCCGTCCCGTCACCTCGGACCTGTTTGCCTTGGGAGACCCTACCATGGGCATATAGCTCCCCGGATCACTTGGGCACTCAAACCCCTCTACCACGATAAGGTGGTGATTGACGGAGGAGCATCTAGGCATCCAGTCCGGATGCCTCCCGGGCGCCTCCCTGGTGAGATGTACCGGGCATGCCCACCCGGGAAAAAACCCCGGGGCAGACTTAGGACACGCTGGAGGGATTATGTCTCAAAGCTGGCCTGGGAACCAGATTTGGCCGCCGAAAACCAGGTCGGCCAGGCACCCGCCCTTGACCGCCACTCAACACATAATGCACCGGATCCTTATGCTTGCCCCCGTATGTGGTGGGTCTACAAGGGGGAGATCCCGTGTGGCTTCTTTGGGTTGGGCCCGGCCGGGCCCCATGGGTCAAGGCCTGATCACCATGTCTGGCTCCAGTGTGAGTCCCCGGTATCCCACATCCGGGCGAGGTGCGGTTCCTCCTCTTTGTTGTCATCATAAGAGTCTTCTGAATCACTCTTGGTCCGTCCCGTCACCTCGGACTTGTTTGCTTTGGGAGACCCTACCAGGGGCATATAGCTCCTCGGATCACTCGGGCACTCAAACCCCTCTACCACGATTCACGGAGGAGCATCTAGGCATCTAGTCCGAATGCCTCCCGGACGCCTCCCTGGTAAGATGTTCCGGGCATGCCCAGCCGGGAAAAAGCCCCGAGGCAGACTTAGGACACGAAGCTGGCCTGGGAACCAGATTTGGCCACCAAAGACCAGGTCGCCCAGGCACCCGCCCTTGACCGCCACCCAACACACAATGCACCGGACCCTTATGCTTGCCCCCGTATGTTGTGGGTCTACAAGGGGGGGATCCCGTGTGGCTTCTTCGGGCTGTGCCCGGCCGGGTCCCACGGGTGCAAGGCCCCGACCACCAGGCACCCCTCCCTGGGGCCTGGCTCCAGGGTGAGTCCCTGGTATCCCATATCCGGGTGAGGTGCGGTTCCTCATAAGGGTCTTCTTTTCTTTTATTGATAAATAAGGAATCCTACTTCATGGAAATTCACTTATCACTGTTGGGTCTGCAACCAATTAACGATTATAATTATATTATAATTATGGAAACTTTTTAGGGGATGGGGCTCACTCCTTACTAATTTGTGGACAACTGGTTGGTCCACCCTTAGCAGCAACAACCGCAATCAAGCGTTTGTATTAACTTGCAATGAGTCTCTTACAGCGCTTTTTGCCCACTCATCTTTGCAGAATTGTTGTCATTCAGCCGCATTGGAGACTTTTCAAGGTCAATAGGATTCAGGTCAGGACTTGGACTAGGCCACTTCGAAGTCTTCATATTCAGAGGTGGACTTTCTGGTGTGTTTTGGATCATTGACCTGCTGTGGAACCCGAATTTGGTTTCATCCAAGAAATGGACGGATGGACTTCAGGATTTTTTTGGCAGAATTCATGGTTCCATTTATCACAGGAAGTCTTCCGGGTCCTGAATCAGAAAAAACAACCCTAGACCGTCACACTACCACCACAGTATTTTACTGTTACTGATATAATGTTCTTTTTTTTCAGAAATACAGCAATACACCAGATATAATGGGACACACACTTTCCAAAAATACTTCGTCAGAGTATTTTCCCAAAAGTCTTGACGATCATAATCAGTTTTTCACATAGAACCATGTAGATTTGGATTTTTTTCCGCCCTTAATCATAAAAAAATTAATTTTCCAACGCCATTTTATGTTCTGTTACTTTATCACTGACTAATATTTAAGTCTGTTAATAATCTGAATTATTTAATCGTAACAAAAAATGCAATTAAAATCAGAAAGGAGGCAAACACTGGTTGATGATGTCAAGGGAGTTGGGAGCACAGTCAGCATGAAAAGCATCAGTAAGACACTTTGCTGTAATGGATTGCGATCCTGCACTACCCACAAGGTCCCCCGTCCCCAACCACCCCCGTCCCCCACTACCACTACCACCCCCCCCACCCCCTCAGACGCATGTACAGACCCGTCTGAACACCAAAATGGAGATCTTTGCATGCATTAAAAACGGACTGGATGTGTTTGAAGGCAACAGGATTTTTTTGAATACGAGTCCAACAACGCCATCTTTACTAACATGGAAGTGGAAACATTCGGTTTTGGGGGGCGGTTTCTCTGACCCGGGGGTCCTCCTCGGATGGATGCAATCCTGGTTTTGTACTGGGATCAAATACTTTGTTTATTTTTAGAACCACTATTTCATGTTTTATCACTGATTTTTGCTTCTTTGAAATTACCATTATAGTGTACTTATTTTCCTTACTTTATATATATATATATATATATATATATATATATACACATATATGTGTATATTTATATATATTTGTGTATACAGAAAGAGAGAGGAAAATTGTAATGTATTTATATATAGAAATGACTGCATAATTTGTATGAATGGTTTGTATTGTACATATTCCATCCTTATGACGTTGCTTCTGTACATGCACCCCATGAGCTGTGATGTTACCCCCCCCCCCCCCACCCCCACCCCGACCCGACCCCCCCACCCCCTACTGCTGAGTCCTTTATGCTTGTTCTTGGTTCTTCTATCCCAGAAAATGATGTTTCTGCCCTAGATGTGATTTTGCTGAAAAACTGAAAAATAGAAGCTGTAGCAACTTAAATATATTCAAAGTATTCATTGGAATTTTCTTTAATGGGGAAAAAGTTTCAAAAATTAAAATACTAGTACATTGTGTTTGTCTGAATTGTGTTTTTTTTTTGTTGTACTTGCTGGAGGCGGGGTCAGGGCGCATGTAGACAAACAACCATTCACACTCACATTCATACCTATGGATAATTTTGGAGTGGCTAATGAACCTAGCATGTTTTTTTTGGACGAGGAGAACATGCAAACTTCACACAGAGATGGCAGAAAGTGGAATTGAACTCAGGTCTCCTAGCTGTGAGGCCTGCTAAAAGTCGAACGATTCAGTTTTTGCTGAACTTTTGCCAAAATTGTGACTCCGTTTTCAAACAATATTGCACGTAACAAACATTTGCTACATTGACTCTCGTGCTATTATTATTATTACGCTAAAAATATGTCATTTTAAGTGTGCAGGTCAAGCGGTACATGACTTCATGGCTGGAATTTTAATTTTATATATATATATATATAGTTTTATTTATATTTGCAAAAATTAATCATATTTAGGCATATTTTTATATTTTTAATTCATATTTTTGCCAATTAACCTAGCATGTTCATATTATTCAAACCTGCAATAAAAGTGTGTTGTTTTGGTGATCAAACAAGTCTGGTGCTTGTGTGTCTCACCCAACGTTAGTCACTTTTACATTCATATTACCCAATAGAGTGGACACAGGTATTATTGTGGTATTTTAGTATTATAGTGGTATACAGGTATTATCCAAACCTGCAATAAAAGTGTGTTGTTTTGGCGATCAAGTCTGGTGCTTGTGTCTCACCCAACGTTAGTCACTTTTACATTCATATTACCCAATACAGTGGACACAGGTATTATTATGGTATTATAGTGTTATAGTGGTATGCAGGTATTATTCAAACCTGCAATAAAAGTGTGTTGTTTTGGCGATCAAGTCTGGTGCTTGTGTGTCTCACCCAACATTAGTCACTTTTATATTCATATTACCCTATACAGTGGACACAGGTATTATTGTAGTAATATAGTATTATAGTATTATGCAGGTATTATTCAAACCTGCAATAAAAGTGTGTTGTTTTGGCGATCAAGTCTGGTGCTTGTGTGTCTCACCCAACGTTAGTCACTTTTACATTCATATTACCCAATACAGTGGACAAAAGTATGATTGTGGTATTATAGTATTATAGTAGTATGCAGGTATTATTCAAACCTGCAATAAAAGTGTGTTATTTTGGCGATCGATCAAGTCTGGTGCTTGTGCATCTCACCCAACGTTAGTCACTTTTACATTCATATTACCCAATACAGTGGACAAAAGTATGTTTGTGGTATTATAGTATTATGCAGGTATTATTCAAACCTGCAATAAAAGTGTGTTGTTTTGGCGATCGATCAAGTCTGGTGCTTGTGCATCTCACCCAACGTTAGTCACTTTTACATTCATATTACCCAATACAGTGGACTCAGGTATTATTGTGGTAATAAAGTATTATAGTATTATAGTGGTATGCAGGTATTATTCAAACCTGCAATAAAAGTGCGTTGTTTTGGCGATCGATCAAGTCTGGTGCTTGTGTGTCTCACCCAACGTTAGTCACTTTTACATTCATATTACCCAATACAGTGGACAAAAGTATGATTGTGGTATTATAGTATTATAGTGGTATGCAGGTATTATTCAAACCTGTAATAAAAGTGTGTTGTTTTGGCGATCAAGTCTGGTGCTTGTGTGTCTCGTTCAACGTTAGTCACTTTTACATTCATATTACCCAATACAGTGGACACAGATATTATTGTGATATTATAGTAGTATGCAGGTATTATTCAAACCTGCAATAAAAGTGTGTTGTTTTGGTGATCAAGTCTGGTGCTTGTGTGTCTCACCCAACGTTAGTCTTCATATTACTCAATACAGTGGACACAGGTATTATTGTGGTATTATAGTATTATGCAGGTATTATTCAAACCTGCAATAAAAGTGTGTTGTTTTGGCGATCGATCAAGTCTGGTGCTTGTGTGTCTCACCCAACGTTATAATAAAATACAACACCTACTGATCCAGCGTAGTATCCAACATACCAGCACATAGTCTTTGAATGCGTCGTCTGTATGCTTTCAAAACAAGTAAAATTTGTATAAATATGCATAATTTCATATCAAGTGAAAAACCATGATGGTTCAAACCATGGGTGTATGATCCAAGATGGCTGAAAAAACAGTATCATTCATCCCAAAATATTTTTTTACGTAGCAAAGACTAAAATAAAACAATTTGTACGATAATCGAATCATACAAAAACTGATGCGTTGGAAAAATTCCACGATATTTTTTGTCTCGGCAAAACGGATGGAGTCAAATGACGCTAGCTACTGCGCACACATAGCATGTAAACAATCCACAGAACACACCAACCCCCTTTCCCGAATATAATTACTTCTTGGAACGTCTTCCAATGTGCAAACGGAACAGATTTCATCGTATCCTCCAAAGTTGAACATAACGGCAAACTTGCTTTGGATCCCTGAGAGATCCGAAGACGGGGATAAGAGACCGATAGCGTCTGTTCAGGGACTCCGCAGTGGCACCTGCTACGGAATCCTCCAATTCCGCAGTCGGGATCAGCAGTCAGCTTTAAACAGATTAGAGCCTCGGAGGGTGCGAAATCCGCTGCCTTTAGCTGGCTGGCGACTTATCAGTAATTAAAGTGGATGCCAGGTTTGTGTGTTCATTGGTGGTCCGCGGGGGGGCTTTTATAGCTGTGCTCATTAAAGAGCTGCCTCCGAAAGTTTGCCCTCGGTGCTCACTTGAACAAGCCGGCGGGGACTCCTTGAACACGTCAGTGCGTATGACTAAATACCAGCATCGAACCCGACACCGACCCTAATAGCAGGGGTCTCAAACTCAATTTACCTGGGGGGCCACTGGAGCTAGGGTCTGGGCAAGGCTGGGCTGCATCACTGGGTCCACTGGGCCGGCCCCAGTTGGTGCCAGTTTGGCCCAGTGGACTCCTAGCATCATTGCTGCAACTTGGCTCGAGTTTTATTGTATATATATATATATATATATATATATATATATATATATATATATATATATTTAAATTATATTATGACTTTTACAGACAAAAAAAATAATGTTTGGTGTTATTTTGATTTTTTTAGTTTTACGTAAAATTATATTTCTTTATTTATTATATACAATATTTATATATATTTTATATTTATTTATGTATAATTATATGTATAATTTTTGGTGTTATTTTGATTTTTTTTTGTTTTATTGTAAATTATATTTATTTATTATATACAATATATATATATATTTATGCATAATTATATTTATATATTTAAATTATATTATGACTTTTACAGACAAAAAAATAATTTTGGGGGTTATTTTGATTTTTTTGTTTTATTGTTAAATTATATTTCTTTATTTATTGTATACAATATATATATTTTTTTAATATTTATTTATGTATAATTATATTTATATATTTAAATTATATTATGACTTTTACAGACAAAAAATAATTTTTGGTGTTATTTTGATTTTTTTTAGTTTTATTGTTAAATTATATTTCTTATTTATTATATACAATATATATGTATAATTATATTTATATATTTAAATTATATTATGACTTTTACAGACAAAAAAATAATTTTTGGTGTTATTTTGATTTTTTTAGTTTTATTGTTAAATTATATTTCTTTATTTATTTTATACATTATATATTGTTTTTATATTTATTTATGTATAATTATATTTATATATATAAATTATATTATGACTTTTACAGACAAAAAAATATTTTTTGGTGTTATTTTGATTTCTTTTAGTTTTATTGTTAAATTATATGTCTTTATTTATTATATACAATATATATATATTATATTTATTTATGTATAATTATATTTATATATTTAAATTATATTATGACTTTTACAGACCAAAAAAATGTTTTGGTGTTATTTTGATTTTTTTTTGTTTTATTGTTAAATTATATTTCTTTATTTATTATATACTATATATATATATAATATTTATTTATGTATAATTATATTTATATATTTAAATTATATTATGACTTTTACAGACAAAAAAAAACATTTTTGGGGTTATTTTGATTTTTTTTGTTTTATTGTTAAATTATATTTTTTAAATGTGCAATAAAAAAAACATTACGGGCAGCAAATGGCCCCAGGACACATTTCGAATAACCCCGATCGAAGCAACCTTTTAGTTTGGAGCAGCAAATGATGCGATTTCAGTCAAATGTATATAATATAGTATTATAGTGGTATACAGGTGTTATTCAAACCTGCAATAAAAGTGTGTTGTTTTGGCGATCAAGTCTGGTGCTTGTGTGTCTCACTCAACATTAGTCACTTTTACATTCATATTACCCAATACAGTGGACAAAAGTATGATTGTGGTATTATAGTATTATAGTAGTATGCAGGTATTATTCAAACCTGCAATAAAAGTGCGTTGTTTTGGCGATCAAATCTGGTGCTTGTGTGTCTCCCCCAACGTATATGAGCGTCACTCATAAATTCCTAAGTTTAGCGTCAGGTTTCTTCCCGTGAGAAAGACAACAAGCCTCGAAGACGTTTCCCCCGCACGAAAACCCATCCAGTCCCATCCTAACCTAATCCACGCTTTGTCCCAGAACAGAATTTCAGCTTTAATCAAAATGGGAATGGAAAAGGGACCCTGTGTGCCTCTGGGATATTTTTCCATTAACCATTTTGACACATGACTGACTGTAGGGGATTATTGGTTTTTGAAGAACTATTAACAGCTGTACATTAGCATTTTAATACACTTCCCCTCAACACGCTAATGCAATTTACTTCTCAGCTTTGTTGCCAACTCCTTCCTGCAGCAATTCAAACTAACAGCAATAAGCCCCCCAGCTTTAATTATTTTAATTGCAACGGAATATAACTTTTGCTTAATCACGTTTTTTTACATCTTCACACGGCGGCCATTACTGCTCCTCTTTGTACCGTTCCATATGACTCGTATTACCCCAATACAATAAATATAGTATTATAGTGTTATAGTGGTATGCAGGTGTTATTCAAACCTGCAATAAAAGTGTGTTGTTTTGGTGATCGATCAAGTCTGGTGCTCGTGTGTCACTTTTACATTCATATTACCCAATAGAGTGGACACAGGTATTATTGTGGTATTATAGTATTATAGTGGTATGCAGGTGTTATTCAAACCTGCAATAAAAGTGTGTTGTTTTGGCGATCAAGTCTGGTGCTTGTGTGTCTCACTCAACATTAGTCACTTTTACATTCATATTACCCAATACAGTGGACAAATGTATGATTGTGGTATTATAGTATTATAGTGGTATGCAGGTGTTATTCAAACCTGCAATAAAAGTGTGTTGTTTTGGCGATCGATCAAGTCTGGTGCTTGTGTGTCACTTTTACATTCATATTACTCAATAGAGTGGACACAGGTATTATTGTGGTATTATAGTATTATAGTGGTATGCAGGTGTTATTCAAACCTGCAATAAAAGTGTGTTGTTTTGGCGATCAAGTCTGGTGCTTGTGTGTCTCACTCAACATTAGTCACTTTTACATTCATATTAACCAATACAGTGGACAAAAGTATGATTGTGGTATTATAGTATTATAGTGGTAAGCAGGTATGATTCAAACCTGCAATAAAAGTGTGTTGTTTTGGTGATCGATCAAGTCTGGTGCTTGTGTGTAACTTTTACATTCATATTACCCAATAGAGTGGACACTGGTATTATTGTGGTAATATAGTATTATAGTGGTATACAGGTGTTATTCAAACCTGCAATAAAAGTGTGTTGTTTTGGCGATCAAGTCTGGTGCTTGTGTGTCTCACTCAACATTAGTCACTTTTACATTCATATTACCCAATACAGTGGACAAAGTATGATTGTGGTATTATAGTATTATAGTGGTAATATAGTATTATAGTGGTATACAGGTGTTATTCAAACCTGCAATAAAAGTGTGTTGTTTTGGCGATCAAGTCTGGTGCTTGTGTGTCTCACTCAACATTAGTCACTTTTACATTCATATTACCCAATACAGTGGACAAAAGTATGATTGTGGTATTATAGTATTATAGCGGTATGCAGGTATGATTCAAACCTGCAATAAAAGTGTGTTGTTTTGGCGATCGATCAAGTCTGGTGGTTGTGCGTCTCACCCAACGTTAGTCACTTTTACATTCATATTACCCAATACAGTGGACACAGGTATGATTGTGTTAAATATAGTATTATAGTATTATAGTGGTATGCAGGTATTATTCAAACCTGCAATAAAAGTGTGTTGTTTTGGCGATCGATCAAGTCTGGTGCTTGTGCGTCTCACCCAACATTAGTCACTTATATATTCATATTACCCAATACAGTGGACACTGGTATCATTGTGGTAATATAGTATTATAGTGGTACACAGGTGTTATTCAAACCTGCAATAAAAGTGTGTTGTTTTGGCGATCAAGTCTGGTGCTTGTGTGTCTCACCCAACATTAGTCACTTTTACATTCATATTACCCAATACAGTGGACAAAAGTATGATTGTGGTATTATAGTATTATGGCGGTATGCAGGTATGATTCAAACCTGCAATAAAAGTGTGTTGTTTTGGGGATCGATCAAGTCTGGTGCTTGTGCGTCTCACCCAACGTTAGTCACTTTTACATTCATATTACCCAATACAGTGGACACAGGTATGATTGTGTTAAATATAGTATTATAGTATTATAGTGGTATGCAGGTATTATTCAAACCTGCAATAAAAGTGTGTTGTTTTGGCGATCAAGTCTGGTGCTTGTGTGTCTCCCCCAACGTATATGAGCGTCACTCATAAATTCCCAAGTTTGGCGTCAGGTTTCTTCCCGTGAGAAAGACAACAAGCCTTGAAGACGTCGTGTTTACATCATTGAGACGTGTTTTTTTTTTTTTCCGATGTTTTCCGTCGCAGGCAAATGAAGAAACCGCAGCGCCCGACAGCATTAGTAAAATCTCCGCTAAGCCTTATAATTACATAAATATTAACGAAATAATAAGTCAATTTTTCCACGCCAACCTGTCTGGCCCGGTGGGATTGGGAGGTGAAATTCATCCAGGAAGTTGTCTGATTGGGGTCCCCAAAGGTGCCTTCAGGGGATTAGTTATTCATATTCCCTATCCTTTTCAGCCATTCCGACTTTTGTGTACTTGTGTGTACTGTGTTATATTTATTTATATTTTTTTACTTTGTCACTCACTTTGTTTGATGAACAATTTTGTTTACCAATAAGAAATAAAGACTTACATCACACAGTGTCACATGGTGACAAATTTTAATTTTTATTTATTATATACAATATATATATATATTTAATATTTATTTATGTATAATTATATTTATATATTTAAATTATATTATGACTTTTACAGACAAAAAGAAATTTGGGTGTTATTTTGATTTTTTTTAGTTAGTTATTAAAAACAGAAAAATATACACTTTTTCAGTGCTTTGGTTCCGATTTTCTACAATAAAAGCTTAATTTTTATTTTTCTGCACAAAATAAGATGAAAAATAAATAAACAAATCAAGAATAAAGAAAATCAATCAATCAGTAATAAATAAATAAATATAATAATAATAAAACGGCAAATAATAAAAACTTAAGAAACCACATATAGTTGGTGGGTAGACAAATGATTTTTTTCGGATTAAAATGAACAAAGCATTATTAGAGCCCTGTAGACATGACAAAACACGACTATAGTCACATTTATACTCTTTTTTAATTTACAACATATTGCGCAACTGCAGGGTCTTGAGACACATGCTAACTCGCAAACGAGAGAGCTAGCGACCTAAACGGTAAGCCTTCAAGTTATTTCCTTTCAACTTAAATAGCCAAAAACTTACCACTTCCACACAGATAGGGAGGATAACTATTAACAGTTTTTTAACCTTTAACATGAACATTAATCAAAAGTAATAATTTTTTCTGGGTACATGATACCATTTTTTAAATGCTAATCGCCGCCAAAAAGCAAATATACACATATATTTTTTAATGACTTTAATACGGTGGAAAATGTAAAACTAATAATATTATAAAGAGGGGGCAAAACTCAGGTGGAACCTTTGTCTCGGGAGCTGTTTTGCCAGGATCGAATTGGGGTCGTGGACTTCCGCCAACGCTCAGACCAAGAAGTTGCACTTCCGTGTCCTCACTGCTGAGGACGACTCATATCTCTTCTTACAGGTCAGTTGTTGATAAAAAATTAAGAAATATAATCTCTGTAAACTCATAATACGTCAAGGGAAGTAATTTAAACATTTTTTCGAAATAGGGTAAGATTATTCGTGGCGTCCCGACACATTTAGACGGAAGTTAGTGCCGTCTCGCGGCTATTTTGGGTTCAGATTGGCCCTCAGTCTTGTCTCACAGGCAAGCTCGTTGAATATAGTTATTGAGCTCCTGCGTACACGCAGGCGCACTATTCTGAAGAAAAAGGGGTTTACATGTTGATATTACACTTTGTGTGAGATTTCTTTGTTTCTATATGTATGTTCAGTGTTTAATTAATTAACAAATTGCTTATTCTATGCACTTATGTCAAGTGATGGTATTAACATGTTTATGTTACCAGTGTAAAACCAAAACATAATAATTTGGGAAAGGTAATCAAGTTTTGCTGTATTTTGTTATTATGGTGCCACATCCTGCGACCCGTAATACCTTATTATATATACAACAGCCATAGGTCCTCAACGCATCACACTGCTTCTTTTGAAATTATATTTAAATGACTATTACCTTGGAATGTTATAATTTGGATAATATGGCATTTTTTCCCAATATTTGTACTTATATTGATTATTTTTTTGGACATTTTAATCCCCCCAAAAATCTGAAAAATACTAGCCTTGTTGTGGAATTTTATTCATTCATTCATTTTCTACCGTTTATCCTCACAGGAATGGTGATGGAGCCTATCCCAGTTTCAGTCTTCATGTGAGAGGTGCGTTACACCCTGGACTGGTGGCCAGCCAATCACAGGGCACATATAGACAAACAACCATTCACACTTGCATTCATACCTATGGACAATTTGGAGTCGCTAATTAACCTAGCATGTTTTTGGGGAGAACATGCTAACTCCACAATGAGAATCGAACCCACGTCTTCACGATTTCCTAACTGTGTGGCCTACATGCTAACCATTCGACATGTTAGGGGCATATTTGTGTATTTGTTTATACGCCTTTTGAGTTTTAAGTCGCAGTGTGACGAATCGAGTGCTGTTAGCAAAGTGTTTGTTCTCAGTAAGACATTCACACTCACATTCATACTTATGGACAATTTGGAGTCGCTAATTAACCTAGCATGTTTTTGGGGAGAACATGCAAACTCCACAATGAGAATCGAACCCACATCTTCCCGATCTCCTAACTGTGTGGCCTACATGCTAACCATTCGGCATGTTTGGGACATGTTTGTGTATTTGTTTATACACCTTTTGAGTATTAAGTTGCAGTGTGATGAATCGAGTGCTGTATGATTTTCAGAAAACGTAATTTACTGTTTAACGCAGAATCCCACAGAAATTGACATGTGAATGAATGTTGTCATGGGGAGTAGTTATAATAGCTAAATCGATAGCTAATCATGCTAAATAGCTAAATAGCAAAATCATGGCGGAATCTCATTACAAACATCGCAACCATTCCGACCTAAACATGTTGAAATGGCGCTAAAACACCGGCAGAAGGTGGCGGAACCTGAATGGAAACTAGCAATGTTAACTTAGTTTAGCATGCTAACGTTGCATTAGTGTGCCACTCGGGCTTGATGAGTATATTTTGACCACGTTTTGTTTTACATCTTCATGTAAGAGAGTATTAATAATGATAAAAAAATTATATTGAGAAAGTCAAAATGTACGAAAATTATTATTTTTTATTATTATATTATTTTATTTTATTATTAATATTGAATCCTACCTTAAGGAACAGTAAACAATAAAAGTGTATAGAGTCAATAGATAAAATAATATAATCAGTCAGCAGTTTCTTTAGCAGTGGAACAGAGTTTCTATTGTTTTTGTTTGGATGACGTTTTTAATTACGGACAATAACAAAGCAGTGGGTGGGGGAGCGTGTGTGTGTGACAAGGGTAAAAGAGGTTTTTTTGGGATTTCTGGAGCCACACTTCAGGCTTTCAATAACAGGATTAATGTGGCCCCCGGTGCTGCTGTTCCACTTGGAATGGGATCAATCGGAAAAAGGCAAAAGCGTTTTAAAAGGATTATAGATTAGCAATTAGATGTCTTCTGACTGCGGGTTAAAACGAGGCCTCACTTGGCGCTTTGACTCGTTTCAGGTGACTCGGTCTTTTACTGCCACTGTGGTACTTAAATGCTGTTAACGGTTACGTATTCATTTGTTTTTCCTGCTTGTATTTAACGATAGCGGACGCTGGTTGGTTTTGCTGTTGTTGTCTTTTCTATGGAGGTCCCGCACACATCGGTAAAAGTAACCTTAAATCTTTATTTATCCTTTTAATTCCTCGATTGTTTGCATTTAGAAGCGTCTTTTTTGCAATTTTATACAATGGCAATTTAAATAAAAAAATGTTTTTGTTACAGTTGTTTTTAATTTAAATAATAACATCAAAATTACAAATAAAAAAATAAATATCAATAAATAACTAAAAATTGTTTAGTAATAATTGTCAGTTCCCAACAATTTTAATTCCTCGATTGTTTACATTTAAAAGCGTTTTTTTGCAATTTTATACAGTGGCAATTTAAATAAAAAAAAATTGAATAACCTTTTTTTGTTACAATTGTTTTTAATTTAAATAATAACGTCAAAATTACAAATAAAAAATAAATATCAATAAATAGCTCCAAAATAAAAATGGTTTAGAAATAATTTATTTAATTTTATTTTTTTTATATATAAATTTATTTAATTTATTTAATTTTATTTATTACATATCATGATTATTATTTATTATTTATTATTTATTATTTATTATTTATTATTTATTATGTATTATGTATTATGTATTATGTATTATTTATTATTTATTATTTATTATTTATTATTTATTATTTATTATTTATTATTTATTATTTATTATTTATTATTTATTATAAATAACTAATTTTACCGAATATGATTTTTTTCCCTGATTGTGGCGCCCCCTTGAGGCCACAGTGCTTTTGGCATCTGCCTTTATTACATCCATAATTATGCAGCCTTACCGATTCCCCACTCCATACACATTTCAAGTGAAGGACAGGAAGTTCCCCATTGAAATACACCGACACGAGCGATATGAGAATGATATCGTAGCGTATTGAAAAATGTATTTGTATTTTCATGCTTCATTTTAAAAACCATTAAACAACACAAAAGAAAAACAGTTTAGTGTATCCAAAATGAAGTCGAGCTTAATAGTGAGGAACAAATACGATACGGAGTGAATGACTGACTGCTGAGCTTCAACTCCCATGTGCAGACCCCCCCCCCCCCACACACACTATCCATGGGGGGGCCACAACCAGAACCAAATCAGCCCGAGGCAGGAGAGAAAAATAAGAGACGAGTAATCTGACATGATAGACAGCATGCAGTAGAATTAGAGAATAAAATGGCAGAATTCACTCATTCACTGTAACGGTACAGCTGCTACCTTGTCAGTCAGAGGGTTTGATTCCAGCCCAGGATGGCTATTAAAGTGTTAATTTGTTATTTTGATGATTACTAATTATGCTGAGCTGCCTTGTACAAAGCGCACAAAGCAGGAAGTACATTCAAACCTGAGTTAATAAAATAAAATAAAATAAAATAAAATAAAATAAAATAAAATAAAATAAAATAAAATAAAATAAAATAAAATAAAATAAAATAAAATAAAATAAAATAAAATAAAATAAAATAAAATAAAATAAAATAAAATAAAATAAAATAAAATAAAATAAAATAAAATAAAAATAATATAAATAGAAATCCTCTAAATAAGTAAATAAATCGTAAGATATCCTTGTAAATCTGAGCCTCTGCTTGGGCATGCCCATAACAAAGTATAACTACAGCATGTGTGGATGATCATTCATGTTTGTTAGCTCATTGCCTGACTACTAAGCCACGCATTTTCCGCTCCATTTGCCGTCGCCGGTCCTCAGCTTTACTTTTCCCAGAAAGAAAATAAGGAATATCCTTCAGGAAGTGACCTGTAAAAGGCTTCCCGTGGCATAAAGTGCATGTCTGCTGTCACTGTAAGCCGTCTGTATCATTTGTTCCGTCCAAGGTGACTTTTGCAGGGTCGTCACCATGCGGATCCGGGAGGAGATGGGATATTTCTGTAGCTTCACTTACATCAAAAAACAATTCTTCTGACTTGATGTATCCTAGCATTATATATGAAAAAAAAACATACAAATATGTGGAGATTTGATTTCTTTTGAAAATAATAGAATAACATAGAAAAACTTTCTTTGCATTCTAAAGAGAGAAAAACAGCTAGCAGGAGGTAGCTAACAATGCACATAACAGGACACACTTTTTCTGCCTCAAGAGCCTTTATGAAAGCCCTCTTTTAAAAAAAACTACAAAAATCGTCCATTTACAAACTGTGAACTACATATTACAAGCTACACTAACATGCTGCGGTTCTCATTGGGAGTGACCAGGATGGATAGGATCAGGAACAAATCCATCCTAGGGACTTTACATGTTAGAGGCCTTGTAGATAAAGTCAGAGAGGCCAGACTGAGATGGTTGGGACATGTCAGAGATGAGGATGCTGATGTTCTCATTGGGAGTGACCAGGATGGATAGGATCATGAATGGGACATTACATGTTAGAGGCCTTGGAGGTAAAGTCAGAGAGGCTAGACTGAGATGGTTGGGACATGTCAGAGATGAGGATGCTGAGGTTCTCATTGGGAGTGACCAGGATGGATAGGATCAGGAACGAATCCATCCTCGGGACATTACATGTTAGAAGCCCTTTATCTCCAAGGCCTCTAACAAGGCCACTGAGGAAAAGACAGGAAGCAGAACTGGAGGTAGCAGAGATGAGGATGCTGAGGTTCTCATTGGGAGTGACCAGGATGGATAGGATAAAGAAGGAGTACATTATAGGGACATTACATGTTAGAGGCCCTTTATCTCCAAGGCCTTTAACGAGGCCACTGTGAAAAAGACAGGAAGCGGAAGTGGAGGTAGCAGAGATAATGATGCTGAGGGAGTGACCAGGATGGATAGGATCAGGAACGAGTACATCAGAGAGGCCCTTTATCTCTGAGGCCTCTAACAAGGCCACTGAGGAAAAGACAGGAAGCAGAAGTGGAGGTAGCAGAGATTAGGATGCTAAGGTTCTCATTGGGAGTGACCAGGATGGATAGGATCAGGAACGAGTACATCAGAGAGGCCCTTTATCACCAAGGCCTCTAACAAGGCCACCGAGGAAAAGACAGGAAGCAGAACTGGAGGTAGCAGAGATGAGTATGCTGAGGTTCTCATTGGGAGTGACCAGGATGGATAGGATCAGGAACGAGTACATCAGAGAGGCCCTTTATCGCCGAGGCCTCTAACAAGGCCACTGAGGAAAAGACAGGAAGCGGAACTGGAGGTAGCAGAGATGAGGATGCTGAGGTTCTCATTGGGAGTGACCAGGATGGATAGGATCAGGAACGAATCCATCCTAGTGACATCACATGTCATGTTGGGACATGTCCAGAGGAGAGATAGTGAATATATCGGTATATATATCGGTAGAAAGATGCTTATTCATAATAACCTTAAGCTTAATTATATAATAATTAATTAATAATTAATTATAATAACCCGCATCTACTTGGAACAACTTTTGGGTGAACTCCGTGTATCATAAGAAAACGCTAAAATGTACTTCATACAGTTAATCATCATCTTCTTCAGCATAACACTAATCCCTCGTTTATCACTGTTAATTAGTTCCAACCTGATTGTGATAAGTGAATTCCCTCAGAGTAGGATTCCTTATTAATGATCAAATACAGCTTAACCTTGCTCAATCTATCGTTGAACTCAAGTCACCCGTGCACACCAATTCCTCAGTGCTTTTGACGTGCCCTTGAGCAAGCTCTGTGGCACTAACTGAATTTCCCTCCGAGATATAAATAGATTTAAAAAAAAAAAGACAATGTCTTATTGAAGACATCCGAAACGGCATTTCAGCAATTTGCCTTTGATTTGACTTTATGATTTTGGTCCCCAAGCAGCCTTTAGGACTAAAAAGGGGGAATTGAGGCAGGAACTGGACTGTGTCCAATCTCAATTGATTTTTTTTTTTTTTTTTTTGTAGGGTCCACCTTGTCCCCGTGTCTCGGTGTAAATGTACGGCTTAGGAATGTCTACAAACAAATGGTCCCCTTCATTGCTTGTGACAGCTGTGTGGTATTTGACAGACAAAGTAATTCTTCCATCACGGCCAAATAGAAACAAAAGAAAGAGAGAGTCGGGCTTATTAGAAGCAAACCCTATAAATGCAAATATGACTTATCCTGATTTTTTTTTTTTCCATCATGATTCATTTGGCTTCTGTGAGCGCAAACCACAGGCACGTTTTCACTGTAGTTACTGAAGTGGTAGTTATTTTAAGAACGTTTGTATTTTCTGCCGAAATTAACCATTTCCAATTGAGTAAAATAAAAATATAAATCAGATTTTCAATATTTGTCAAATATTCATAGTAGAATTATTAGTAATTATTAGTAATCGCTCACTACTTGTGCTTGAAATGTCACAGCTTCACTCTATCATAAGTCTGTGATGAGCAGGTAGTTATTATTATTATTATTTGACTCAAATACAATTATATAGTAACATATTAAGATCGAAATGACCAAAATGAACGAAATGAACGGATCTTTTTACTGAATGAATGAATGAACCAATTAAAAAAAAAAAAGCATTTGCAACTGAACGGACTGAACGGGTATTTTAGGGGCCGTTGACCTTGTTCATTCCGTTCACAAAAAGACCTAGTTCTTTTGACCCGTTCGTTCATGACCGAATGAACGGATCTTTTTACTGACTGAATGAATGAATGAATGAACCAATAAAAAAAAAACGCATTTGCAACTGAACGGACTGAACGGGTATTTTAGGGGGCGTTGACAATGTTCATTCTGTTCACAAAAAGAACTAGTTCTTTTGACCCCTTCGTTCATGACCGAATGAACGGATCTTTTTACTGACTGAATGAATGAATGAATGAACCAATAAAAAAAAACGCATTTGCAACTGAACGGACTGAACGGGTATTTTAGGGGGCGTTGACCTTGTTCATTCCGTTCACAAAAAAGACCTAGTTCTTTTGACTCGTTCGTTCATGACCGACACACCACCAGTCATCACGTGTTGTTGCACTGTTGAGTCGGAACGAACATGAACGTGAACCCGGCTGACCGGGTCTATGCACCAGCTAATGACCAATTGACCGAAATGAACGAAATGAACGGATCTTTTTACTGACTAAATGAATGAACGAATGAACCAATATAAAAAAAAGCATTTGCAACTGAACGGACTGAATAGGTATTTTAGCGGCGTTGACATTGTTCGTTCCATTCACAAAAAGACCTAGTTCTTTTGACCCATTCGTTCATGACCAAATGAATGGATCTTTTTACTGAATGCATAAATAAATGAACCATTAAAAAAAAAAGCATTTGCAACTGAACGGACTGAATAGGTATTTTAGGGGGCGTTGACAATGTTCATTCTGTTCACAAAAAGACCTAGTTCTTTTGACCTGTTCGTTCATGACCGAATGAACGGATCTTTTTATTGAACGAATGAATGAATTAACCAATATAAAAAAATAAGCATTTGCAACTGAACGGGTATTTTAGGCGGCATTGACATTGTTCATTCTGTTCACAAAAAGAACTAGTTCTTTTGACCCCTTCGTTCATGACCGAATGAACGGATCTTTTTACTGACTGAATGAATGAATGAATGAACCAATAAAAAAAAACGCATTTGCAACTGAACGGACTGAATAGGTATTTTAGCGGCGTTGACATTGTTCGTTCCGTTCACAAAAAGACCTAGTTCTTTTGACCCATTCGTTCATGACCAAATGAACGGATCTTTTTACTGAATGAATGAATGAACCAATATAAAAAAAAGCATTTGCAACTGAACGGACTGAATAGGTATTTTAGCGGCGTTGACATTGTTCGTTCCGTTCACAAAAAGACCTAGTTCTTTTGACCCATTCGTTCATGACCAAATGAACGGATCTTTTTACTGAATGAATAAATAAATGAACCATTAAAAAAAAAAGCATTTGCAACTGAACGGACTGAATAGGTATTTTAGGGGGCGTTGACATTGTTCATTTTGTTCACAAAAAGAACTAGTTCTTTTGACCCCTTCGTTCATGACCGAATGAACGGATCTTTTTACTGACTGAATGAATGAATGAATGAACCAATAAAAAAAACGCATTTGCAACTGAACGGACTGAATAGGTATTTTAGCGGCGTTGACATTGTTCGTTCCGTTCACAAAAAGACCTAGTTCTTTTGACCCATTCGTTCATGACCAAATGAACGGATCTTTTTACTGAATGAACAAATTAATGAACCATTAAAAAAAAAGCATTTGCAACTGAACAGACTGAATAGGTATTTTAGCGGCGTTTACATTGTTCATTCCGTTCAAAAAAAGACCTAGTTCTTTTGACCCGTTCGTTCATGACTGACACACCACCAGTCATCACGTGTTGTTGCACTGTTGAGTCGGAACGAACATGAACGTGAACCCGGCTGACCGGGTCTATGCACCAGCTAATGACCAATTGACCGAAATGAACGAAATGAACGGATCTTTTTACTGAATGAATGAATGAAAACGAGTACTCTCTTCGCTCTTTGTCACTAGCTTTGGATTGAACACACGAAGGACATACTATCTGTTGCTATTTGCATTCACAGAGCTTCACCATGGACTGATCACCAGCCAATCACAGAACACCCCACCATCAATCACACTTGTGTACGGTTCAGGATGTTGAGAAGGCCTCACAGGAAACAGTACGTACTACGCAGGGCATAGCGCCGGTATCAGCTCCAGCACAGATGCCTATCTTCAATACAATCTTCATCAATCAGAACGAATTCTAGCCCGTGATCCAAGGGTTTCTGGGACTCTCCATGAGAGCAGAGAAGATATGTATCAAAGGAGAATTAATATCCACTCTGGTCTCTCTCCCTGTGGCGGGCCCCACGTTTCTGTTTCATGCCCAATTGTGCAGATAGCAGATTTTCCATGTGGCATCGGCATCCTTTCAGGGACATATTGTACACGCTCGCATATCAAAACCGCAGTCGTGTTTAATGGGTAGGCCAAAATAGTACAGGCTTCGGGTTGTGGAAGGATACATTTTGTATTGATAAATGTAAATAATGTACACAGTATTACAGTATTTAATAAGGAATAGACCCACCTAACCCTAACCACTCCTCATTAGTTCCTCAGTAACTACTCTAAATGAATGTGACTTAGTCATTAGTTCCTCAGTAACCACTCTAAATGTATGTGACTTAGTCATCAGTTCCTCAGTAACTACTGTATTTTTGTGTATAAGACCAAAGACGGTTATTTTTTTCATCATTCTTGAGCATCATTTAGTTTTTCAATGCGGTCCCTTCGGAAAAACCGTGAGTTGATTGCGTTACATTCGGAATTTCAGCGTATATGTACGTATATTGCAGTCCTGAGCTAGTCATGCTACTCAGAACAGAAACCTGAAATTGTCTATGGAATTGCTGCTTATGAAATATGGTAATGATAGGAGAAGGTTTTTTTTAAAAGTAAATAACTTTAAATGTCCGTTTCTGTTTGTCAACATTCAAGCATAATATATTAGTTATAATATCTTAATAATTATCCACTGAACTGCATTCTGAATGTATTTTCTGTATGATTTCAACAGTTTTTAACATTTTCTACAAGCCTAAGATGAGGCTACCGCAAGTGAGTGGACTGAGTTGGATCATGGCGCCTGTCAGTTTCTGTTTGTCAACATTCAAGCATAATATATTAGTTATAATATCTTAATAATTATCCACAGAACTGCATTCTAAATGTATTTTTGTATGATTTCAACAGTTTTTAACATTTTCGACGAGTCTAAGATGAGGCTACCGCAAGTGAGCGGACTGAGTTGGATCATGGCGCCTGTCAGTTTCTGTTTGTCAACATTCAAGCATAATATATTAGTTATAATATCTTAATAATTATCCACAGAACTGCATTCTAAATGTATTTTTGTATGATTTCAACAGTTTTTAACATTTTTGACAAGTCTAAGATGAGGCTACCGCATGTGAGCGGACTGAGTTGGATCATGGCGCCTGTCAGTTTCTGTTTGTCAACATTCAAGCATAATATATTAGTTATAATATCTTAATAATTATCCACGGAACTGCATTCTAAATGTATTTTTGTATGATTTCAACAGTTTTTAACATTTTCGACGAGCCTAAGATGAGGCTACCACAAGTGAGTGGACTGAGTTGGATCATGGCGCCTGTCAGTTTCTGTTTGTCAACATGTCTCCAATAATATATTGTTGCAGAAACGTTTACTATACACAATGACTTTAATGTACAGTAAACCTCGGATATATCGGACTCGGATATATCGGAAATTCGCTCACAACGGACCGATAAAAAAGAACCGATTTTTCTGTAATGCATTTCCAATAAAAATTCATTGCATATATCGGATTTTTTTATAACGGATTTCGCCTATTTCGGACAAAATCTCCAGTCCCGTTCCAATGCATTTCCATTAAATTTCCCTGGCATATATCGGATGGCCGCATCGTGGCGCTCCGATTCGCCGAATCGTGACAGGCCGCTATACGACGTCATTTGCAGCGTTTGCAGCGTTGCCTGCGCGTCCAGGTACATTGGAAACATAGTCAAGGAAGTGCCTTTTTATAACGGATAAAATCCGATTTACGCATATATCGGATATAAATCCGATATATGCGTAAAACGGACATTTTCCGGTATACGCATATAACGGATTTCGCTTATATCGGACAAAACCAGTGGGAACAATTGAATCCGATATATCCGAGGTTTACTGTAACATCATTAATATGACATCATTATTCTTACTAATTGGATGATAAAATATACTTGCAGGGGTGTGTAAAGTGGAAGGTGCTTGTCACTGCCGTACTTCCATACGGAAGAAAAGCCATCAAAAAGCCATCAATTAAAGATGGATATTTCTGCTCTACTGAATGAACGAATGAATTTGACTGCCCAAATGGAGGATTACAGACCCAGGTATCAGAATAAAAGGTAAGACTAGTAAGAATATTTGGGGCTAAGAGGTATTTAAGCCTTTATGTTTATTTTTTTCCAGCTGTATTTCTACAATCTAGGGAAAGCTGTTACCGCTTCGGAATATTTGGAGATGGAGTTCTCTGATTAGGAATTAAAATTCTATACAGGTTTCCCCTCACTACATTATTTTTATTGCTACTACTCAGCGTTTCATTGGCGAGCGTTGGTGTGCCGTAATGTATGTCGCTCCCTCAGAGCATAAATTAACCTAAAATGATTGCGTTGAAAAGGACATGGTGATTACATTCAACTAGTTTCAAGCACTTATCCCGGGGACATTAAAAGAGTCATTACAGCTTTGCAGACGACATCTTAAGGTTTGGAAAAAAAAAAACTACAGGACTAAAGGACTGCACAGAAAGTGGCTTCATTCTAATCTGGCTTTTGTTAAATCTATTAATACTAGCAAACCTTTCCTTAGTCTGTGAGAAGTCCAAAAGAGAATTTTGGATCAAAAACTGTTTATTAAAAAAAAGTATCTTGTTGTGTTATCGGTGTCATAAGTGATAATAACGCTTTCTTTGGCAGAAGCCGCTCAGAAGCTATTCGTGTACTCACAACAAGCGTCTCGACCCATTGGAAGTCGATGGAGGTCAGTATAACAACATAGCAGTGTGATTCATAGTGTTGTCTTACTGAGAACAAACTCGCACTCGATTCATCACACTGCAACTTAATACTCAAAAGGTGTATAAACAAATACACAAACATGCCCCAATATCAGGGTTAGCATGGTTAGCACGTAGGCCACACAGTTAGGAGATTGGGAAGACGTGGGTTCGATTCTTGCATGTTCCCCCCCAAAACATGCATGCTAGGTTAATTAGCGACTCCAAATTGTCCATAGGTATGAATGCGAGTGTGAAAGCTTGTTTTTGTTTATATGTGCCCTGTGATTGGCTGGCGACCAGTCCAGGGTGTACCTTCTTCCCCCAAGACAGCTGGGATAGGCTCCAGCATACCCGTCGTGACCCTAGTGAGGATACGCAGCATAGAAAATGAATGGATGGGCCCCAATTTTAGTTTAAAATAATAATAAAAAAACATTTTAAAGTTTTCCCTTATAAGTCATTCATTGGGGCGCTGCAATGACGTCAGCTGCCCTCTTTGCTTTGAGCTCTGGCTGCTCTGGCTCCCTCCGATGGACAGAAGCAGCATTGAAGCACCATGTTTCCAATGATTACAAAGTTTGTGATGAGTTTTCATACCTCATGATTGGCTCCTCACGGATTCGTGCACGCCATAATATGCTACTTTATAACATGGACACCAGTGAGACTTATATAAGAATAAATCAGTTTTTTCCTTTTAAATTTGGTGGATTCGGCTAGCAGTGGTATTTAGGTTGTTTTATCACGACCTAATAACACACATTTAATTATTTTATTTTCTTGTTAAATTAGCATTACGTGTATAATTAATGTTTCGGCAACATGCTAACAAACAGAAATCGCCTTCCGATTTAGCTCACTCAGATGTTTTTTGTCCTATATTTGATCAGGAAATGTGCAAATTGAATGAGTATTGCAGTTATATGAACAAATATTAATATTTATTTGATTGTTATTGTTTTTTTTTTTTAAATTTTCTGTGAATCCGGGTTACTACCTACATTCACTAGTCATCTGTTTGGGTTCAAAATAGTCATCCAGTCCCATTCCAAACAGTTTTGAGCTAACGGCTTTCCAGTCCGATGGGTAAAAGTTGATGTCGTTGATGACAAGAACTCGAAATACGCTTCCATAAATTGGCTGTGATACCATCGTCAAAATCCGGGTTCCCAATTTCGATTCGATTCTAGCAGCTGATGTACTTTTTGTCTTTGGGGTGGCCGCAGTCAAGAGCTCAATATCGGATGTCTTGACAAGCTCAGAGTGCGCATAATCATTCCTGTCACAGCAGACCAGAGTGAGAGCATGAAGAATTTCCTCAGGAGTCGTCATTATCATTGTGTGGAGCTTTGTACTTAGGCCTGTCACCTGTAATTAATGTCAGGGAGAAATGAAGCCGGACTGACTTTAACTCTATAATGGGATGTGAGACGTCCACTTTTCTCCATCATGTACGCCTCCCTCTGAGAAATGGGACGAGGTGTAAAAAAAAAAAAAAAAAAAAAAAGCCAGCTTGATATCGGTCGCTTCTCCCAAATAAAATGGTGAGAATAATCATTCGGAGAAATACCAGTCAATCGTATTTCAATATAAACCAATTTATTCCAAAGAGTTGAACCTTGTACCCTGCAAAAACAACCTCCAAATACGTCAAAATTCTCTAAAAATTACACATTTTTTCTCATTTTGATAAAAAAACAATTCTGTCAATTGGGTAAGCAAATTTTGCTTGGTTAGAAATCTTATATCTGCAATATTTTTAGTACTAAATAATCACATTGTTTTTCATCACATTGCTAAATTTAAGCAAAATTCATTCATTTTTCTACCGCTTATAATCACAAAGGTCTGAAAATTATCTGAAAATGACACAATTTTTCTCATTTTGAGTAAAACAATTCTGTCAATTGGGTAAGCAAATTTTGCTTGGTTAGAATTCTTATATCTGCAGTATTTTTAGTCCTAAATAATCACATCGGTCTTCATAGATTTAAGCAAAATTCATTCATTTTTCTACCGCTTATCATCACAAGGGTCTGAAAATTATCTGAAAATGACACAATTTTTCTCATTTTGAGTAAAACAATTCTGTCAATTGGGTAAGCAAATTTTGCTTGGTTAGAATTCTTATATTTGCAATATTTGTAGTCCTAAATAATCACTTTAGTCTTCTTAGATTTAAGCAAAATTCATTCATTTTTCTAAAGCTTATCATCACAAGGGTCTGAAAATTATCTGAAAATGACACAATTTTTCTCATTTTGAGTAAAACAATTCTGTCAATTGGGTAAGCAAATTTTGCTTGGTTAGAATTCTTATATCTGCAATATTTGTAGTCCTAAATAATCACATTGTTCTTCATCATATAGCTAAATTTAAGCAAAATTAATTCATTTTCCTACCGCTTATAATCACAAGGGTCTGAAAATTATCTGAAAATGACACAATTTTTCTCATTTTGAGTGAAACAATTCTGTCAATCGGGTAAGCAAATTTTGCTTGGTTAGAATTCTTATATCTGGAATATTTGTAGTCCTAAATAATCATATTGTTCTTCATCACATAGCTGGATTTAAGCATGGTGGAGCCTACCCCAGCTGTCTTTGGGCGAGAGGCGGAGTACACCCTGGACTGGTGGCCAGCCAATCACAGGGCACATATAGACAAACAACCATTCACACTCACATTCATACCTACGGACAATTTGGAGTCGCTAATTAACCTAGCATGTTTTTGGAATGTGGGAGGAAACCGGAGTACCCGGAGAAAACCCACGCATGCACGGGGAGAACATGCAAACTCCACACAGAGATGGCAGAGGGTGGAATTGAACTCGGGTCTCTGCTGTGTGGCATGCGCACTAACCACTTTCTATGCCGCATGTCCTCCAATGAACTGCTTTGCTCAGACACAATGCAGAATGGGAAACTTCAAAACTCATATTGGTACTTCTTTGTATATTTTTAGGTACACTTTTGGAGTGTTAAGTTACTGTGTGATGAGTTTAGTGTTTTTTTGCAAGCATAAACTAAATAAACTATTCAACATAGACATGTTTTTGGAATGTGGGAGGAAACCGGAGTACCCGGAGAAATCCCACGCATGCACGGGGAAAACATGCAAACTCGGTCCTGATGCCCGAAGGTGGGATTGAATTCGGGTCTCCTAGCTGCGAGGTCTGCGCGCTAACCACTCGACCCCCGTGCAGCCTGTATATATTTTACATAATATATTATTTATTCTATTAGTATGCTTTTTTTGTATTAAAAAATGGAAACAATAGCGCACTAGTTAAGAAACCCATAAAAGATATTTAATGTGCAGACATCCCGCCGTTGTTTTTTTTTTCCATTTATTTGTTGTCTAGTCAATGAAATAATTGTTTTCTCGGGGCAAACTGTCAAGTTTTGTTTTGGCTCACGGTGCAATTGGTTCCACGGAGCTACAACAAGGAATGAAAGTCAAATATATATACCATTGTTGTAACACGCGGTGTTTTGTTTCATAGTCTAATGATAGACCTCTAAGGAAATGCCTATGAGACGTTTTTAATGGGTTTTGGTCGCCTGTGTCGACTGATTGCAAAAAAAAAAAAAAAAAAAAAACAGGCTGCCTGTCATATCATGTAGACCCAGGTACCGCTGTTGCTCCCGCACTCGTAATTACAAAGGGTTCATTAACTCACAACGCTTTTGCCAATCAAAGGGGTTTTTTACATTATCCAAATTTACATATTCAGGAAATTAACACAATTGGCATGAAAACCCGGGTCATAAAAACGGCAAGGGAAAAAAGTCCATGGATGCCGGTCGGATGGAACCACCCGGAGATCCTTCATCTGGTCACAATTTTAAACCTTCCGATGTCCATTTGTTCAATTCCACAGTAGACTAAATATACCTGACAACGGGAAGAGAAATATACGAATAATCCTTGAACAGCGTTGAACCATAATCACTTTGTACTCGACCCATTCCAGACTAATCAGGTCCCTTAATGGCACCAGCATTACCTGGAAAATATCAATGCTTGTCAATCAGCTTCGTCCCTTCGGTGCTTCGGTGACATGTGAAGGTCAATCTGCAAAAACAATCGAATCAATTTCTATTTTCTATTAAGAGATACAAACAAAGTACGAATAAATAGAAATAAATGAAGTGAAAATATAGGGCTGCACGGTGGACGAGTGGTGGTTGGCGCGTTAGGCATCACACAAGGTGGATCGAGCTAAAGGTGCTCTTTGGTACTGTGACCCCCGCCTCTTGTTCAAATTCAGTTAAGGATGAATGAAATATAGTTGATTGACAGCGACTGTCTTAAGTGTGTCTCGTACACTTTGTCACTTTTCAGACTCGCTCCAATTGTTAAATACCGTAATCGCTTTGAATATCATGGCTTCAAGCTATCGCAATTTTTCAATATATATGAATATGGGTGGTTGAATATTGTTAATTTTGAGAGAAAACTGCATTTTTAAAAACAATTTTTGCCCATCATCCACAATATAAGAACACATGCGTTTGTGTTGTGTGTGCATGCAAAGTAGTGAAAAATTGCTAGCATCCGGGCTGCGCGACGGTCGAGTGGTTAGCACGCAGGCCTCACAGCTAGGAGACCAGAGTTTGATTCCACCCTCGGCTATGTCTGTGTGGAGTTTGCATGTTCTCCCCATCCAAAAAACATGCTAGGTTAATAGGCGACTCCAAATTGTTCATAGGTATGGACATGGTATGGTATGGTCAGGTGGAATTGAACTCGGTTCTCCTAGCTGTGTGGCCTGCGCACTAACCACTTTCTATGCCGCATGTCCTCCAATGAACTGCTTTGCTCAGACAATAAACAATAACAGACACTAAAACAATTCTGTCAATTGGGTAAGCAAATTTTGCTTGGTTAGAATTCTTATATCTGGAATATTTGTAGTCCTAAATAATCACATTGGTCTTCATCACATAGCTAAATTTAAGCAAAAGTCATTCATTTTTCTACCGCTTATAATCACAAGAGTCTGAAAATTATCTGAAAATGACACAATTTTTCTCATTTTGAGGAAAACAATTCTGTCAATTGGGTAAGCAAATTTTGCTTGGTTAGAATTCTTATATCTGGAATATTTGTAGTCCTAAATAATCACATTGGTCTTCATCACATTGCTTAAATTTAAGCAAAATTCATTCATTTTTCTACCGCTTATAATCACAAGAGTCTGAAAATTATCTGAAAATGACACAATTTTTCTCATTTTGAGTAAAACAATTCTGTCAATTGGGTAAGCAAATTTTGCTTGGTTAGAATTCTTATATCTGTAATATTTGTTGTCCTAAATAATCACATTGGTCTTCATCACATAGCTAAATTTAAGCAAAATTCATTCATTTTTCTACCGCTTATAATCACAAGAGTCTGAAAATGATCTGAAAATGACACAATTTTTCTCATTTTGAGTAAAACAATTCTGTCAATTGGGTAAGCAAATTTTGCTTGACACCGTGTTTGCGTGGTTGTGATTCCAGAAAATAACTAGCTAAGAAGGTAAAAATATTGAATTTTTTGGGGTGTTATGTAAACAATACAATTAGCTGTACATTTGTAATCACCTCCCTGCGTAATCAAAGTGTAATTAATACAGGCACATTTTCCCATTTTTCATCTAATTTTGCGACATTAGCCCGGAATGCGGTAAACATGATGCAGGATAAGTGTGGTGATTTATCCTGATTTGGATGATGAAGTACGCCGGGTGTCGAGCGTGACTGATTACGGAAATCATCACTAAATTGTTTTTGAATGTGGGCCACTTTCCCGCAGCACTCCATGAAGGGCACGGGGAGTTGCCGTGTAATTCACCGCAGTGATGTCAGACTTGTAATGTAATTACATACCCATCTGTCTCTCATCGTATTCCTATGACAAGCGCAAAATGTCCAATTATGCTTTCGTTTAAATTGTAATTAGTTCGGCCCAATTTGCTATCCTCCAGTGTGCGGCGTGCACGCAGTCAAAGAGAGATGCGGGTTTCTTTTGCTGGCTTATCTTCAGCTGTACTTTGGCTTTCACACCCAAGGTGGATCTACCTAAAGGTGCTCTTCGGTACTGTGGACCCCCTTGTCCAAATTCAGTCAAGGATGAATGAAATACGGTTGATTGACAGCGACTGTCTTAAGTGTGCGGCACGGCGGTCTAGTGGTTAGCGCGCAGACCTCACAGCTAGGAGACCAGGGTTCAATTCCACCCACATTCCAAAAACATGCTAGGTTAATTAGCCACTCCAAATTGTCCATAGGTATGAATGTGAGTGTGAATGGTTGTTTGTCTATATGTGCCCTGTGATTGGCTGGCCACCAGTCCAGGGTGTACCCCGCCTCTCGCCCGAAGACAGCTGGGATAGGCTCCAGCACCCCCCGCGACCCTCGTGAGGAAAAAGCAGTAGAAAATGAATGAATGAATGAATGTCTTAAGTGTGTCTCGTACACTTTGTCACTTTTCAGACTTGCTCCAATGGTTAACAATACCGTAATCGCTCACCACTTCACTTTGAATATCATGGCTTTAAGCTATCGCAGTTTTTTTTCAATATATATAAATATTGGTGGTTGAGTATTATTAATTTTTTAAATAAAATTTGCCCGTCATCCACAATATAAGAGACAAGAATACACGCCTTTGCCTTGTGTGTGCATTCAAAATAGTGAAAAATTGCAAGCATCCGGGCTGCACGGTGAACGAGTGGTTAGCACACAGGAGACCCCAGTTCGATTCCACCCTAGGTCATCTCTGTGTGGAGTTTGCATGTTCTCCCCGTCCAAAAACATGCTAGGTTAATTAGTGTTATTATTATTATTATTATTATTAGATATATTATTTTTATTATTGTGTGGTTGAATATTATTAATTTTGAGGGATTCCAAATAATAATAATTCCAAAACTGCTAGCATCCCGGCTGCATGGTGGAGCAGTGGTTAGCACGCAGGCCTCACAGCTAGGAGACCCGAGTTCAATTCCACCCTCCAAAAACATGCTAGGTTAATTGGCCACTCCAAATTGTATGAATGTGAGTGTGAATGGTTGTTTGTCTATATGTGACTGCGACCTCTCGTGAGGATAAGCGGTTGAAAATTAGTGAATGAATATTAATTTTGATATTATATTAAAAAACTGCATTTTTAAAAATAAATTCTGCCCATCATCCACAATATAATAGACAAGAATACACACGTTTGCCTTGTGTGTGCATTCCAAATAATTAAAAATTGCTAGCATAACGGACGAGTGGTTAGCACGCAGGCCTCACAGCTAGGAGACCCGAGTTCAATTCCACCCTCGGTCATCTCTGTGTGGAGTTTGCATGTTCTCCCCGCCATTCCAAAAACATGCTAGGTTAATTAGCGACTCCAAATTGTCCATAGGTATGAATGTGAGTGGGAATGGCTGGAGACTGACAACGTGTGTGATGAAAGAATTATCAGGCTGTTCAATTTTAACCCTGAAGAAGATGACTTTAGTGGTTTAAGTTCCCAGTTCCCATGACATTTATGCTAGGCTACTGTTACTAGTAACTAGTCATGTTACACGCACATTCCAAAAACATGCTAAGTTAATTAGCGACTCCAAATTGTCCATAGGTATGAATGTGAGTGTGAATGGTTGTTTGTCTATATGTGCCCTGTGATTGGCTGGCCACCAGTCCAGGCCTATCCGAGACAGCTGGGATAGGCTCCAGCACCCCACGCGACCCTCGTTAGAATAAGCAGTAGAAAATAAATGAATGAATAAAGACAAGTGTTTTGTCTGTAAATACAGTACAACCTTGGTTTTCACTAATAATTTCTCAGATGAAAAGTGAAACGTGTGTAAACCAAAGCAATTAACCTTAACCGCACTATTCCGTGCATGGAAATAGAGTCGATGACGAAACGGAACCTACAAAGTTATACCAGTCTGCTTCATTTTTTTTTTTTTTTTCATTTTTGATTCCACATCAATAAGCGCAGACTTGGTATTTAACCTGTTGTCAGGAAATAACCGACCACTCCAATCCCCATGAAATGAAATATTCGCATTCATTTCATCTCATCGCCGACTCGCCGTGTGCTCTTCTGCGTTTTTTTTTATTTGAAGGATCAGAAAATCCAATCGATAACAAAATGAAACCGCTAAAGCCCAAAAACTCCAATTGAAGTCTGATCTCATCCTCTGGCAAACATGAGTGGATTCGGTTTTAATAGCTGTCTTTAATCCTAGCGATTTAACGCAAAGCAGTACAGTAGGTCAATGATGAAAAAAAAAAAAATGATAATGTTATCCTGAGAAATATTTGAACTTTCAAAGTGAATAAGGGATGAAGAGCCCAAAGTCTCATTCGGAATTACATTCTGTTCCTTTGTATACAAATCGGCTTAGTCATTGTTTTGACAGATTGCACAACAATGCTGTTAAAATTCAACTCCCTTGGAAGGAGACCATCGCAAGCGGAACAGAAGATTGACAATTGGACATCAACAGTTTTGCATTACCATGCCGTGGATGCAAACAAACACAGAAAAAAAAAGGCTTTTCCAGTAAAAGCCCAGGAGTAATTACATACATGCTTAAGCCGGACACGCGGTCTTAACCGTTTCAGGCGGAATATTAACGACTGTGCGGAACATATGAAAACATGTTGAATATCACATTTCCTTAAGGATTCAAAGTGTTTAATTCCATCTGACGGCTAACAGTCCATTAAGCTGAAAGCTCAGACATATTATTAACATTAGCTCGTACATCATACAACTTATTTATACACTCCGTCTGCCATTTTACAACGTTTATAATCCCGCTATTTTTACTTTGCAGAAACCAACCTGTTGGTTGCAATCCTCACGGTGGAGGTGGGACCGCATCAGGGATCAAGTCCGAGCCCCCTTCTTGTTTGCTATGGTGACGGACAGGCTGACAGATGAGGTTAGACAAGATTCTCCATAGACTACGATGGTAATGGTAATGGTTTAATTTCATTTGAACATGCATCAGATTACAATTGAATGCATCCCATAATCAGTTCCCAGTTCCACATGTCCAAAAGGAATAGGAAGAAGCAAAGCTTATTAAATCCTACCCCTCCATCTGGTACTTTTACAATCAGTAACTGTTTACATTTGTTCACTTCCTGCTTTCCTAATATAATTTAAGTTTTTTTGTGTTTATTTTATTTTATTTCATTTTATTTTGATTTTATTTTGATTTTATTTTGATTTTATTTTGATTTTATTTTGATTTTATTTTGATTTGATTTTTAATAAAATAAAATAAAATAGTTTTTAAATTATTTATTTAAAAATAAAATAAAATTATTTTATTTTATTTTATTTTGATTTGATTTGATTTTTAATAAAATAAAATAATTTTAAAATTATTTATTTAAAAATAATAAAATAAAATAAAATAATTTTATTTTATTTTATTTTCGGGCTGCACGGCAATCGAGTGGTTAGCGCGCAGACCTCACAGGTAGGAGACCAGGGTTCAATTCCACCCTCGGCCATCTCTGTGTGGAGTCTGCATGTTCTCCCCGTGCATGCGTGGGTTTTCTCCGGGTACTCCGGTTTCCTCCCACATTCCAAAAACATGCTAGGTTAATTGGCGACTCCAAATTGTCCATAGGTATGAATGTGAGTGTGAATGGTTGTTTGTCTATATGTGCCCTGTGATTGGCTGGCCACCAGTCCAGGGTGTACCCCGCCTCTCACCCGAGTGGTAAAAATTGCTTTGGTTTTTCCACAGACCTTTTAGAACCACTTCATAATGAAAAGCAAGATACCAATGTACTATCTGACTATTTTTCATTGACCAAAAACACCCCTGTTGGATATTCATAAACGATCTTAACTCCGTCCATCATTTGAACACCTGATGTTGAAATTCCTTGGCCCTCCACCCCATCACGGGCCATCATTTACCGCCCTCCTAAACCTAATCCATCCGTCATCTCTGATTCGTCAAAATCCATCACACAACTGTCTATTATGTCACCATCGATCTTTCTCCTGGGTGACTAGCATCCGGCTGAAAAGAAGCACAGATGAGTTGTCAGATATTCTTAACTAAGTCCCAATCCTGGAGTGGTCAGCCAATCACAGGGCACATATAGACAAACAACCATTCACACTCACAAGTATCATTTCATTACATTAAAAGTATACTTATTTTGTTTTTATGGGCCTGCAAAGGACAGCAGTCCTGCCAACAATTCCTCATAGTTATTTATTATTCATTCATTCATTCATTTTCTACCGCTTATCCTCACAAGGGTTGCGGGGGGTGCTGGAGCCTATCCCAGCTGTCTTTGGGCGAGAGTTGGGTTACACCCTGGACTGGTGGCCAGCCAATCACAGGGCACATATAGACAAACAACCATTCACAGTCACAAGTATCATTTCATTACATTAAAAGTATACCTCCTTTTGTTTTTATGGGCCTGCAAAGCACGGCAGTCCAGCCAACAATTCCTCATAGTTATTTATTATTCATTCATTCATTCATTTTCTACCGCTTATCCTCACGAGGGTCGCGGGGGATGCTGGAGCCTATCCCAGCTGTCTTCGGGCAAGAGGCGGGGAACACCCTGGACTGGTGGTCAGCCAATCACAGGGCACATATAGACAAACAACCATTCACACTCACAAGTATCATTTCATTACACTAAAAGTATACCTCCGTTGTTTTTATGGGCCTGCAAAGGACGGCAGTCCAGCCAACAATTCCCCATAGTTATTTATTATTCATTAATTTTCTACCGCTTATCCTCACGAGGGTTGCGGGGGATGCTGGAGCCTATCCCAGCTGTCTCCGGGGTACCGAGGCGGGGTACACCCTGGACTGGTGGCCAGCCAATCACAGGGCACATATAGACAAACAACCATTCACACTCACAAGTATCATTTCATTACATTAAAAGTATACTTCTTTTGTTTTTATGGGCCTGCAAAGCATGGCAGTCCAGCCAACAATTCCTCATAGTTATTTTTTATTATATCTTATTTATTTATAAGAACTCCCATACTTTATGTCACTGGATAGGTGGTTAGCTATCGTTGGTAGGCAGGCCCATTTATTTAAAAACTCTTGAAGAAAAAAAACTTTTATTGCCGTATATGATACGCATGGTGGTACTCATGCAGTACTTAGTAGTATATCCATATCTCAGTAACCACAGCTAATGGAGGAAGAATGAAAAATATGGCATAAATCGAATCATCAATAATAACATGCCCCAAGAAGGTCTAATGTATCATATTCCCTAGTGGTATTACTCAAGGCTGCATTAAAAAAGTAGTAATAGTAGTACAAATATGTATGGCAACAATTCAGTGCCTCTGATTAGAATCCTGGAATTGTAAATTGCGGCTAATTAGGCTGTCATGGGTTCATTAAGGGCCTGCAACGACTCAGCTCTCCTCACCTGCATGTATATTAAAACTCATTAGGCCGCTTGTCTGAGACACCACTTGCATTAATTGCCATTGATGCCCCGGCTCTCCGCATCGGATTTTCTTCACGCATCCCTGAACTCCATTGTTCCTAACATCGAAAGTCACTTTTAATCTCGTTTACTTTTGCACCTATTGTTATACAAAAAGGGTATTCCAACCTTTATCCGCCATAGGCTACAATTTGCGCTCAAGGTTTGTAGTATTATTAGTAGTAATAATGGTAGTGTTTGGGCTATAGTTTCATACACCAGGCACCGCGTGTTGTAATTTTTAATAAGCAGCGCAGTCTGGCGCACCCGGACCTCTGCACCTCCCAACGGCGGAAGTGTCAAAAAACGGAGGGAAGCCCAGTGTAATCTTAACCAATCAAATGAATGGCTTTCATTGCCTGAAAATGCGCAATTTTCAATCAAAATTACCCGCAAAAATGCGACTTATACTGCAGTGCGACTTATGTATGTTTTTTGTCTACCTAATTATGTATTTTTGGCCTTGTGCTACTTATACTCCAGTGTGACTTATGTATGTTTTTTTTCACGTAATTATGCATTTTTGGCCTCGTGCAACTTATATTCCAGTGTGACTTATGTATGTTTTTTTTCTACCTAATTATGCATTTTTGGCCTTGTGCGACTTATACTCCAGTGCGACTTATGTATTTTTTTTTACCTAATTATGCATCTTTGGTCTTGTGCTACTTATACTCCAGTGTGACTTATGTAAGTTTTTTTTTTTAACATAATTATGCATTTTTGGCCTTGTGCTACTTATACTCCAGTGTGACTTAATGTAAGTCTTTTTTTTAAACATAATTATACATTTTTGGCCTTGTGCGACTTATACTCCAGTGTGACTTATGTATGTTTTTTTCTACCTAATTATGCATTTTTGGCCTTGTGCGACTTATATTCCAGTGTGACTTATGTATGTTTTTTTCTACCTAATTATGTATTTTTGGTCTTGTGCTACTTATACACCAGTGTGACTCATGTAAGTTTTTTTTAACATAATTATGCATTTTTGGCCTTGTGCGACTTATACTCCAGTGCGACATATGTATGTTTTTTTCTACTTAATTATGTATTTTTGGTCTTGTGCTACTGATACTCCAGTGTGACTTATGTAAGTTTTTTTTAACATAATGATGCATTTTTGGCCTTGTGCGACTTATACTCCAGTGCGACTCCAGTGCAAGGTGCGCTTTGCCTGCGCCGAGAATAGACCAGGTCAGAGCTGGCGCGTTTGGCACGATGTTTTGTCACAAAATTGTCACTGCGCCAATCTGAAAATGTGAACCTCTCCTAGTGCGCCTCCACAGTGGTGCGCATGACAGAATTACCACTCCATGGGCTCCTCCACCCTGTGATTTCCCAATGTGTCGAGATGCTACCATACGCTACGTCAGCTCGCCAACCCCTCCTGCTAGCTTGACATTGCTAAACACTTTTATGCCGCATGCTAGCCCTGAATTAAAAAGCTAAAGTTCTGACCAGAACCATACATATTTAACATCCATGAACGATTGTATTCATGTTAGAACAACACATTCATTTTATGATGCCGTGACTTAATCAGTAACTCTGAGAAGATAACGCCTTCCGCCAAAAGACAAGAGTCAAATTAAAGGAAAAAGTTGTAGTCATCAGGGTTTTTGTATCTAATGATAGAAATTTCACCCCATGTAGATGAAACACATCAGCTTCTTGACAACATTTTTGTTCCACGCCATTAATCTGCAGAGACTTCCTCGGTGGAGAAAAACAAAATGGAATTAATTAGGACCATGCAGGAAACCAAGTTGAGGAATTAATAAAATAGCGTTTGCTCGTTAATGGACACTAAACAAATGATGCCATTACTCTTTAAAAGGGTTGGCTCGGTGCGCTGGGGCTCGTTTCTGATTCAATTACAATGCGGAGGGAACGCCGTCTACGTTTCTTAAATGAGCTTTCAATGAGAAAATATAACTAGGAATTATAACGTGGGTCCCGGGGAACAAACCTTAGCGTTTTTGCTTAGGAATTTTACTTTGTGTGCAAGTTGTGGCTTGCTTTTTAGGACAAGTGTTTTACTTTACTAAGTCAAATTACGCAATTCTTTGCATCTAGAATGACAACAGGCAAAAAACAAGACTTGGATTTAGTGTAGAAAAAATGTGACTGGATTCCAGACATATCTAGACATTGACACAAAACCGTTCATTTCAGTGAACCGGATCATTCTGGTTAATTCAGTAAAAAGATCCGTTCATTTCAGTCATTTCGGTCAATGGGTTGTTAGCATGTGACAGCTCTGTCTCCCGTTTCTATGCTCTTATTTTGTCTAAGTGTGACTTATGTATGTTTTTTTCTACCCAATTATGCATTTTTGGCCTTGTGCAACTTATACTCCAGTGAGACTTATGTATGTTTTTTTTTACCTAATTATGCTATTCTGGCCTTGTGCGACTTATACTCCAGTGCGACTTATGTATGTTTTTTTTTTACCTAATTATGCATTTTTCGCCTTGTGCAACTTACAGTATACTCCAATGTGACTTATGTATGTTTTTTTGTACCTAATTATGCATTTTTGGCCTTGTGCGACTTATACTCCAGTGTGACTTATGTATGTTTTTTTTAAATCTAATTATGCATTTTTGGCCTTGTGCTACTTATACTCCAGTGTGACTTGTGTATTTTTTTTTTACCTAATTATGCATTTTTGGCCTTGTGCGACTTATACTCCAGTGTGACTTATGTATGTATGTTTTTTTTTTTTTTTTACTAATTATGCATTTTTGGTCTTGTGCAACTTATACTCCAGTGCGACTTATGTATGTTTTTTTTTTTACCTAATTATGCATTTTTGGCCTTGTGCGACTTATACTCCAGTGTGACTTATGTATGTTTTTTTTTTTTTACCTAATTATGCATTTTTGGCCTTGCGTGACTTATACTCCAGTGTGACTTATGTATGTTTTTTTTCTACCTAATTAGTGCGACTTATGTATGTTTTTTTTAACCTAATTATGCATTTTTGGCCTTGTGCGACTTATACTCCAGTGTGACTTATGTATGTTTTTTTTTTTACCTAATTATGCATTTTTGGCCTTGCGTGACTTATACTCCAGTGTGACTTATGTATGTTTTTTTTCTACCTAATTAGTGCGACTTATGTATGTTTTTTTAACCTAATTATGCATTTTTGGCCTTGTGCTACTTATACTCCAGTGTGACTTATGTACGTTTTTTTTTACCTAATTATGCATTTTTTGCCTTGTGCAACTTATACTCCAGTGTGACTTATGTACGTTTGTTTTTTTACCTAATTATGCATTTTTGGCCTTGTGCGACTTATACTCCAGTGTGACTTATGTATGTTTTTTTTTTTTACCTAATTATGCATTTTTGGCCTTGCATGACTTATACTCCAGTGTGACTTATGTATGTTTTTTTAAATCTAATTATGCATTTTTGGCCTTGCGTGACTTATACTCCAGTGCGACTTATGTATGGTTTTTTCTACCTAATTAGTGCGACTTATGTATGGTTTTTTTTAACCTAATTATGCATTTTTGGCCTTGTGCTACTTATACTCCAGTGTGACTTATGTACGTTTTTTTTTTAACCTAATTATGCATTTTTGGCCTTGTGCGACTTATATGCCAGTGTGACTTATGTATGTTTTTTCCAACCATTCAATGATGAGTTCTTTGGTGATGTAGTTCCTTTTTAACTATACTACTACCTTCTTCATGTCATATTAGTACCAAGGTTATGAAAGATGTTCAGTCCATTCCTTAAATCACCATCAACTTAGAGAACTATCGGTGCGGTGGCCTGGTGTTTAACATTTACCAGCATCCGTTCCAACAAGTCAGCACGGCCTTGACCGTGTCCGTCGCCGTTATTCTTGCCGCACACCCTCGCAGCTCTGCCGACTTAAGGAACGGGAATGGATTTGAGCCTGAGGCTAAAGATAATGCTCTTAATCTCTGGACTCCACCGTGTGAGCGCGGCTGTGCGCCGTCCACAAACATGGCCGTCTGACCACGGCGCCGGCTTGTTGCTAAAGGCCAAAAGAGACACATCCCGTCGCCCCACTCGCGGTGCTAGGTGCGGCATGCACAGCCACGGGGTGACAAGTGATGGGGTGATGGGGTCAAACGGAGGGGGTGGAAGGGGGGGGTGATGAGTCGGAGGGATATGAGGGTCTGCCTTACCTGAAGACACTGAGACCTTCCTCTAATCTACTCAGGGAGAAAATTGCAGAGCTCAATTTAAGACCTAACCCATGAAATTAACACCTCCAGCTCTCTTTTTTTTTTTTTTTTTTGCTACCAAGAGTGATTTCACAGAACGGGTAGCCCTCTTTTAAACTTCTCAAAGTGAGCGAGGCCCCGGAATTCATTTTGGGGCTTCACGTTATGTTGTCCGACTTCTATATGGAGGTTAAACATACATACAGGGATGCAGGTTATACGGGAAATCGGATTCCGTTTACTGACTGGAGCCAATCTGAGTCACGTATTTGGGTCCACGTATACATGGGTCCATGTATACATGGGTCCACGTATACATGGACCCAAATATTCCAATTGCGTTCGGTTTATTTGCTCAAACGGAAAGAATTTAACCTTTGTATACACCTCATTCCGAAAGAAAAGTACCAATCTGAATGAATATATAATCGGATTCATCCATTTTTCTCCGCTTATCCAGGTCCGTGTCGCGGTCCCCGGCCACCTCCTCCAGCTCCACCGGGAGGACACCAAGGTGTTCCTTGCCCAGCTGTGAGACATAATCCCTCCAGCGTGTCCTAGGTCTGCCCCCTGGGTTTTTTCCCGGCTGGGCATGCCCGGAACACCTCACCAGGTCTGGTAATCCTGGCGTCCTGGTAATCAGATTCCCAGGGGTGGAATATTCCTTTCCCCAATCCGATTGAGGTATCTTGTATATATAATGTAATATATTATAATATATATTATAATATATATAATAATATAACAATAATAATAACTACTAAACACAGATTTTAAACACATAGATATATATTTTTTTTAATTTTTCTTTTTCTTTTTTTTGTCACGTACCGAAGTACGAGGGGATACGACCATACAGATTATCATGATTAACTGGTTCTAGACCTGACCGTGGTAAGTGAAATTTCACCAAGTAGTATTTCCTTTACTTCATTTAACCATTTTTTATGCTTGAAAATGCATAATTTTAATTTTAATTTTAATTTTAATTTTAATTTTAATTTTAATTTTAATTTTAATTTTAATTTTAATTTTAATTTTAATTTTAATTTTAATTTTAATTTTAATTTTAATTTTAATTTGTTCACTTCCTGCTTTCCTAAAATAATTTAAGTTTGTTTTTTGTTTTTGTTTTTTTTTTATTTTAATTTTTATTTTTATCCTCCGAAGTATCGGATGACATTTTTAGCTAATTGGTTGTTTTTAGCCTTATGCATTATTGTAGCTATTAATTTTTTATATTTTGGAAAAACCCTAATATAGGAAAGCCTCAAAATCCAAAGTGTGATCCAAAGTGATTGTATTTAAAATTAATGTACTTAAGTGCCTTTTAGAACCACCTATTATAATATAATATAATAATAATATATTATAACAGCTGACATGTGTATATCAGTTACACTGATACTTATATATTATATATTATATAATATACACTTATATATTAAGTGTTATATGAGAATATAAACGGTAACGACTATTATAAGAACCGGTGTAAGAGTTCAAATTAGTTCCCACTTGACGATGGCAGCCATTGGATGTTCCATTTTGATGATGGTTCCATTGTTAATAGATTCCTATTATGTCTGATTGCTTAATTAGGACCAGCAAAGGGATAAAAGGTTAAGACTAAATAAAGAACTCCCACTTTCTCTCTCTCTCTCTCTCTCTTTCTCTCTGCGATTGTCAATATCGATGTCATTCATCGACGAACCAATCAAAAGGTTGACCACGTGACACATTTAAAGCCGTCAACTCAAACTCTCCGCTGATGTCTCGTTATCCCCTTTGCAGAAAATTGCAGCCATCCTGAACAGAATTTCAATGATGCACTTCTGAAAAAAAAAAAAAAAAAAAACATTTGCTAGGATTAAAGATGTGACAAAGGCCACTCATTGCAATCAAGGGACGCTGATTAGCGCTTTAAAACACCAGGACAAAACCATGCGTTCAATAATAAATGTCTTTACCTTTTTACGCATTTTTAACGCAGTGCATTTATCGGAACAACACAACAATATCGGAACAAAACAAAAGGGGAATTAACTACATTTTTCCAAATATTAATTGCATTTAAAGTCAGATATGTATGACTTACTGTAGTATATGTCAGGGGTGGGCAAACTACGGCCCGGGGGCCACATCCGGCCCGCCAAGTGTTTGAATACGGCCCGCCCAATCTTTCAAAAGTATTTCATTTAAACTCAACATACAACCTGGCATCATGGCCTGAGCCAACCTTTTGATGGTTGTATCAATTTCGTTTTTTGACATGGTCTGTTGTTTACAAAGTGCTCCTGAAAAAAGGGACACAAGCACATAATAATAATAATAATAATTATTATTATAATAATAATAATTATTATTATTATTATTATTATAATAATAATTATTATTATTATTATTAGATTATTAGATTATTATAATTATTATTAGAACTATTGTGATTATTATAATTATTATATTAATGCTAATTATTATATTAATTATATATAATATTATTGTTATAATTGCATATTTTACATAATAATAATATAATAATTATTATTTTAATTTTATTGTAATTATTATAATATTTTATTATTTTTAAAATATTTAAATCTAAATATAAAATAATAAATAATAATAGCAGATTGCATGACAATTTTACAGATACAATAATACCAGGTGGACTGTTACGTGTAAAATATATATAGTCTGCCCCCCCCCCCCCCCCCCCCCCCCCCCCGTAAATTTTGTCATATCAATGCGGCCCGCGAGTCAAAAAGTTTGCCCACCCCTGGTATATGTGGTGTGCATTCAGGGCCAGCAGAGCCTTCTCCGCTGGCCTAGTCATTAGCACAGCATTTACTGACATACATTTATTCATATAATTTAAAATTAGTATTTTGTTTCCGGCCCCTGTCATATACATACTATTATATTATGATAACGCTGTTTTTTCTTTTTTTTTTTTTTTTTAACCAATCAGACTTCAGATATGCCTCTCAGGGCCAGCATGCAGGCTCCCGCTTTTGATTGGTTAATCAGGCATTCAGTCCTGATTGGTTGATTATATAACATTTGTCATGTTATCAGATAAATAAAGCGCCAAAAAAAAGAGTGGAAAAATAGTCAAAAATGTTATTTTTGACTATTAATGTTAATGTTTTTTAATGTTATTTTAGTTTAATTAATAACTAATAATAACGAATAATTTTTCAAATATATTTAATAATATATCAAATATATTTAATAATAAATGTTATAATATATATAATATAAATATTCATTCATTCATTCAGGGTTGAATTCCACCCTCGGCCGTCTCTGTGTGGAGTTTGCATGTTCTCCCCATGCATGCGTGGGCCATCACTAAACTCATCACACAGCAACCTAACACTCCCAAGTTATAACTAATAACTATACAAACATATACAAATATATTGGCTGCACGGCGGTCGAGTGGTTAGCGCACAGAACTCACAGCGAGGAGACCAGGGTTCAATTCCAACCCTCGGCCATCTCCGTGTGGAGTTTGCATGTTCTCCCCGTGCATGCGTGGGGTTTTTTTTTCCAGTTACTCCGGTTTCCTCCCACATTCCAAAAACATGCTAGGTTAATTGGCTACTCCAAATTGTCCATAGGTTTCCTCCCTAACAGCACTCGATTCATCACACTGCAACTTAATACTCAAAAGGTGTATAAACAATACTAATACTAATTTATACTAATACTAAAATACTAATTTCGCAAGGGGGCAGCACAGCTAGGAGACCAGGGTTCAATTCCAACCCTCGGCCATCTCTGTGTGGAGTTTGCATGTTCTCCCCGTGCATGCGTGGGTTTTCTCCGGGTACTCCGGTTTCCTCCCACATTCCAAAAACATGCTAGGTTAATTGGTTACTCCAAATTGTCCATAGGTTTCCTCCCTAACAGCACTCGATTCATCACACTGCAACTTAATACTCAAAAGGTGTATAAACAATACTAATACTAATACTAATTTATACTAATACTAAAATACTAATTTCGCAAGGGGGCGGCACAGCTAGGAGACCAGGGTTCAATTCCAACCCTCGGCCATCTCTGTGTGGAGTTTGCATGTTCTCCCCGTGCATGCGTGGGGTTTTCTCCGGGTACTCCGGTTTCCTCCCACGTTCCAAAAACATGCTAGGTTAATTGGCTACTCCAAATTGTCCATAGGTTTCCTCCCTAACAGCACTCGATTCATCACACTGCAACTTAATACTCAAAAGGTGTATAAACAATACTAATACTAATTTATACTAATACTAAAATACTAATTTCCCAAGGGGGCGGCACAGCTAGGAGACCAGGGTTCAATTCCAACCCTCGGTCATCTCTGTGTGGAGTTTGCATGTTCTCCCCGTGCATGCGTGGGGTTTTCTCCGGGTACTCCGGTTTCCTCATTACATTAGAACTCCTACTACTATAACTGCGATAAAGTAGGGTTTACTGTATATCATACCGGTTGATATGTCGGTAACGAAGTGTCGCACGATGTCGGCGATACGTAAGAAAGTCGCTATTGAGCACTCAATAGCAATAGTAACTATTAAAAAATAACACTTAACACGAGAAGCAAAAGACGCACAACGACATCGACCGACGTCATGTCAGCGGGGGGGGGGGGGGCACGCTACTTAACAGCCCCGTATTGAAAACCGGCGAGTTTGTGAACGCGCGTCGGCGTGTCCGTTTGAAAAGCGAGCGTTGGTGTTCGCCCATGAAGCGGAATTGCTCACGGTGGGACAGATAGGGAGCAGCTGTGGGTAATTGTTTTGCTCAGTTGCTGAGGCTCATCCTGGCCCTTTATAGATAAGCTGGAGTAAATCTGCCTTGATGTCCTGAGAGAGGAGGAGAGAAGATGGAAAAACAGAGGAGAGCAAACACGGGGGCCTCGCTTGCTTCGAGTTTCAAATGATTCTTCAAGACCCCCAAAGCGTCAAATGACTTTTAGAATCAAGTAAAAGGGAAAGGGAAAAGGCTTTGCTGGACCGCTCCTCCAGACTCCTACGCACAATGCTTCATACTAGTATGTTGGATCATATCCATAAGTGGCAAAATACATAGAAATATGAAAGTCGTGTCAAGCGATGGACGGCAACGCCTGGAAGATAGCATAGTGTAAGCACCAAGGACCAAGGACGGGCCATTGTTCTACAAGATGCACACAATATTACTTATATAAATATAATGAATAATAATATAATAATGAATAATAATGAATAATATAATAATATAATATAATAATAAAAAATAATAATTTTCGTACATTTTGACTTTCTCAATATAATTTTTTTATCATTATTAATACTCTCTTACATGAAGATGTAAAACAAAACGTGGTCAAAATATACTCATCAAGCCCGAGTGGCACACTAATGCAACGTTAGCATGCTAAACTAAGCTAACATTGCTAGTTTCCATTCAGGTTCCGCCACCTTCTGCCGATGTTTTAGCGCCATTTCAACATGTTTAGGTCGGAATGGTTGCGATGTTTGTAATGAGATTCCGCCATGATTTTGCTATTTAGCTATTTAGCATGATTAGCTATCGATTTAGCTATTATAACTACTCCCCATGACAACATTCATTCACATGTCAATTTCTGTGGGATTCTGCGTTAAACAGTAAATTACGTTTTCTGAAAATCATACAGCACTCGATTCATCACACTGCGACTTAATACTCAAAGGTGTATAAACAAATACACAAATATGCCCCTAACATGTCGAATGGTTAGCATGTAGGCCACACAGTTAGGAAATCGTGAAGACGTGGGTTCGATTCTCGTTGTGGAGTTTGCATGTTCTCCCCAAAAGCATGCTAGGTTAATTAGCGACTCCAAATTGTCCATAGGTATGAATGTGAGTGTGAATGTCAAGGACCAAGGACGGGCCATTGTTCTACAAGATGCACACAATATTACTTATATAAATATAATGAACTGATAATGTAACAATAGTACAGTATAGTACAGTCGTCCCTCTAGAGCACGTTTTTTTTTCAGAAATTAATTAATCAATGATCACTCTATCATGGTAGAAAATGGTCTATTTTTAGTCAAAACATATGAAACTACAAGTGAAATGTAGTATTCTGGTCACTAGGTGGTCACATATTTCGCATCAGGATTGTGAATGATGGGCAAAATAAATTAAAAAAAATGTAAAGGTTAGCTAGGAAACATACAATACAAGCACCAATATTCATTCATTCATTCATTTTCTACCGCTTATCCTGACGAGGGTCACGGGGAATGCTGGAGCCTATCCCAGCTGTCTTCGGGCGAGAGGTACACTCTGGACTGGTGCCCAGCCAATCACAGGGCACATATAGACAAACAACCATTCATACTCATGAGGAATTTATTATTTATTATTATTTATTATTGTTTTATTGTATTATTGTTTGTTATTATTATTTATAATTACTATTATTGTTATCTATTATTACTATTATTATTTATTATTATTTATTATTAATTATTAATTATTATTAATTATTAATTATTATTAATTATTATTTATTATTAATTATTATTATTTATTATTATTTATTATTAATTGTAATTATTAATTATTAATTATTAATTATTAATTATTAATTATTAATTATTAATTATTAATTATTAATTATTAATTATTATTTATTATTTATTATTTATTATTTATTATTTTTTATTATTATTTATTATTGTTTTATTGTATTATTGTTTTATTGTTTGTTATTATTGTTTGTTATTATTATTTATTATTACTATTATTGTTATCTATTATTACTATTATTTATTATTTATTATTTATTATTTATTATTTATTATTTATTATTTATTATTTATTATTTATTATTTATTATTTCATTCATTTTCTACCGTTTTTTCCTTACCAGGGTCGCGGGGGTGCTGGAGCCTATCCCAGCTGTCTTCAGGGCGAGAGGCGGGGTACACCCTGGACTGGTGGCCAGCCAATCACAGGGCACATATAGACAAACAACCATTCATACTCATGAGGAATTATTTATTATTTATTATTATTTTTGTTATTAATGATGATGTATTATTATCATTTATTATGATTTAGTATGATTTATTGTTTATTAATATTTATTATTATTTGTTATTATTGTGTTATTAATTATGAGTTATGATTTATTATTGTTTATTATGATTTATTATTATTTATTGTTGTTTATTATGATGTATTATTATTTATTATTACTATTATTGTTATTATTGTTATTATTGTTATTATTAATTATTATTATTTATTTTTTGTGTGTGCTCCGGCAACTAAAAGAGTCCTTTGAACCTCGTCGGCGCGTCGGGAAGTGAATACTCCATCAACAGCGGCGTGCTGGAAAACCAGCGACCGGGTCGGCGGAATCCTAGATAAACATAGTGGAGATGCTGCCCGCTGTCAACAGGCACATTCATAGGCAGACAATGGCGCTCTGATCAGAACAATGATTATCTGGGTCTTCTGCCCCCCCCCCCCCCCCCCCACCCCCACCCCCCTGTCATTGGCAGCCCACTTTCTCCTATCCCTATCATTTTAATTAATTGTGTGATATTTCCAGAAGTCTGGCTTGTATGGAAGCCTAATGAGAGAGCTCATCAAAAGACACACAAGCCGGCTGGCATGATGTAGTGTACTTTTTAGCCTTCAAGCCAATTACTTGCTTTTCTTCGTTTCTCATCATCATAGCGTCCGGAACCACACACACAATAAAAAAATAAATAAAAAAAAAATCCTAGTTTGCCCAAGCAAAACTCGATTTGGTGTTTTTTTTTTTTCTTTCATTTAGTTCTTCCTTTGAGGTAAGATTTTTTTTATTTTTTTTTATTTGTTTGTTTCCGCTGTTTTTGATCTTGCGTACTGATAGCCATCTCAATGACTTTAATCAGCCATCCATCAATGTGACAATGCTGTGAAAAATAAAGGTTTCCAGGCGCGAGCTAATTAATCTGCCTGCGCCTGTCTGCCCCGCACTGCTCAATCATGGGAGTAAATAAAGGCAGTCATGAATGTAATTGTTTGTTTTCTGTGCATAGTTTTTTTGGGGGGGGCACCTTTTCAAGCCAAGGAGCTGTGGAAGTTGACCTTTCTCTTTCATTTGCCAAAAGGTATTGCACAAAAGCCAATGAGGCAGCTGCATACATAAATGTCAGCTTCCTGCAACGGTACGCTTATGTATGTGCAATATGCATAAAATGACAATTCCTATTCACAGGCTCTCTACATCTGCGGTAGGAACAGAAGATGGGGGTCCAGGATGGTCATGAGCGGTTCATTGACTTGACTCCTTTGGAGTCCCTTCGCTCTGTCGTGGTAATAAATCATGCATTATATAAATCATGAGTGGTTGAACTACTATATGGTGCATTTTTTGTAGCATAAACATGGATAAATGAACTAAACAAACAAATATCAATTATTCATAAGATGCATAAGATGTAATGTTACTTGTCACACAGAATATTGTTTATTTTTATTGTTTATTATTATTAATTATTATTTATATTATTATTTATTATTTATTATTATTATTTATTACTATTATTGTTAGTATTTATTATTATTAATTAGTATTTGTTGGTATTAATTATTTTTATTATTTATTTTTTATGTATTATTTATTATTATTTATTGTTGTTTATTATTATTATTTATTATTATTTAATTATTATTTATTATTATTATTTAATATTACTATGATTGTTATCTATTATTACTATTATTATTATTATTAATTATTAATTATTATTATTGGTTATTATTTATTATTAATTATTACTATTATTGTTATTATTTATTATTACTCTTATTGTTGGTATTTATTATTATTAATTATTATTTGTTGTTATTAATTATTATTATTATTTACTATTTATTTTTATGTATTTATTATTATTTAATTATTGTTTATTTATATTATTTAATTATTGTTTATTGTTATTATTTATTATTGCTATTATTGTTAGTATTTATTAATATTAATTATTAATTAGTATTTGTTGGTATTAATTATTTTTATTATTATTTATTTTTTATGTATTATTTATTATTATTTATTGTTGTTTATTATTATTATTTATTATTATTTAATTATTGTTTATTATTATTATTTAATATTACTATTATTGTTATTATATATTATTACTATTATTATTATTAATTATTACTTATTTTTTATTGTTATTATTTATTGTTATTATTACTTATTGTTATTATTATTATTATTTATTGTTATTGTTAGTTTATTATTATTGATTACTATTTATTATTATTTATTATTATACAGGAGCCAGGCAACAACATTTTGTTGGCAATTTCACTGCTGTGTTATTGTGCAATGACAATAAAGGAAGTCTACGTCTATGTATTCTATGGCGATATAAAAATGGAACATGTAATGATTAGACTCTCCACTATAATACTGTATATGAATATTAATATTCAGTATAGCTACTCCAGGCTCCATTCAATACTGTGCAATATTAAGATCTCTAAGTGCAATATATTAAGTTCTAAGTGAAGTATTTCTATAATGCCTCATATTAACTCACTAGCAAGATCTCACAGACTGGTCATATATTTCATCTCATTTCATATTATCTGCAAACTGTATTTGTATATAACTCTGGGTAAAATTTTTGAATTGTTAAGACTTGGGTTGTTTATATTGTTTATTTTTTTATATTGTATATTTTGTACTTTGTACTGATTAACTGATTCTGTACTCTTGCTGCTGTACAATGCAAATTTCTGCTACTTTACTGGACTCATAATTCAAAAATACAAATAAAATACAATACAAAAAAAGTACACACAATTGATTCCCTATGCAACTTTTAACATGACAAAGCACAAACCCAATGTAGCTTGTATTAGCATGTCCGATTTTAGCATTAGCGATTTTAGCATATTTTTAAAACATAACTTATTGAACATTTTTATGATATAACAATTAATATTTAAACACAATGTACTAATTTATTAATTACAGCTACTTAGGACGTTGATATGTCAGTCCTGAACACCAGCTTCCGGTGGGCTAATTGCTTCCTTGTTCTGGCTAAAACCGGAAGTGATGTAACGGTCCTGAAGCTAGCTTTATTGACAACCGGAACAAGACAAAAATCGCACAGCTGAACTAAAGTGAGTGTTGTTTCCTGTCTCTTTGTTTTCATTGTACATTAAGCTAAATTCTGGTATATTAATATATATTAGTGTATATTTACATTCATACTCCGTAGTCCTTCCCATCTATTGTGAGTATCTGCTTTTTTCTACTTTTGCCTGTCGACTCCATGTGACATGTTCATGAAAGTCTGTATTTTTGACAATTGAAACGCTCTCTCACTCCAAAGGGTAAAATGGCGATTCCCGAGAGCCGCTGTATGTTTGATAATAGCACAGTTAATCAGTAGCGAAATAATAAATGTTTACATGCCTCTAGCAGAGCTGTAATAGGCATGCCTTAACTCAATTGCTCGTCCTGCCGTGTTACAAAAGGAAAATAGGCACAGCGTGACTTTAATAGTTTTTTTTGGAATGTATTAATGTCTCTGTTTATTGAATTACTAAACAGCTTTTTCATATTCATTTAACTTATGTTTACACAAGCTGGGGTAGTAAAATGGTACTGTTGTAATGATACACAGGATTTTTTTTTAGGATTAAATGTTCTAGTTTTGGAGTAATAATAATGTATTGAAGTACTCGAGACTACATTGTTTAAAAATTGTAGTGCAGCCTTTTTGTTTTGATTTATTTAATAACCTCATTTTTTATTGCTTGTTGTTGGCTTATTGTTGTTACTACTGCCTGTGTGGTACAGTAATTGTTATTTTCATGTACGCATTGCTTACCTTGAACCCACCAGAAGCCCCGCATGCTTTTTGCTTGAAATTCTGATTATTATAATTCTGAATTCATAGCAGACCACTTAGGCTACAACTAAATAATACCGTAATTTCCGTAATGTATAAGACGCACCGGTATTTAAGCCACACTCACTAATTTAGAGAGTGTGTGTACGCATCATAAAATATTATTATTATTATTATTATTATTATTATTATTATTATTATTATTATTATTATTATTATTATTGTGCCATATTATGGCACAAGGAGGTCATTACTCAATATAATGTATCAGTCTGTCTCACGGTGTCACCTTACAAAGAACCCTAAACTCATCACACAGCAACTTAACACTCAAAAAGTAGCTAAGAAATCTCCAAGTACCCATATAATTTTACAATAATAAAAAACAAATATTTCTATGTTTTCCCATAATGCATTTCGTCTGATGAAAGGATTTTCATTGGAGCAAAAGCGGCACAGAAAATGGAGGAATTCATGGTGCTGCAATGCTGCCTCTGTCCACCAGAAGGAGCCACAGGAGCTCAGAGCTCACATGGAGGCTGACATCAATGCAGTGTGCCCGGCAGGTACGAATGCATGCTGTGCTTGTTATTATAATAGTTTTTTGTTTGTTTTTTTAAACTCATAATGGTACTTGTGAGTGTGAATGGTTGTTTGTTTATATGTGCCCTGTGATTGGCTGACCACCAGTTCAGGGTGTGACCCGCCTTTCGCCCGAAGACAGCTGGGATAGGCTCCAGCACCCCCCACGACCCTTGTTAGGATAAGCGGCAGAAAATGAATGAATGAATGAATATTGGTACTTTTATTGTATGTTTCTTAGCTAACCTTTACATTTTTTTAAAATTTATTTAGCCCCTCATTCAGAATCCTTATGCGAAATATAAACACGCATTGTTGCTTATGTCATATTAACACGTTTTATCGCGTTATAATGCGTTGACTCGGTGTGAGTGGGACAATATTTTAATACAAATAAAATAAAATTAATGAATTAAAATAAAAGATTACAGAATCAGTTAAGCAGTACAAAATACACAATATAAAAAATAAATAAAATAAAATAAAAAAAATTTAAATTTTTAAATTAAAATAAAATATATACAACCCAAGTATTAACAAATGAACAATTTTACAAATTATATACAAATACAGTTTGCAAGATAATATGAAATATGAGATGAAATATATGACCAGTCTATACACTATGAGATCTTGCTAGTGAGTTAATATGAGTTAATAAGAGGTAGTAGTTCAAAGTCTAAAAAAAGACTAGGGGCTTCTACACTAGAAATTCCCTGAGAGACTTATCAAACAAATATATCTAAGTTTTGCTTAAATATGTATATTGTTTTAGTAATAATAGGCCATATTCAACCACAAAAAAGCATATAGTTTTGGAAGAAAAAAGTGTTACCGCACAGTCCTTGAAGGTCAGTGCAAATATAGGCAAAAATAAAAATGAAACTAGATTTTTTCCGTAAACGAGATAAGCCTAAGGGTACACAAATATTTCAGATGCTCTCCGTTGATAATGGACATGATACTGTAGTGCGGGGAAATTGATTAAAGCACTTTGTCTTCAGTCATACCTATCTTGTCCGGTAGCCATTGACGATCCCTATCTTAACCTTACCTTCTGTTTGGTTTGGACCTTCCAATCTCTGGCTTCATTTATGTACCGACTGCTACAGTGTCTATCTGGAAAAAACATACCAGTGGTTACTAAGATGGTATTTTACTTAGATATGGCGTTTATGTCAGGGTTCCAGTAGTGCGGGTAGTTGAAATTGTCATGGGTGTCCCAAAAAACCCCAGAAGAAACCAGAAACCAGAACAACAAACTGACAATTTGGAGTCGTCAAAGACCGAGAGTGGAATCAAACTCAGGTCTCCTAGCTGTGAGGCCTATGCGCTACCCACTCGTTTCACCATGCAGCCTTAAAAATATATTCATTCATTTACTACCGCTTATACTCACGAGGGTCGCGGTGGGTGGGGGATGGCCAAGGGTGGAATTGAACTCGGGTCTCCTGGCTGTGAGGCCTGCGCGCTAACCACTTGTCCGCTGTGTAGGCCAAATAGTAAACAAAGACGTATAAAATGACTTGTTTTTCCGCAAAAAAATATGTTTTGATTATTCACATTACTCCACACAGAGACGGCCGAGGGTGGAATTGAACCCTGGTCTCCTAGCTGTGAGGTCTGCACGTTGCATGCAGCCAATATATTGGTGGTATATGTTTGTATATTTATTAGTTATAACTTGGGAGTGTTAAGTTGTTGTGTGATGAGTTTAGTGATCACCCATGCATGCACGGGGAGAACATGCAAACTCCACACAGAGATGTCTGAGGGTGGAATTGAACCCGGGTCTCCTAGCTGTGAGGTCTGCACGTTAACCACTCGACCGCAGTGCAGCCGATATATTGGTATATGTTTGTATATTTATTAGTTATAACTTGGGAGTGTTAAGTTGCTGTGTGATGAATTTAGTGATCACCCATGCATGCACGGGGAGAACATGCAAACTCCACACAGAGACGGCCGAGGGTGGAATTGAACCCTGGTCTTCTAGCAGTGAGGTCTGCGCGCTAACCACGCATTCGCATTTACATTTAGATTTAAGTAAAATAGTTAAAATGATAGCATGCTAAAAGTTAGCACGCTAGAGCCTTGCATAATAGCACCAAGTACCAAAAGTGCCAAGACGGTATCCGAGGGTGGAATTGAACCCGGGTCTACTAGCTGTGAGGTCTGCGCGCTACCCACTCGCCCGCCACGGAGCCTTAAATATAAATATATATTTAAAATATGAATCTTAACTACAAATATAAATGTTAAATCTTACAATAATAAAAAAAAGTACAACCACCCAAAATATATGGTGAAAAATAATAATAATAATAATAATAAAAATATCAGCAATGGTTGGAAAGATAAAGAAAAGAAGACACCAGATAAAAGTATCAGGGGCGTGTCTTCATTGTTCCGAAACCCAAGTCCACCAGATGTTTGATCCCCGTAGGTCTTGTGTGTCAAACCGGACAATGAGACTAGAAGGACTCCGGGTGCCAAATGCAAAGGAACATCCCCAACACGCTGCAGCGGTCTGGCTGCTGGCCTCGGCCCCCCCTGCCAGATGGAACGCTAATCGCAGAAACAGCATGCAGCTCCAGCCGCAGTTAGCCCCGCCTGTCTGGACGCAATGCAAGACTCTAAGCTCCATCTTCAGCAACCATCTCCACCTCCATCTGTCTTCTTCAATCGCTGACGCTTTTTCCGTGTTACATAAACGTCAAACAGCTAATATCGTCTACACATATTCTTTATTATGTCTTCTCATTTCTATACATTTGATAATTTGTTTAATGTATAACAAAAATTGGCCAATTGCCACGTGCGGGTGTTGTTCACCGGCCCTTGTCACATTCTAAAAATAGAATTTAACAAGAAAATGGTAATGGTTTAATTTACAATTGAATGCATCCCATAATCAGTTCATAGTTCCACATGTCCAAAAGGAGTAGGAAGAAGCAAAGCTTATTAAATCCGACCCCTCCATCTGGTACTTCAATCAATTACAATCAATAACTGTTACATTTGTTCACTTCCTGCTTTCCTAATATAGTTTAAGTTTGTTTGTTTTTTTTTTGTTTTTTTTTTTATCCTAAAAAATGTAGTTTTTAAAATTTAAAATTTAAATTTTATTTTTTTGAAATTTTAAGAAATTTTAAGAAATTTTAAGAAATTTTAAGAAATTTTAAGAAATTTTAAGATATTTTAAGATATTTTAAGATATTTTAAGATATTTTAGAAATAAGGAGTTAGTTAAAACAAAACAGCAAAAATACATTTTACAAGAATTAAGTCAAGTATTAACTCATTTCTTTACGTTAACTCTAATCTAACTCTTTTAAGTTTTTAAAAAGGTGATGAACACAAAAAGGTGATGATACAACTCCACAATAGAAGAGAGCATACATGATGCAATTTGAAGCTGAAAAAATGACCCACATTCCAAAAACATGCTAGGTTAATAGCATAATTTAAGTTATATAAAGTTAAACTTAAACTATAAAGGTCATATTATTATGAGAATAAATTCAACATATTATGGGAATAAGGTTGTAATATTACAAAAATAAAATTGACCAAAACTACTTAAGTAGAACATTGAAATATTTGGAAAACTAAAAAAAACAACTATAAACTTTAAGAAAAATCAGCAGAAATTTTATAAGAATAAAGTCAAAATATTTAGAGTAAAAATCGCATTTTAAGTACAAAAAAATTCAATAATCGTATGACATTATGAAGAGTATTTTAGTTGCATAGATTTGAAATATTAAAGAAAAAAATCTTTTTTTAGTCGTATTATGATGAGAAACAAACAAATGAAAGCAAAAGTGTAATTTATGGAAAAACTATTTTGGACAAAAAATTAAAAATTAAAAAATTAAATAAAAAATTAAAATTAATTATGGAAATAAAGTCAAAATATTATGAAAAGACAATTTAGGAAGATTGTTTAAAGAGAAATATAAAATTTTTGGACAATATAAAAAAAATTTTAAACAACAAAAATGGAGGAAAAGAAAGGTACAATACAGAGTACGCAAATATATATTTTTTTTTAATAAATGCCAGCTTTCACAATGCTTTTTCCGAGATAGTATTATGAATTCAAACATTTGCCAGTCTTGGCATGACGATGGACCTACTTAATGTATTGAATTGTGTACAAAGGCTGGTTGGAGGCCCGATTGTGCGCCCCGCAGGCCATCCAAAAGTATCTGCATGAACGCAGGCTAAGTCTTTCCGACGTTGTTTGAAGAGACTTCTGGGTCCAGGTGGTTGGTACCGCTGCCAGATCAATTACCAAACAGCACAGTAGCACGCAACACGCGTGATGCATGCGGCACGCCGTGATTTTGGGAACTCATTTCATTCTGCACAGCTCCTTAAACGGGATGCTGCTATTTTTTATATCCTTATTGCAAAACAGTCGTCATAGCGACGTAGCGATGTAAACATCTGTGCATGAAAAAGCACGACAGAAATTGACTTTTAAATCAGAGTTTCTTGGAAAAACTACAAGGTAGATCATTATAAGCAGCTGGTGGCAAACCTCCTGAAATCCTACAAAGTCCTTAGCTGCAATATGTCACTGAAGATACACTTCTTGCATTACGTCGCAACACCATGCGGCTCTAAGAATAGAGTCCAAATATTAAAAAAAATATAAATAATATTATTTTATATTAATAGAATAATAGAAATAAATGTAAAAAAATAGTATTATATAAAAATGTAATTCTAAGAATAAATTTACAACAAGAAAGCTGAAATAGTTGGAAAATAAAATTAAAATAAAATAAAAAAAAAGAAATTAAAAAAAAGGCTGTCCAAAGTGCGACCCGGTGGCCATTTACGGCACATCTGTTTTTTTTTTTATAGGCCCGGAACACATTATTAAAAAAAAAAACAAACACCAAAAATAAAAAAAACTCATTGTTAACTTATCAAAGTATTGTAAAAATATTAAGAAAAAAAACATTGTAATTTAATGACAATAACATAGTAAAATCTGAAGAAAAATGACATAATTTTCATATATTAAAGAAAATATACCTTTTTATAAATTACGTAAAGTTATGAGAAACAAAATCAAAATAAATAAAGTTGTAATCTTTTTTTTTTTTTTCAAAATTAGGTTGTGGAAAAAATTATAATAAGGCTGAAATAGCGTTCATAAAAATCTATACATGAATAAAATGGCCGATTATTAGTTTAAAAACAATGCAAATCGATGAATTAAGTGATTTCACATGGATGCTAACGTTCTATTTTCTCTTATTACATCGACTATATTGGGAAAATGAGTGTAAAGGCAACAATAGGGGTGTTATATCATGTCTAGAGGGCTCTAATAATGTTAAAAACTGTATTGAGAAGGTCTTAAATCGATTTTGTACGCGTTGATCACAAAAATATTACATTTTGGTGGATCCACTGTGGTGACCCCTAGCAGGAGTTCCAATATCCTGTGAAGATTTTTTAGCTGATCCTCGTGTGTGTGTGTGAGCCTCACCTGAAACTTTGATTTGATTTGATTTTTTTATACCCTCAAATCAATCATGTTCCCTGAAGAGGAGTTCAAACCCCAACATGTTCTATTTGATCTTCTATGCTCTTAGAATGTTCCTACACTGCTAGATGTCTCCGATACAACAAAGTAAAATATATGATATTTGTAGACTCTAGACTCTGTACTGGGAAAAATAGTAAAAAAAAAAAATCCAACGCAATATTTTTTCATCAATTAATTAATAAATTATGGCAGTTTTGTGGTAGACTATTGTCTATTATTCATCAGACATATTAAAATACACATGATAACGGTCACTAGGTGGCAGTAATTAGACAAAACATTAGCTTAGTTAGCCACCGTATGTCTGACGTGATGAAAAAGTTCTCCTCCCATTCCATGTGGAAGTGGTGAGTTAAGAATAAATAAATTCAAGGGTAACTGCTTAGCTCTCTAGCATAAACCATGAATAATAAGAGTGTAAAAGTGACTGTAGGTGTGTTATATCACATCTGCAGGGCTCTGATAGGAATAATAATGGAAAAAGTTGGATTCCATATTAATAGATCAAATATATTCATAGTTTCGTAGCACAGAAAACAACCAATTCACCATTCATTTTCTACCACTTATCCTCACAAGGGTCGCGGGGGGTGCTGGAGCCTATCCCAGCTGTCTTCGGGGCGAGAGGAAGGGTACACCCTGGACTGGTGGCCAGCCAATCACAGGGCACATATAGACAAACAACCATTCACACTCACATTCATACCTATGGACAATTTGGAGTCGCTAATTAACCTAGCATGTTTTTGGAATGTGGGAGGAAACCGGAGTACCCGGAAAAAAACCCCACGCATGTACGGGGAGAACTTGCAAAATTAGTATTTTAGTATTAGTATTTTACTATCAGTATAAATTAGTATTAGTATTGTTTATACACTGTTTGAGTATTAAGTTGCAGTGTGATGAATCGAGTGCTGTTAGCAAAGTGTTTGTTCTCAGTAAGACATTCACATTCACCTTCATACCTATGGACAATTTGGAGTCGCTAATTAAGCTAGCATGTTTTTGGAATGTGGGAGGAAACCGGAGTACCTGGAAAAAAAACCCACGCATGCACGGGGAGAACATGCAAACTCCACACAGAGATGGCCGAGGGTGGAATTGAACCCTGGTCTCCTAGCTGTTCCGCCCCCTTGCGAAATTAGTATTTTAGTATTAGTATTTTAGTATCAGTATAAATTAGTATTAGTATTGTTTATCCACTTTTTCAGTATTAAGTTGCAGTGTGATGAATCGAGTGCTGTTAGGGAGGAAACCTATGGACAATTTGGAGTGGCTAATTAATCTAGCATGTTTCTGGAATATGGGAGGAAACCGGAGTACCCGGAAAAAAAAACCCACGCATGCACGGGGAGAACATGCAAACTCCACACAGAGATGCTCGAGGGTGGAATTGAACCCTGGGCTCCTAGCTGTTCCGCCTCCTTGCGAAATTAGTATTTTAGTATCAGTATAAATTAGTATTAGTATTGTTTATCCACTTTTTCAGTATTAAGTTGCAGTGTGATGAATCGAGTGCTGTTAGGAAGGAAACCGGAGTACCCGAAAAAAAAAAACCCACGCATGCACGGGGAGAACATGCAAACTCCACACAGAGATAGCCGAGGGTGAAATTGAACGCTGGTCTCCTAGCTGCGAGGTATGTGCGCTAACCACTCGTCCACCGTGCAGCCTTTGACAAATAATATTTCACATATAATTCCCAAATGTTCAACAATACACAAAAAACTGAGCTATGGGAATGTATTCGGATCATTGTCCAAGAACCTGATACTCGAATCGTGGACTGGTGGACTCAAATCTCTAGAACGACCTCATCTGTGATTGAATACGAAGTAAAACAAATCCAAAACTGTAATACTAGAAGGTAAAAAAAACTGCAACAAAAAAACTGTTAAATCTTAGCTTGAGTTCCTGGAGTCAGTGTTCTCTGCGTGGTGCGTTCAAGACACTGACACAGTGTGTAATGGACACTGACGGGGCATTTGTGCTTGTCTGCAAAGAGCACATTTGATGCAGGCTCATTAATTACCACGAGCGAGGCAGCCATCTGAAGCCTCCATGTTGCCTGCCCATCACCTGCCTGCTTAAGGTTAGAAATCATTCATTGCTTGTAATGTCCTGGAAACGTACGTGTCCGCTTCCTGCAGAGAATAGCAGCCACTGTCAAGCTCTGGCAGGACTCCTTTGTCCGCAAAATGAAGGAACAGCTCGTGGTAAAGTACTATCACGGTCGGAGGAAAAGGTTCAGGTGGCTAAGTCAAGAAAATAATTTATTTTTTACATGTATAGCGTAGCATAGTCAATCACATAACGTCATCATACGCCACGTATACATGGACCCAAATAGTCCAATTTCATTCGGTTTATTTGCTCAAACGGAAAGAATCGAACCTTTATATACACCTCATTCCGAAAAAAAAAGTGCCAGTCCGAATGAAAATATAATGGTATTCCCGGGGGTGGAATATTCCTTTCCGCAATCCGATTGGAAAGTTGTCAGGGTGTGTTCTTCTTTGTGGTGTTTTTCTTCTTCTGTTGTTTATTCGCGGTTGGCAAGCTGCTTTCGTTTTTTTTTTTATTGGCCCGGAACACATTATAAAAAAAAAAAATCACTAAAAAGAAAAAACTCATTGTTAAGTTTATGAAAATATAGTAAAAATATTAAGAAAAAAAACATTGTAATTTAATGACAATAACATGGTCAAATCTGGAGACAATAAACCTAACATGATTTTGGAATGTGGGAGGAAACCCGAGAGAAAAGCCACCCAAAATGCGTCCCAAGAATAAAGTCCAAATATTTAAAAAATATATATTTTATATAAATAGAATTAATAGAAATAAATGTACAAAAATAGTATTATATAAACTTGTAATTATGAGAATAAACTTACAACATGAAAGCTGAAGTAGTTGGAAAATAAAAAAAAAAATAGGAGAAGAAATTAAAAAAAAAAGGCTGTCCAAAGTGCGACCCGGTGGCCATTTACGGCACATCTGTTTTTTTTATTGGCCCAGAACACATTATTAAAAAAAAAAAAAAATAACACCAAAAAGAAAAAACTCATGGTTAACTTGATCAAAGTATAGTAAAAATATTAAGAGAAAAAACATTGTAATTTAATGACAATAACATGGTAAAATCTGAAGAAAATGACATAATTTTTGTATCATAAAGTTCACATATTAAAGAAAATAGACCTTTTTGCAAATTCCATAATATTATGAGAAACAAAATAAAAATAAATAAAGTTGTAATTTTTGAAAACTAGATTGTGGAAAAAGTTATAATGTTAAAAGAGGTGGAAATAAAGTCTTAATATGTGAAGAAAATTTTTAACAAAAAAAAAACACCAATAGGAAAAAACTAATTGTTAACTTTATCAAAGTATAGTAAAAATATGAAGAAAAAAACATTGTAATTTAATGACAATAAAATGGTAAAATCTGAAGAAAAATTACATAATTTTTGCATTATAAAGTTCACATATTAAAGAAAATACACCTTTAGGAAAATTCAGTAAAGTTATGAGAAACTAAATAAAATTAAAAAAAAGTAAAAGTAAAATAAAAAGTTGTAATCATTGGAAAATTAGGTTGTGGAAATGTTCTAATATTAAAAGAGGTGGAAATAATGTCTTAATATGTGAAGAAAATTTTTAACCAAAAAAAAAAGCACCAATAAGAAAAAACTCTGAAGAGAAATGACATAATTTTTGTATCATAAAGTTCACATATTAAAGAAAATAGACCTTGTTGTAAATTCCGTAAAGTTATGAGAAACTAAATAAAACTAAAAAAAAGTAAAAGTAAAATAAAAAGTTGTAATCATTGGAAAATTAGGTTGTGGAAATGTTCTAATATTAAAAGAGGTGGAAATAAAGTCTTAATATGTGAAAAAAAAATTAAACAAAAAGGCTGAAATAGCGTTTGCAAAAATCTATAAATGAATAAATTGGCCTATTATTAGTTTAAAAAACATATCGATTGACAAACTGATCCGGAAAGCAGTTTTCGGTGTATATTACCGAGGTAACTTTATTCACAAGTCCAGTTTTATTAAAAAAAATATATATATATATCTATATAAAACATGTCTCGATTTTAATTATAAAATATTAGCAAGATTGAATGTGAAATTTCGACCATTAAATTGTAAATAAGATCAATATTTTGTGTTTATTTTGTTATAACAACAATAAAAAACCATGCATTTAGTCATTTCTGGCATTGAAGCGAAGGACAAAAGGACATAGTTTTTCTATTGTTGTGTATTTCGACTATTTATGTAGTGAAGGGAAAAGGACTCCAAGCACCGTCGTGGTGCTTTGAATTGCCCCAGCAGCCCCGGCCTGTTTTCCTACTGTAATTGTGTTGTATTACATTCAGTTCCAGCTTACTGGGTCTTAGGATTTGCCACTTTGTAGTTCAAACAGGTGTGACGTTTCTTTTGTCCTTGACCGTTAATTGGGAGCAGAAAAATGTGACCGATGTGTTTTTTAGACTCATCCATGCTTGAATAGAAGGTGAATGTTGCATCGAATAAATGAGTGGATAGTCACTCGGACAGTCGGACTGGATTGCAGAATTAACAAATTGGTCCAAACCCTCCATCCATCCAATTCTTGATTTTATTCTCAAAATTTTAGCTTTTGTTTTCCAATATTTCAACTGACTTTATTCACATATTTCACTTATTTAATTTAAAAAAATGTTTATTTTTATACTTTTTATTTTATTTAGTTTATTTTATTACTTTTTATTTTTTTACATTCCAACTGTTTAATTTTTTTTTTATTGGCCGGGAATACATTATTTAAAAAAAAAAAAAAACACCAAAAAAAACTCATTGTTAAGTTTATCAAAGTATAGTAAAACTATTAAGAGAAAAAACATTGTAATTTAATGACAATAACATGGTAAAAACTGAAGAAAAATGACATAATTTTTGTATAATTTTGTATGTAAAATAAAAATGAATAAAATAAATTGTGGAAAAAGTTATCATTTTAAATGAGGTGGAAATAAAGTCTTAATATGTGAAGAAAATTTTTAACAAAAAAAAACACCAAAAAGAAAAAACTCATTGTTAAGTTTATCAAAGTATAGTAAAAATATTAAGAGAAAAAACATTGTAATTTAATGACAGTAACATGGTAAAAACTAAAGAAAAATGACATAATTTTTGTATCATTTGTATGTAAAATAAAAATAAATAAAATAAATTGGGGAAAAAAGTTATCATTTTAAAAGAGGTGGAAATAAAGTCTTAATATGTGAAGAACATCTTATACTTTTTATTTTATTTAGTTTATTTTATTACTTTTTATTTTTTTACATTCCAACTGTTTAATTTTTTTTTATTGGCCGGGAATACATTATTTAAAAAAAAAAACACACACACAAAAAAAATCATTGTTAACTTTATCAAAGTATAGTAAAACTATTAAGAGAAAAAACATTGTAATTTAATGACAATAACATAGTAAATTCTGAAGAAAAATGACATAATTTTTGTATCATAAAGTTCACATATTAAAGAAAATAGACCTTTTTATAAATTCCGTAAAGTTATGAGACACAAAATAAAAATAAATAAAGTTGTAATCTAATCTTTTAAAGTTATCATTTTAAAAGAGGTGGAAATAAAGTCTTAATATGTGAAGAACATCTTGGAGAAAAAAAAAACACCAATAAGAAAAAACTCATTGTTAAGTTTAAGTTTAAGTATAATAAAAATATGAAGAGAAAAACATTGTAATTTAATGTCAATAACATGGTCAAAACTGAAGAAAAATGACATAATTTTTGTATCATTTGTATGTAAAATAAAAATAAATAAAATAAATTGTGGAAAAAGTTATCATTTTAAAAGAGGTGGAAATAAAGTCTTAATATGTGAAGAAAATAAATAATAAAAAAAACACCAATAAGAAAAAACTCATTGTTAAGTTTATCAAAGTATAGTAAAAATATTAAGAGAAAAAACATTGTAATTTAATGACAATAACATGGTAAAAACTAAAGAAAAATGACATAATTTTTGTATCATTTGTATGTAAAATAAAAATAAATAAAATAAATTGGGGAAAAAAGTTATCATTTTAAAAGAGGTGGAAATAAAGTCTTAATATGTGAAGAACATCTTATACTTTTTATTTTATTTAGTTTATTTTATTACTTTTTATTTTTTTACATTCCAACTGTTTAATTTTTTTTATTGGCCGGGAATACATTATTTAAAAAAAAAAAACACACACACAAAAAAAATCATTGTTAACTTTATCAAGGTATAGTAAAACTATTAAGAGAAAAAACATTGTAATTTAATGACAATAACATAGTAAATTCTGAAGAAAAATTACATAATTTTTGTATCATAAAGTTCACATATTAAAGAAAATAGACCTTTTTATAAATTCCGTAAAGTTATGAGACACAAAATAAAAATAAATAAAGTTGTAATCTTTGGAAAATTCGGTTGTGGAAAAAGTTATAATTCTAAAAGAGGTGGAAATAAAGTCTTAATATGTGAAGAAATTTTTTAACAAAAAAAATTAATAATAAGAAAAAAGTCATTGTTAAGTTCATCAAAGTATAGTAAAAATATGAAGAGAAAAAACATTGTAATTTAATGTTTCAACTGACTTTATTCACATATTTAACTTCACATTTTTTATTAATTTAATAAAAAAATTGTTTATTTTTATTTTTTTTTTTAACTTTTTTTCTGGCTTTTAGAACATATTTGTATTGTAAGTGGCTCCCTGCTAGTTTTTTTACTGCTGTGATGTTTTGTTGTACTTTGTTCATTTTTGTTGCATTGTTTTTCCTCTTTGTGATTACAAGAGATTACACAATTTTTAAATCGATTATAAATCGGAAAAGAACAGCATAATATTTCTGATTTAATTTTTTCACAATATAAACAATAATCTTTCTGGGAATAATGTTAACATGGGTGAGAATATCTGAACAAAGCAAACAAACCAGCAACTCAGTACAAAGAAAAACAACCATTTTCTCACAGTTCTACGCTGTGCCACTATAATATAATAATATCGCCGTCATGGTGTGCTTCAAACTTATGATTTATTTATATTGAATATGCAACATTTTCTTCTTTCAGGGGTTTTTGAAAAGTAGGGCTCGGTTTGTTTATCAAAGGCTGATAGAAAAAAAAAAAAAAAAGTGTAATTCATCCTGAAATGCTGCTGCTCATTGAAGTCAGTGAACATGAAAATTGGATTCAGGTAGATAAGTTAATCTGTGAGTTGGATCCTTTTACTGTTGACCTGAGAGAGCAAAAAGGGTGGAGGTGGGGGGGGGGGGGGAACCCTGCTACTGTGTCTACATAACATATTACGATACAAAAGTCTATTATTTATTAACGTGGGACTATAGACTTGGAATGTGTATTTATTGACCCCTGCATTTAATTACACTACATTCCAGCATCTAATGACCAAATGTAGCTCTGTCGGATATCCGTTACCGGAAAGACGGTATACTCATTTTTGGAACATTTATTTTCAATCCAATTATGGCACATCTGTTTTTTTTATTGGCCGGGAACACATTATTTAAAAAAAAAAAAAAAAAAAACAGAAAAAAAAAAAACAACTCATTGTTAACTTTATCAAAGTATAGTAAAACTATTAAGAGAAAAAACATTGTAATTTAATGACAATAACATGGTAAAAACTGAAGAAAAATGACATAATTTTTGTATCATTTGTATGTAAAATAAAAATGAATCAAATAAATTGTGGAAAAAGTTATCATTTTAAATGAGGTGGAAATAAAGTCTTAATATGTGAAGAAAATTTTTAACAAAAAAAAACACCAAAAAGAAAAAAAGTCATTGTTAAGTTTATCAAAGTATAGTAAAAATATTAAGAGAAAAAACATTGTAATTTAATGACAATAACATGGTAAAATCTGAAGAAAATGACATAATTTTTGTATCATTTGTATGTAAAATAAAAATACATAAAATAAATTGTGGAAAAAGTTATCATTTTAAAAGAGGTGGAAATAAAGTCTTAATATGTGAAGAAAAAAAAAAACACCAATAAGAAAAAAACTAATTGTTAAGTTTGTCAAAGTATAGTAAAAATATTAAGAGAAAAAACATTGTAATTTAATGACAATAACATGGTAAAAACTGAAGAAAAATGACATAATTTTTCTATCATAAACTTCACATATTAAAGAAAATAGACCTTTTTGTAAATTCCGTAAAGTTATGAGAAACAAAATACAAATATAGAAAATATAGATATCTATATAAAACATGTCCCGAGGTTAGCTCCATTTATTTTCATAGCTTATTTCAATCCAAACAAAACCAAGATGCTTCTTTTACCAGAACATGAACAAAATGAGGATATCCACAATGCATTTATTTCTAGTCTTGTCACATTATTAACTGAAAACCTGAACAAAAATACAGAGTTGTCCCCCGTCTGCCGGGCCCCTCCAAACGCATCCGCTGCCTTCTGAACCGCAGATGTAGCCGACTCAATTTGGCAACCGTGTTTCAAGCACGCCGCAAATGCTCAATCGTCAATGCTTTAAGTGCGACTTATAGTCCGGAAAATACGGTATAAATATATCTTAATTTATAAGTCGCTCCGGGTACTCCGGTTTCCTCCCACATTCCAAAAACATGCTAGGTTAATTAGCGACTCCAAATTGTCCATAGGTATGAATGTGAGTGTGAATGGTTGTTTGTCTATACTATGTGCCCTGTGATTGGCTGGCCACCAGTCCAGGGTGTACCCCGCCTCTCGCCCGAAGACAGCTGGGATAGGCTCCAGCACCCCCCGTGAATGAATGAATGAACGTCCCGATCCAATCACATGGTTTCAGACTCG